>NW_024044237.1:37347000-37383122 GCF_014851395.1 Micropterus salmoides
ATATCTAATTCCAAGAGTACAGTCTTTTATTCCAAAAACTGTATCTAATTCCAAGACCACAATCTATCATACCACAAACTGTATTTAATTCCAAGAACACAATCGCCTCAGAAATCATACTGAACAAACTTGGTTGGTTACAGTCAGAGGCTGATATTACAGTTCAGTGTTTAGTTCTCACTAGATTTATTTGTCTGCCATCTTGACCAGTTTTCGAAAGCTCCGGCGGCCACAGCCGCAGCCACGCTGCTTTATGGGTAATAGCTAGCATCAGGTCACCATCGATGCTGCCTTCAAAACTGTCCGTTACTGGGGCAGTGTGAAGGCATCTCAGGAGACAGGAAGAGATCGTTCGAGCCGTTTCGAACAGCACTCGATGCCTCGCTGTCCTGTTAGACACCTTTTGAGACAGCACTTTAGCCCGTTTCGAACACAGCCTCTGATTCCAAGAACCCAATCTGTCATACCAAAAACTGCATCCCAATTCTAAGCATCCAATCTGTCATATCAAAAACTGCATCCCAATTCTAAGCATCCAATCTGTCATACAAAAAACTGTATCCTAATTCTAATAAAAAAAACATAACCTGATTCCAAGAACACAATCTATCATACCACTTACTGTATCTACTTCCAAGAATTCAATCTATCATACCACAAACTGTATCTCCATCCAAGAATACAATCTTTCATCCCAAAAACTGTATCCTCATTTCAAGAACACAATCTATCATACTACATACTGTATCTAATTCCAATATCTAATTCCAAGAACACAATCTTTCATTCCAAAAACCATATTCTGGCTGTGTTCGAAATGGAAGGTAGTTGCCTCGCTGCCGCGATACCGTAGTAGCCACCTTCCTCAGAAGGCATCACTTTCAAGTGAAGGCAGCTCTGTTTACATTAGTTTCGAACAGCCTTCTAGGGCAGCACTTACGGCAACGTGTGACGTCAGCACGGCGTCTTGCGTCTCTTCTGGCTGTCAGAAGAGACGCTAGCTTTAGCATCAGCTAACTAGCTATTGAAAAGCCAAATGGCTAACAGACGCCTCAGAAATCATACTGAACAAACTTGGTTTGTTACAGTCATGGGCTGATATTATAGTTCAGTGTTTAGTTCTCGCTAGATTTTCAAAAATCGAAGCAAGAAAACTACTAAAAGCTTTTAAAACCGTATATTTGTGTACAAATTCGTCTTGTTTGTCTGCCATCTTGACCAGTCTTTGAAAGCTCCGGCGGCCGCAGCCACAGCAACACTGCTTTATGGGTAATAGTCAGCATCAGGTCACCATCGATGCTGCCTTCAAAACTGTCCGTTACTGGGGCAGTGTGAAGGCATCTCAGGAGACAGGAAGAGATTGTTCAAGCTGTTTCGAACAGCACTCGATGCCTCGCTGTCCTGTTAGACACCTTTTCAGACAGCACTTTAGCCCGTTTCGAACACAGCCTCTAATTCCAAGAACCCAATCTTTCATTCCACAAACCCTATCCTGATTTCAAGAATACAATCTGTCATACCAAAAACTCATTTTCCTATATTGTCCGCTAGGGGCGCAGTGTTTTAGTCAGAGCAGACAACATGATGCAACACTGCGGCAGAACTAACAGCAGATTGTTGCACTGAGCTTCAGGGTCTGTAAGTGGCATTTGGTTCTATCGCTTTATCCGGTTTTCTGTTAGCCCTGGCACCCTTCTTCAAAAAAGAGAAAAGTGGACACACAGTATCGGATTTTTCAAGAAAAATGGAACACTTCCTATATGTTCACGGAGGTGAATGGGAAACCCGTGGGCCTGGTGTGCATGCAGCAAGTTACAGTGCTTAAGGAATATAATATTCGGCGGCACTATGAAACTCGGCAGAACATGGCAGAAAATACAACAGCTTGCACGGACAACTGAGGTAAATGAAATGTTGGTGGATCTGACGAAACAGCAATCTGTTTTCACCCGGAGCTGAGAGGCCAGTGATGCTGCAGTGAAAGCCAGCTACCTAATTGCTAGCAAAATAGCATTAGCATCAAATCTGTACTGTGAGGGGGAGTTCGTCAAAAATTGCATGCTGAAGGCTGCAGAAATTGTGTGTCCTGAGAAGCGACAAGCTTTTGCCAATTTTAGCTTGACGAGAAATACCGTGGCAGACAGGATTTAGGAACTATCGGCAGATTTGGACAGCCAATTGAAACACAAAGTGGAGTAATTTCTGGCATTTTCTGTTCCAATTGATGAGAGTACTGATATTACAGATGTCGCTCAACTGGACATATTCTTTCGTGGAGTTGACGAGAATTTGACTGTCACAGAGGAGTTTCTTGAGTGGGTGCCTATGACCGACACCACAACAGCTGAGGACATTTTTTGCTCCGTAGTTGGAGCTCAGAGTCGGGTCCAACTGGTCTTAAGCATGGCTACAGATGGTGCGTCGTCAATGATTGGGAAAAAGGCAGGTGTTTTGACAAAGTTCAGAGAAAAAGTACAAGCAAGTACAATGTCCACTATGGCTGCAGGACCTTGCATTTATGGTTGATATTACAGAGCGCTTGAATAATCTGAACAAAATGTTGCAAGGACGCAAAAAAAATAATGCTCGCCATCTGGTGCCAAAGCATGAGCTGAGTCACCACACTGAAACGTGTGAGGACAGAGATACTGTGGTCACTGAAGACGGTGGAAGTACAAATGGATATTGTCAACTGCAGATCCCAGTCAGTACTTGGATAAACCCAAACCTGACCGAGGACTGGGACAAAGAGGCTGATGATACTGCTGTTCCATTTGTGTGGGGTGTCAACACGGTCTTGAATAAAAATCCGGAGATGAGGCCTACCAACAATCTTGGTACACCTAATACCCTCCCATGGTTCGACATGTAATTTCTGCTTACTGTTTATCCAAATGGAAGCTTATTGTAGGCATCTTGTTTGTTTTGTGTGTATATGCATGCATGAAAATTTCTTTTTAAATTTGTTCTTAAATGTTTTCCCACTTGGCACAGCTGTGTCAAAATTTTCTCATGTGGGATCTAGGTTGCAGTGATCGTGCTTTCAGTCACCTGATGTGGCAAATACCTTAAATGCAAAGTATTGTGACAGTTACATAGCATATTTACACTACTGTCATTTTTCTCGTATTTTTCATCCCCCTCCTGTTACACAAATAAATGTAACTGGGTAAGTACATGGCCTCTCGCCTTGTTATATTTCTGACCTTTTACTCCCATACGCACCAGCACGTACCTTGAGATCCTCGGGCAGAGGTCTGTTGTCTGTTCCAGAGTCTCGACTGAAAACTAAAGGGGACAGAGCGTTGGCTATCAGGGCCCCGAGGCTCTGGAACAGCCTGTCCCTTCTTAAAACATACTTTTATAGGAGAGCAAATAAGGATTATCATTATTATTATTATTATTATAATACAATTCCAAACGAGTGATCCTCCATTCCAATAGATAGTTTTTAAATATTTTCCATTGTGTTCATCTAGTTAATTTGATATGCAATTATCATTATTATTATACAATTCCAAACGAGTGATCCTCCCTTACAAGTTCTAATATCACATAATTACTTATAAAGGGATCGCCTGATTGGTTACCGCGCGTGAATTGCAGTGCACTGTTAACATAGGCCCCAGTCACATTACAGGCGGATGAGCGAAACACCTATTCAAGGTAACTCCTTCCAAATCAGTCTGATTTTGTGTCCTAATCACTAATGTTATGATCGAAAACACTAACAATTCCAAGAAATGTTTCTGTAGGAGCCATATGGGTTATTTCCCTCCAAGGTACAGGGGGCATGATACTGAGTTGTGGTGTTAAGGCCGGTGCTTGCCTCAGGTAATTTAAGTGCCTGTGTTGATGCAACCTGGTGTTGTTAATTTCTAAGGTAATAAAAACGTAACGGTTTATTACGTAAGGTCTTTATACCCCGCTGAAAACATAGTTATGGGTCTTGTATTGCATTTCTGTCAACAGATCTAAGAAATATTACACACTGAACCTTTAAAAGGGCGTAATTCCAAATGAATGGTCCTTTCTGATGCCACAATTCCAAAACGAGAACATGCAAATGTTTGTTTACTATGTAAAGATATCAAATTCCAAGCAAGTGATCCTCCATTCCAGTATGTAGTGTGTAAATATTGTGCATTGTGTTCATCTAGTTAATTTGATCTACAATTCCAAACGACTGATCCTCCCATCCAAGTTCCAAGGTCCTTGTACGTTCTGATAGTTTGTTTTTTCGTTTGAACCAATAAACGAACGAATGAGAAAACCACCTTTATTTTGAACCAAAAACTAAATAAAAGAGTCGTTCTCCCGTCTTTGGTTTCTGAATCGAAAAACGACTAAACCAAATTCAAATAAAAAGCCCGATTTTGTTTTTTTGAAATTCCTATTTTTATTTCTCCGTTTGAAGATAGACGTTGAGAAAATAAAGACAGGTGGACCAGGTGAAGTAATAGTTCACATTAAAATAAAAGCCAAGCTTTTAGAACGGTCAGATCTGTAACATTATGCAACACTAACGTTATACCAGGGTGATGTTAGATGAAAATAAATAAATAAATAAACCTGGACCAAGAGAAATACATACGTAACAGTAGTTGATTACATGCACTATAATATTGTGCATTTATTCATGTAAACAGCAAGAGTCACGTTTTTTTTAAGCGCATTGTTTGGTGCAATACAGTTGGTAGGCTAATATAGCTTACCCTAAGAAATGATTGTGTATGCAGAGTTGTTACTGTCAGCGCTATATTCTGAATATTAAATTGATATTTAATCTGGTTTCCACCGTAATGTACCAAGTTAATTCCCCTTTCTACCAGCAGGTGGCCTGTACTGTGTCTTTAGTAAATGTTTTGAATCCAGATTACCGATACAGATGTATTTATTGTTGTTCATTTCATTTGGTTTTTGATATTTATGTCTTATTTGCAGCCTAGTTATCATCTTCATCATTCACCCTCAGCCCAGAGTTAAAGCTGCACGCCCTTCTGTTCTAACCTGGTTCTAACACTGCTGTCAGCTTCTCAGCAGCTCTGACAACAAACGCACATCAGAAATGTCCTAATGTAGGCCTTCACTAGCAAGGACCACGCCACAACAATATGTCGTTTAAAGGTTTAATGAATGTCCTGGATGTACATATAGATGAATGAATGTAAGGGGGGGAATGGTGGTGGAGAAAGGATGCCATCTGGATGCTGATCTGGGAGGCTGCATGATGAGCGGGCAGCTGGGGGTTCCGTCTCGGTAGAAGTTTCGCCCGAGTGATTTATTGACCCCCCAGACGGTACCTAGATGAGACATGAGAGAGTGGTGCACCGGGTTGAATAGGAAGGGATGAGGGATGAAGGGATGAGAGGGTAAAGGGTGAGTGGATGAAGGGAAGGGAGAGGGAGGGTGGGTCGAGCAAACTGAGACAGAGGAGGCTGGTTGAATAGCCCCGGTGTAGATATACTTGTCAGCTGATTAGAGGTGTGGTTTTAGGCGTGGCCCTGCACCTGAACTTAAGTTAGCTAATTAACTTCATATCTGGCCAAAAGAAGGATTTACCAGTGTGCTATATACTGTGTGAATCTTTCTTCTCCATGTGTATAACATACAACACTCCCACTGTATCATGCAAGTGAAGAGAACACTTTCCATACAACAATTATTCAACATATAGAGCACATACATACTTTCAAATGCATTTAATGTACAATCTATGGCTGCAGAACATTGACTGTGAAGCCATGAGTTAAGAGCATTTTACGAGGTCCTCAAAAGAAAGTCCAAAAAACTTAATTACATTATTAAAAAACAGGCTGTCAACGCTGAGAATGTCTTCTCAGGACGTCAGTCAGGCCTCTGAGGCCACATTTGTTCTGGCTGATATTGTATGCTAACAAATACAAACAAAAAACAAAGTTAAAATTAAAAAAAAAAGACTACATTGGCTTTTTAGTTGAACTTTGACCTGACCAAGCAGTTCCTCCCTCCTATGTTTTATGAGAGCAGCTCCTCCCCCTATGAGTAAAAACAAATTGGCATTTATGTATATATTATTCAAAAAACACACAGGCCTAGATGAGGGAAACCTTTAAAAAGTTGAAGCTAACTGTGCAGAAAAGCTGCCAGCCAGAAGACCTCCTGGGCCTCAGCCAGTACAGTATGCCCGCACCTACAAAGTCAGCACTGTGGCCCTGATTGTTGATCAGGTGAACACTGAGTGGTCAGACTTTCTCTCAATAACAGGTGTGGAGTCTGTGGTCAACACTTTGAGGGACATGGTAGTTGTGCTCTAGTTAGTTTACATATATATATAGTTTATAAATAGTTTTTTGCTTGAAAGCTACTTCACACCTGGTTTCAGCACATTTCCGGTCAAACCAAAAAGGATGTGGAAAATGCTAAACAAAGAGTCCAGCATGTCCGAGCGTGGGCGTACTTCACGACAGAAAAGCAAGTGCCGTCGCTGACCTTCTCCTTTCTCAACAACCGTGAGAGACTTATCCAGTAAGTTACTTTTGGTACATCCCTATTTTAGTGTATCGTTATTACAGTCATTAATGAATATTAATGTACGATGTATGTGATTCCTACCTTAGATGGACCGACAGTCTGAGGCACTTCGCCATCACCACTCAAAGAATCCGGATTGGCAATGGGAAGTGCTTCCTAAAATTTCTACAAGAAGCAGAATTGCCAGAGGTGAAAGCCTCCCGCAAGTCATTGCATAGGTGTTTATTCACATTGCAGTCCCAGATGAAAAAAAGCCGGCGGGATTTCCTTGCCCATTGGCAAGATGTGCGCATTAGAAAATCCAGTAAGTCCCACATGTCAAGTACTGGAATGTTCAACTACTTAAATATTTAGAAACTTGGATGCATTTCTTATTTTGATGCGAATGTGGAATGTGTTAATCATTTGGATCACTTTACCTTCCAAAGTTTACATTACAATCCCGATTGTAAAATCCAAACTGCTAAATATTGACTTTAACATGGTTTATCATGTGGCAGATGCTTTTATCCAAAGCGACTTACTTTGTTTGATGAACAACATACAAGCATCGACAAAGCATTTATACAGTAAGAGATCTACAAGTGACAATAGCAAGAGCAGCAATAAATACTAGTAAGAGCTAAAAGCATGTATAGCATCAATGGGGTAAATACCTAGGGGAAGAAGTAGGAGTTAATGAATAGTGCAATCAATACAAGAGAATTGTAATGAAACAGAAGAAGAAGAAGAGCACAGCACAGAGGTTGGGTCATCTCTCGTTCCCCCGTTGGCAGCCGGCCGGAAAGAAATCCCACAGTTCAGAATCTTGAGGAGTTCTATGGCCTTCTCTCTGGGTACATCATCTGTTCAACGGGTTAGGGAAGAAAAAATTGAAATGTCGACGCCGAAGCCGGCGACATTGAGTACACAGGCCATCCACTGCCAGCTAGCTCCTAGCCCTCACTTCTCATTGAGGCCCCCTGGAATCAAAGTGCCCAGACGGTGAATCCAGAGCCTCTCCTCCCGCCATCTCTGAGCTGTGGGTTACACTGCAGGATCAGTGCAGTGAGCTGGGACCAGCCGTGCTCAATAAAATGTTTGGCCAGTGGGATGTGTGTGTCTTTCTTCCTCCCAATGTTATATCTGTGTTGTGTGAATCTGGTCAAAAGGGTGTTCCCCGTCTCCCCCACATACTGTATGTTACACTGTCTGCATCTGATTAAATAAACACAATTTTTGGAGTGAGCAGTGCCATGCCTATGTGTGGGGAAAACATTGTGGTTGTGTGGGTTCAGCACCCAAGGACGGTGCCTAAAAAATTCTCCGTGACCCAGGGGTCTAGAGTCAACACGTGGTGCCAATTTGGCCTTCACCAGAATATCCTGCAGATTTTTATTCTTCCTAAATGCAGCTATGAGTCTGTGGTCCTGTAACAGCTGAGTTGTGGAAGTTAAATTTTGGAAATTGTATTTGAGTGTCCTAATTAATTGTACTGCAGAGGGAGAATAGGTAGTGATTACTGGGAGTAAGGAATCTGTGCTGAGAGGTTTTGTGTGGAGGAAGGTTTTGAAAGCTCTCCGTAAAAAGGCCCTGCAGTACCCTCTGCTGGCCAGAGCGGAGAACAGCACCTTCGTTGCCTCTTTAAAATCCTCTGGTCGAGTGCAGATTCTGTGAAACCTCAGCAGCTGAGACTTGATTAAACCTGCAAAAGTGTGTTTTGGGTGGAAACTGGACTTATGCAGAAGAGCATGTGTATCAGTTTCCTTAAAAAACACCTTGAGGTCAAGTCTAGCAGTCTGGGTGAATGTGGGACCCTTAAAAGGTAGTGGTATCCAAAAAATCCACCATAGTGGCACTGATGCAATATTTAAGCTTGATAGCAGGGTTGTGGTTATTCAAAATATTAACAAATTGGTCGAAATCCTCTCTTGAAAAGGGCCAGACCCCCCATATGTCATCCAGAAACCTGTAGTAATAGAGGGGTCTTTTGGGGCAAGAATTTAAAGCAGCCGCTTCCCACTCTGCCATGAAAATATTGGCATATGCGGGTGCAAATTTCTTTCCCATGGCTGTGCCCTTAATTTGGAGGAAAAATTGTCCATTGAATTCAAAGTCGTTTCTGGTCAAATTGATCTCTAAAAGTTGCAATAATTCTCTGTCGGGTCTTTTGGCGTCTGGGTATTTTTGGAATATATTTTTTACTGCTTGAATGCCTTCTGGGATTACAATGTTTGTGTATAGGCTGTCAATGTCCATGGTGAAGAGGAAGGCATTCAGGGGGATGTTAATTTGTTTAATTCTGTTTACGAAATCATACGTGTCTTTGATATAACTGGCATGTCTTATCGAGAGAGGATTAAGAAAATGATCAATAAACTCAGCTGTATAATATGTCTCACTGCTGCAATCGGACACAATGGGACGTCCTGGAGGGATCTCATGAGGTTTGCTCCACTTAGCAGGGTCCTTGTGTATTTTAGGCAGCATGTAAAACAGTCTGGGTCGAGGTTCGCTGTCCCCCTTCAGGTATAGAGTCTGTTTGTGGTTGATGAATTTCTTGTCTTGGAGTGATTGTATAATCTTGTCCGTCAGTGGAGTGGTGTCCTTGTAGATGGGCTTCTTTAGTTTGGAGTAGTAGGTCTTGTCATGTAGCTGTCTGTAGCCCTCCCATAGGTACTGTTCCCTGTCCATAATAATTACTGCGCTGCCCTTGTCCGCTGGTTTAATCACAATGTCCTTATTCAGTCTTAATTGTTCTAATGCCTCAAATTCAAATTTATTCAAATTTTGTTTAACCCAGCCGAATCTGAATTGGTCTTGTAAGTAGTGCAAGTCTGTCTGGATAAGTGCGTCAATGTCTGGGGGTAGTTTACCTTTAGGGGGGACCCACTGGGACTTGGGGGTGAAGAGTGGTCGTTGTGTGTCAGGCCTGTGCTCAAAGTAGGTTGCCAATTTCAGTCGTCTGTGGTATTGTTGTAGGTCAAATCGGATTTGTTTTTTGAGATTTGGGTCGCTGCTGGTCGTTGGGATGAAGTTCAGTCCCCTGCTAAGTAGAGCAAACTGGGCTGCAGACAAAACAAAACATTTAGACAAGTTAATTACATTTTTCCCTCCCGTCTGAGGACGTGTGTTCACGAGGGTAGCTACTTTAACGACTCCAGCCAGTGGTCCAGCATGTGCTGGGCCGTGGAGTGAGACCAGTGGATGCCGTATCTCTCGGTGGTGAAGTCGTTCCTTGAGAGAGCAGGGAGAAACAGCTGATTGTTAGTAATGTACTGATTGAGCTGTCTGAGGTTCTCCTGCTCTGTGTGAGGTAGGTGTCTGAAGAAATTAATCTCCGGCACCATGACTGTGGCCTGGGGAAAAGCCAGCTTCGCCATCCTGATTGCTCTCTGAACTTGTTTAACAGTGGTCATTGTTTTTTGTGCCCTGTTGTTTACCCCAAAAGAGAGCACCAGTTTTTCAATGTTTGCAGACACATTGGTTCTAGCCAAAATGGCTTCTGCGTGCCTGAACGTGGCCCCAGGGAAGCTGTCTATTTGCAGGTCAGGGCACTGGAAAGGGGGAAACCTGGCAACATTTGAATCCCCAATAATCAGCCACTTGCTCCTGGCTGACAGGCACCACTCTTTCATTTTCCTGCTGGTGTTAATGTGTCGTGTGGGGCGACGTACCGGTGTGTTTGCTGCTGTTGCAGCAGCAGCTGCAGGTGGGTCAAAGGTCAGCTGTCTCTGAACAGGCCCCAAAGCAGGTTTTGGGGCAGGAGGCAGAGGTGCTACCTGCGGAGATGCCTCCACCACGATTATCTCGTCGGCTGTGGCCGTGGTGCTGGGGTCCTCAGGAGGAGCTGGAGGCTGAGGTGAGCTGGGGGCCACGCTCCGGCGCCTCGCAGTGCGTTTGGGTCTCTGCTCCTTGGGCTCCAGCTGCGTGTCAGGGACGATCCCAGAGGAAGGAGAGAGAGAGGGAGGGAGGACAGGTGCAGACAGACAGGTGAGGGGAGAGGAGAGAAAGTCAGGAGGGAGAGAAGGGAGGAAAAGAGGAGACTGAGGATCCGTGGGCCCGTCCGTCCCCTACTCTGTCATCGTGGCCTTGGAGAGGAGACACGGTCCGGCCGGTTGTGATGTCTGGCAGGAGGAGGTCCACTGCAGGTGGGGCGTGTACCTCCGCTGTCACGCTGAGCTGACGAGCTGGCGCTGGGTTCCCCTGCGCTGCAGGCGGGCGGTGTGGAGGCTGGGTGGCGACAGGTGGTTGTGCAGGTTCTGGAGCTGCTGGTGTGGGCGGCGGAGCCGCCGGCATAGAAGGTGGGTCCACCGGTGGCCGTAGAGTCTGAGCAGTCCCAGGTTGAATGCCAACTGGCCCGGGGGGCAGAGCTGTCACCGTCTGAGTCTGTGTGTGTGGGGGGGGCTGTGCGTTGTCTATCTGTGTGGTGCTGGCCACCGTTAAGGTCGGGTCCACTACTACTGCGTGTGCTGCTGCGGATGTGTGGGCTGGCGGGCCAGGCTCAGCGTGAGCCGGTGGGGCTCTGGAGAGGCGCTGGATCAGGAGCACCTGTGTGTCATCCAGCGTATCTTGGTGCAGTCTGCGCCCAAAATGGCGTCTGGCCCAGGCCGAGGCCACCTCAAATTTCTCTCACCAGTCAGTCACTTCTAACTCTACCAGTATCTGCAGGTCCGTCTGAATGCAGTCCCTGTAGTGGTCCCTGAGTATCAGCAGTGTGTTGTAAGCCCAGTTTCTGGCGTTACCGTCAATGAGTGACAGGGTCGTGGCGTTTGGAGACGCCGGTTTGATAACAGTGGCCAGATTGTGGGTCATCTTAGTGATGGAGTTGGGTGGTTCTGGTGCCATGACATCGCTAAGGTGGTGTTTAGCTTTGATCAGTCTGTAAACCACTCTGGTTCTTAAGGTAAAGTCTGGGTCAGACGGCGGAGGGTCGCCTGTGCCGCGTTGCCCTCGGGTCGCTCTATTGAAACCCTCGTACCTGTTGCTGCGTCTGGAGAAGTCGGTCCTGGTTCGGACCGGTGGAGGTCCGCGACGGCGATTTACTGGCGGTCCGCGATGGTCCTCTCGACGCGGGGGCTCGCGGCGGTAGGTCCGCGTAGCTGGCGGGGCCCTGACGGCCACTGCGTAGGAGCGGGGAGGCTGCCGCGGCTCGTAGTGGCGGCGGGAATACGGGCTCTCTCTTACCCGTGAAGGTGGCGAACGGCCCCGCTGCTGCATCCGTCCGCGTCGGTAGTGGACCCGCGTCCAGTCCTCCTCTCCTCGGTGCGTCATGTTTGCGGTGTTCAGCAGGTTTTTCAGTGTGTGGCAGTGTCGGGAAGACAGCTAGCTAGCACTTCAAAACTAAGCTAAACAGTAAAAAAAAAAAAGCGAGTCGTGATGGTTCGTTTGCAAGGTTTTATTATTATAAAAAAATAAATAATACACCTGCAGTAATGCAACGTTTCGGTCTTTAAAAAGACCTTCTTCAGGCATTAAATTCTTACTGTGCGTTGAGTTCTGTTGTCCAAAGACGAGCGAAAACAAGGTCTGAGAGCGGGACAGGAAGTCAACAATTTCTATGACCCTTGACCGTTGACCCTTCCCACTTCCTGGGAAGTGAGAAGTCCTCCAGTGACGTCATCTAGTGGGTAGCCATTTATGTAGTTTTCAACATAGAATGACTGTAGTGCTCAAATCTGATTTAAATAAACCATCAGTGTGTATCAATTACAATGATTACAATATTCAAATTGGTTAGGTTTAGGTCAGAGAGTCAAATGGTTAAGGAAGAAATTTTTGAAATGTCGCTGCCTTCGGCGTCGACATTGAATGCACAGGCCATCAGCTGTCTGCCAGTCCCGAGCACTCACCTCTCATTGAGGCCCCCCGGAATCAAAGTGCCCAGTCGGTGTATCCAGAGCCTCTCTTCCCGTCGTCTCTGGGCTGTGGACCACCTGGGATTGCATTGGAGGATCAGTGCAGTGAGCTGGGGCCAGCCATGCTCAATAAAGTGCTTAACCAAGGGGATGTGTGTGTCTTTTTTCCTCACTATGTTGTATCTGTGTTGTGTAAATCGGACCAACAAAGTGTTCCCCGTTTCTCCTACATACTGGATCTTACACCGTCTGCATCTGATCAAATATACACAATTTTTGGAATGGACATTGCCATGCCTATGTGTGACAAAAACATTATGGTTGTGTGGATTGCACACCCAAGGTTGGTGCTTAAAAAATTCTCCGTGCCCAATGGTTCTAGAGTTCACAAGTGTTGCCAGCTTGGCCTTAACCAGAGTATCCTGCAGGTTTTTATTCTTCCTAAATGCAGCTATGAGTCTGTGGTCCTGTAGCAGCTGAGTTGTGGAAATTAAATTTTGAAAGTTGTGTTTGAGTGTCCTAACTAATTTTACTGCTGAGGGAGAATAGGTGGTGATAACTGGAAGCAAGGAATCTGTGGTGAGAGGTTTTGTGTGGAGGAAGGTTTTAAAAGCTCTCCGTAGGAAGGCCCTGCAGTACCCTCTGCTGGTCAGAGCGGAGAACAGCACCTTCGTCGCCTCTTTAAAATCCTCTGATCTAGTGCAGATTCTGTGGAACCTCAGCAGTTGGGACTTGATGAGCCCTGCAAAGGTGTGCTTGGGGTGAAAGCTGGATTTGTGCAAAAGAGCATGTGTGTCGGTTTGCTTAAAAAACACCTTGAGGTCAAGTCTAGCCGTTTGAGTGAATGTGGGACCCTTGAATGTTGTGGTATCTAAAAAGTCAACCGTGGTGGGACTTATACAATATTTCAATTTGATAGCAGGGTTATGGTGATTCAAAATGTTAACAAATTGGTCAAAATCCTCTCTCGAGAAGGTCCAGACACCCCATATATCATCCAGAAACCTATAGTAGTGGAGTGGTTTTTTGGGGCAGGAATTTAGTGCAGTCGTTTCCCACTCTGCCATGAAAATGTTGGCATATGCGGGCGCAAATTTCTTTCCCATGGCCGTGCCCTTAATTTGGAGGAAAAATTGTCCATCAAATTCAAAATCATTTCTGGTCAAATTGATCTCTAGGAGTTGCAGTAGTTCTCTGTCTGGTCTTTGGGCATTTGGGTATTTTTGGAATATATTTTTGACTGCTTGGATGCCTTCTGAGATTAGGGTTAGGGGGAGGGGAAAAGTACCAGCTAACGACTTATGTAGCTTAGCGTTAGCCAGACTGGTGCACGGTCCTGTGATGTGCCTTCAGAGTCCCCAGAAAGTGAAAAGCACCTCCACACTCCACATTTCCCCTTATAACAGCCACAAAAGTGCATTACCTCTGCGCTGGTTCAAAAAATTGGACTCCACGGGTCCTGTAGTTGTTGATTTTTTATCCTTAATTCAGGCCGACTTGGTCCTGCTTCACTCTGCCTTGTTGCAACGTTTCGGAGGGCGGCTTGTCCTTCATCAGGCATGACAGAGTGGTATCTTTTAAATGTCCTTTTCCTTAGGTTTCCCTTTAATTTGGTTGAAAAACGGTAAGTATTTTCCTTTTTTCTAGCTTGAGGTAAGTGTTTTTTTTGTTTTTCTCTTCAGCTTGAGGCTTCTAATCAGAATAATATCTGCTCATTTTGTAATCTGCACCCTATTTGGGTGTCTGACGATTAAAATCCAATTTCTTAGTCTTCTCTTGCTTGAGGTTTAAATTTTATATTTCCAGTGGGTCACAATAATTACTGATGTTAAGTTTAGGGGTTGCAGCTAGGTAAGGATGTCCTCACTCTCCAGGGAAAGCTCCAGAATGACACACACGGCACTGGCTGGGTTAGGAGGAGGGGAAAAAGTCCCGGCTAACGAGCGTTAGCCAGACTGGTGCACGGTCCTGTGATGTGCCTTCAGAGTCCCCAGAAAGTGAAAAGCACCTCCACACTCCACATTTCCCCTTATAACAGCCACAAAAGTGCATTACATCTGCGCTGGTTCAAAAAATTGGACTCCACGGGTCCTGTAGTTGTTGATTTTATCCTTAATTCAGGCCGACTTGGTCCTGCTTCACTCTGCCTTGTTGCAACGTTTCGGAGAACTATTTGTCCTTCATCAGGCTTTGCAGAGTGGCATCTTTAAGTTTCCTTTTTCTTTAGGTAAGGGGGTTATAGCCACGATCATCAGGTGATGATCCTTGTGCTCATCTAGCAAAGCCGGCTTGGCAAGGACAGGGCCGTGAATCCCCTTGTAAAGCCGGCTTGGCAAGATCATCTAGCCAAGCCGGCTCGGCAAGCTCAGGGGTCACAGGGGTCGAGCCCATGTTAAGTCAACAGAGGCCTCCCGGACACCGAGGCGAGGCGAGGCTCGACGGCCCCGGGGCCGGCCCGGCCAGACAGCGGGTGCCGAGCCGGACGTGCGGACGCCCGGGTCGGCCCCCCGGGAGCGCCGGGACCGCCCCGGAGCCGAGGCCAAAGTTGGGAGGTTAGGCAATGTTAAGTCCATGGGGGCCTTTGGGACACCTTTTCCGAGGCCTTTTCCGCCAGACGAGGTCCCGCGGCCCCGGGGCTGGCGCGGTAGCGGGCGCCCAGCCAGACGCACGGACGCCCGGGTCGGCCGGCTGAGACCGCGGGAAGCGCCCCAAAAGGCGGGGCAAGGTTGAGAGGGCAGGCAATGTAAAGGCAATGGGATCTAGCGAAGCCGGCTTGGCAAGGACAGGGCCGTGACCGGTCTAGCGAGGCTGGCTTTGCAAGGAGTGTTCCGTGACCGGTCTAGCGAGGCTGGCTTGGCAAGGACAGGGCCGTGACTCCCCTTGTAAAGTCGGCTTGGCAAGATCATCTAGCCAAGCCGGCTTGGCAAGCTCAGGGGTCACAGGGGTCGAGCCAATGTTAAGTCAACAGAGGCCTCCCGGCCGAGGCCAAAGTTGGGAGGTTAGGCAATGTTAAGTCAGAAACACAAGTCTCCGCCCCGTTTGGCTTCATCATCTTGTGTTCAGTAACAAAACAAACACATGTAGTAAAAGTTGTTTTTCTTGATGGCTCTCAGGCCGCGATTTATATCCTCTTTTTGATAAAAGGGTTAGGAATTGGCTAAGGGGGTAATAGCCGTGATCATCAAGTCACGATCCTTGTGGTCTTGTAAAACTGGCTTCGCAAGGTCATCTAGCAAACGGAATATGTAACCACAGTTGTAAGACCAAAAATGTTTGGAAAGAGTGTGTGAGGATTGAGGGAGACATGAGATATCAAACAGCAACTGATTGTCGGAATCCAGGTGAACTCTATGGATTAATTGATTTCGAGTCAGTGAGGGCTGAGCGAGGGGGAACAGGTGCGGGGGTGCCAAGTCCAAAAAAGTAAACATTAGCTTTTCAGTATTAGTGCAACAAAATAAACATGGTTGGGTTTACGCAACACTGTTCTAGGGGTTTACGTTACAAAGTAGTAGGACAAACAACCAGTCACAATTTAGGGTCACCATTTCCCCTAGTCTGCATGTCTTTGGACGGTGAGAGGAAGCAAGAGCACCCAGAGAGAACCCATACAGACACTGGGAAAATATGCAATCTCCACACAGAAAGGCCAGGGCAACCGGGGTTTGCAAGATATGTATACACACACACACACACACACACACACACACACACACACACACATATATGTGTGTATATATATAGACACACACACACACGTGTTCCACTCTAAAAATAGAGGCATATGTTAATGCCTAGATTCAGGCCTTTCAAAGGAGATTATTTACCTCTTTGCATTTTCTATATATATATATTTTGTTGTTGTTGTTTGTTTGTTTGTTTTCGTCTTTTTCCTTCAAATATCTTAAAGCCCATCAGGGTGCTAGTAGTATAATAAACTCATGAACTCCAAAAACACTTTAATAAGAACATCAAAAAGACTAATTTCCAACATTCACTTAAGGTTTTATTCTTTCTTTTACAGGGTTTTGTCTTCAGATATCTAAACATTTTAGTTTTTTGTTGCATTAAATATGATGCAGTGTGTTTTGATACGGAAGCTGAATTGTACATAAGACATAACATAACAAAGACTGTGACCTTTTCCTAAACCCAACCAAAACTATGACCTTTTCCTGAACCTAACCAAGTAGCTTTATGTACCTAAACCCAACAGAATCGATTAACTTTTTCTTTACCTAAAGGTGTTTTATAGTGATGTTGAAGACTACACTTTAAAACTGTGTTTTGATACGGAAGCATAAGGGTACCTTGTGTGTCAAATAAACGCTTTATCAGGTTTTTGACACCCTGGATTTGTGTGTGCTAGTATTGAATTATTTCAAAACAACACATGATCTTTTTCTAAACTTCACTAAGTTGTTTGTTTGCTTAAACATAACATAGACTGTGACCTTTTCCTAAACCAACCAAAACTATGACCTTTTCCTGAACCTAACCAAGTAGCTTAATGTGCCAAAACCCAACAGAATCTATGAAGATTTTCTTAACCTAAAGGTGCTTAATACTGATGCTGAAGACTACACTTTAAAACTGTGTTTTGATACAGAAGCAGAAGGGTACCTTATGCGTCAAATGCTTTATCAGGTTTTTGGCAACCTGGGATGGAAGTGTTTTGTACATCCTCTAGATGTCTGAGGCACTTAAGCCCCTGTGCCACATCAACGCAGTCCATGTGGATGTGTTTTTTTTAAATAAAAAATTAACCCAGAGCAATTAACAATTTACAACACAGGAATTACCAACCATTAAATAAAGAATGGATACTGTGTGTGATGCACATATTTGGTCTGACCTACTGATACATGTGTAATACTACTTTGAGGCTTTGTGCTTTTTAATGATTGTAACATTGACCAGGGAATATTACCCTGCTTTACAGAAACAGTGTTAATCCTTTGTATCCTGTCTCAATGGTTGTTGTTGTTTCTCTTTGACTCTGTGATTAGTGAGCTTTAGCGTCTGTCTTTATTAGTTTCACATCAGTTGGACAGCCTGAATGCTGTAGTTGGAAATTACAAAATGCAAGAAACGGGCGTGGCATCACACAAATTAGCCAACTTTAACCCAAATGAAACCCAGATAAACACCTTTAAAAGCAACTCAGAGGTTGAGAGGAAGCAAGAGCAGCAGTCCCAACTCAAATAACCTCTCTTCTGATGCTGGCACAGGTGCTTTCAAAGACCGCCTTCCAAGGCCAGGTGGATCTCATTCAGCAATCAGCTGTAGCACTCCTGAGGCACAACTAGAGGGCAGAAGAGGAACATGGACAAAGCACAGGGAAACACATACAGCTGTAAAACCCACCCTTAAAACAAATAAGTTGAAACCATATGTCATATACATGATTTGTCTGCACTACTGATACAAGTGTAATATTGTCTACTTTTAGGATTTGTGTTTGTGACAATGGAATTAGGGAAACTGCTAATCCATAAACCATCCTACTAATTATTTTAGTTGTTTCTTGTTAAGTGAGAGTTGGGGTTAGAAGCATTAATCTATCTCAGGGACTCTCCCCTTGTCGCCCCACCACTTCAGGGTTTGGAGCGGAGAGCCATGAAGAAACTCTGTGGCCCCCCGGGAGACAACTGCGGCGAGACAGCTGTGAAGAGCAAGATAGTTTTTCATCTCATATACAGTTGTCCATTTTTGAAATCAGCCTGTTGAGCTGACTCTGGCTCATTCACAGTTACTTTGCTGTTTATTAACAACCACTGTCAAATAAACAAATAAATGAAATTAAATTGTCATTTTAACCTCTGAAAATGGTGAGACGTGCTGTCTACTCAGAGCCCAAAGTGACACCTTCACAGTGCTTGGAAGGTGTCACTTAATGGAGATGTTCCAAATTTATTTTGACTTCCACCTAATCACATGACACACATAAAGCTAGGACACTCAGCTAGGATCCAAGTATGATCATACATTTAGAGCTACACACTGTGACGTAACTTTGCTGTTTTGCTTGCTGTTAACATGCTCCATGGGATGGCGCTACTTCCCAAAACGTAATGTATTGTGTTCATAAAGTCATAGAAAAATGCGTCTGCTCGAGTAAGACTTTTCTAAAAGACTCACAGGTTCCCTTTCCCCCTATTCTGACACAAGTGGCCTTTGTCTTATTCTAACCCAGTTTGTGTATCAGTTCTGGTAATAACCTCCTCCTTTAGTTTAAAGAAATGACAGTTCTCAGATGTGAAACAAGTCCCTGCTTAAATAATATTCATGTGCCACAAACAATGTTAATCTATCAGTTAGAAAGGATTCATTGTTTGAATAGTTTTTAAACAACTCTACCTTTGTTATCATGTCAAATGTTGAATGTAAAAAAAACACCTTGTGTTTTACACAATGTCTAAGAATAGTTTTACATTTATATAGATCAATTTAGTGGAGTAAAAAGTCACTTCTAAAAACACTTCTCTCAGAGCCCTGAAGTAGATGGCATGAAAAGGACAGTGACTACTGTTTTGTTGTAAGATGTTCATTTGGCTCCGTCTAGTGACCAAATGTGTATTCTGCAGCATGTGAGCTAAATTCTGCACCAATAAAGTCACAATGTCAGCAATGATAAATAAACAATATCTAATCAAAATAAAAAAGACAAAAGGAAGGTATTAAATTCAAAGTATTCAACATTTATTAAATTCAACACAAACATGTTCAACATATTTGATTAGTCACACCACAATGAAATGAATATGAAATAAACATAATATTAACATGAAACAAGAAAACATACACAAAAGCAATATAAAAACAGCTGCCAAAAAGATATTCCATAAACAAAATTTAAAAATCACTCTGCCTGCAATTTTAGAACAAGACCACGTAAATTGTGTATAGTCAACTTCAGTTTTGGCATTTCTGCAGAAGCGCTGGCTCTCTGTTGAGAACAGCATTCATCTAAAAATCAAACACAGCAAACAAGCAATCTGAAATGTTTAGTGGAAAGGTGTCAGCCTGGAAAAGTTTACAGTCTGTAAGATAATATTTCAAGTATAATCCGGTCTGAAAGTCTTTTGTTAACACATTTGTATGCTTTAACTGTGCATGCAATCAGGTGTAATCCTTCCAAAAGGGAAAACAGAGAAGTTGTTCTCTGGGAAATTATCCTTATTACACAACTAAGTTAGACGGCATGTCCGTCACAAGGAACACTGTGATACTTACCATTCTAACGGTTATGGTGTCACTCCACACATCACGGAACAGTCTCCGGATATCATCTTTGAGGTCATCTGGGTACGTTAAAACCCTCCTTTTCTGAAACACAGGAAAAAGGGAGCAGTAAGAAAGTGTAAGTGTATGAAAAAAAAAAATTCTAGTACAGCTAAAGAATTTCTTGCATTATCCTTACAGTTTTCGATGAACTGGGACTCCTCACTTTGGGCAGGCAATACCCACTCTTCTGGAATAAGAAAACAATTTTGACAGTGTGACATGTTAATTCATTTCCCCAAAGAAAATTTACACTGAAATGTATACCAGTAAATAAAAATCCAAATAATAATGCAGACCACAGTGGGATGGCTTACCCGGCGTGACTTTTGAGAGGACTCTGCAGCTGCAAGGAAGAAAAGTTTGGGTATGAGAAGTTGACCCCATACTGTGATATGCTAAGTTACTCTGTGCATAGACGCTTACCACTTCTTGTGCATCATCAGCTGTCAACCCTTCTTCTGACTCATCAGGTGACCACGTGCTGTCGTCCGACTCATCTGGGGTGTCAGTCTCCTCTGTGTCCTCCGTCTTGCTTAAATTGCCTTCACTTGGTGGTGATGGTGATGGCGATGGCGGCTGCGGCTGTGGCTGCGGCTGTGGTTGTGGCTGTGGCCGTGGCTGTGGCCGCGTTGTCATTGGCTGGGACCCATGTGCTGATGTTGTTGATTGGTGGTAGAGAGGACCATGGTACTCATAAAGCCTCCTTGGCTGAAATAAAGTTACATGGGAGAGGTTTTAAAAAGGGTGTAAAATGCTGGTAGCCGATAACCACCCTCCTGGTTTGAGAAAACATGAAATGGAATAAGCTAATCAAATTTTTGGCAATATGCAATGTTTCTTTATTAATTCAAAGATTGATAGAGAATATTTGAAATGGTTGACAGGGTCTAATGTACATCCAATTATAATGCGTCTGATGACGATTGTGTGACGGTGTGTAATGTGTCTCTGCAAAATCAAATTCAAAATTTTTAATAATGTATATGCCACATGTATAGACTGGGTGTAAAAATCCATGTAACAATATAGAAAAAGTGGTGTGGCTTACCTTCAGCAACTTCTTAGAAGGATTCTTTACCTGCAAGTTAAAAAAGATAAGGTAAGAGAAGTTCAATTCAATTCAATTTTATTTATATAGCGCCAAATCACAACAACAGTTATCTCACAGCGCTTTTCATAAAAGAGCAGGTCTAGACCGTACTCTGTGATGTTATTTACAGAAGCCCAACAGTTCCCACCAAGAGCAAGCACTAGGCGACAGAGGCAAGGAAAAACTTCCTTTTAAGAGGCAGAAACCTCGAGCAGAACCATGGCTCAGGGTGGGCGGCCATCTGCCTCGACCGGTTGGGGTGAGAGAGAGAGAGAGAGAGAGAGAGGAGAGAGAGAGAGAGAGAGAGAAGGAGAGAGAGATGTAAGGAGAGAGAGAGGGGAGGGAGGCAGCCTACACAATATACACACAGAGGTACACAGTGAAGGTAATGTTGCTATAGACTAAATGAAAAATGGTACAGATATTTATAATAGTGTTAATGGTAACCATCGTAATGTTAATGATTATAATAACAATAATAACAATAAGACTAGCAACAATAGTCGTTGCAGCAGAGGGTGTCGAGCAGGAACACGGGGGCAGCAGGTGACCCGCAGCCACAGATCCAGACTCCACAGCTCCAGAGCCAGAAAACCTGCAGGAAGTGATAGGAGAGAGGAGAGAGACGAGAAAGCACAAGACTACCAGAAAGGGGAGAAGTTGTGTTAGTAACATGCAATAATGGGATAAGGTTGCATACAGAGGGAGAGAAAGTAGAGGAGAGAGGAGCTCAGTGCATCATGGGAAATCCCCCGGCAGTCTAGGCCTATAGCAGCATAACTAAGGGATGGTTCAGGACTACCTGAGCCAGCCCTAACTATAAGCTTTATCAAAGAGGAAAGTCTTAAGCCTACTCTTAAATGTGGAGATGGTGTCTGCCTCCTGAACCCAAACTGGAACCTGGTTCCACAGGAGAGGAGCTTGATAGCTGAACGCTCTGGCTCCTAGTCTACTTTTGGAGACTCTAGGAACCACAAGTAACCCTGCATTCTGGGAGCGCAGTGCTCTGGTGGGGTAGTAAGGTACTATGAGCTCTTTAAGATAAGATGGTGCCTGACCATTAAGAGCTTTGTAGGTAAGAAGAATGATTTTAAATTCTATTCTGGATTTTACTGGAAGCCAATGCAAAGAAGCTAAAACAGGAGAAATGTGATCTCTTTTCCTGGTTCCTGTCAGAACACGTGCTGCAGCATTCTGGATCAGCTGAAGAGTCTTAATGGACTTTTTCGAGCAGCCTGATAATAAGGAATTGCAGTAATCCAGCCTAGAAGTAACAAATGCATGGACTAGTTTTTCTGCATCATTTTTAGACAGGATGTTCCTGATTTTCGCAATATTACGTAGGTGAAAAAAGGCGGTCCTTGAAATTTGCTTAATGTGAGACTTAAACGACATGTCCTGATCAAAGATAACTCCAAGATTCCTCACAGTGGTGCTGGAGGCCAAGGCGATGCCATCCAGGGAAACTATATCTTTAGATAATGCGTCACGGAGGTGCTTAGGCCCCAGAGCAATAACTTCAGTTTTATCTGAGTTTAACATGAGAAAATTACAGGTCATCCAGGTTTTAACATCCTGAAGGCACATTTGAAGTTTAGCTAACTGATGAGTTTCATCTGGCTTGATCGATAGATATAACTGAGTATCATCTGCATAACAATGAAAGCTTATGGAATGTTTCCTGATAATATTGCCTAAAGGAAGCATATATAAAGTGAAGAGGATTGGTCCAAGGACAGATCCTTGAGGAACTCCATGAGTAACTTTGGCGTGCATGGAGGACTCATCGTTAACATGTACAAACTGAAATCGATCTGATAAATAGGACTTAAACCAGCTTAGAGCGGTTCCTTTAATGCCAATGAAATATTCCAGTCTCTGCAATAGGATCTGATGGTCAATGGTATCAAATGCAGCACTAAGATCTAATAAAACCAGTACAGAGACAAGTCCTTTGTCTGATGCAATAAGGAGGTCATTAGTAATTTTCACCAGTGCTGTCTCTGTGCTATGATGAGCTCTAAATCCTGACTGAAAATCCTCAAATAAACTATTGCTCTGTAGAAAGTCACACAGCTGTTTAGCAACTGCTTTCTCCAGAACCTTAGAGAGAAATGGAAGGTTAGATATAGGTCTATAGTTGGCTAAAACATCCGGATCAAGTTTGGGCTTTTTCAGAAGAGGTTTAATTACAGCTACTTTAAAGTACTGTGGTACATAGCCTGTTGATAAAGATAGATTGATCATATCTAGTATAGAGGTGCTGACTAAGGGTAAACATCTTTAAGCAGCCTAGTCGGGATGGGGTCTAAGAGGCAGGTTGATGGTTTAGATGAAGAAATTATTGAAGTTAGTTGGTAAAGATTGAGGGAAGCAAAACAGTCTAAACATGTATCTGGTTCTACAGCTGTTTCTAAGGTTCCTGAGTTAAGAGATAAGTCGGTGCCAATTGAGGGCAGGTCTTGGTGAATTTTGTCTCTAATAGCTAGAATTTTATCATTAAAGAAGCTCATGAATCGTAACTACTGAGAGCTATGGGAATACTTGGCTCAATAGAGCTGTGACTCTCTGTCAGCCTGGCTACAGTGCTGAAAAGAAACTGGGTTGTTCCTATTTTCCTCTATTAATGACGAGTAGTACGCTGCTCTGGCATTACGGAGGGCCTTCCTATAAGTTTTAAGACTATCTTGCCAAATTAAACGAGAATTTTCCACTTTGGTGGAACGCCAATTCCTCTCAAGTTTCCGTGATATTTGCTTTAATTTGCGAGTTTCAGTATTATACCATGGAGCTAACCGTCTTTGTTTTAGTATTTTCTTTTTTAGAGGGGCTACAGAGTCGAGTGTCATTCGCAGCGAGCCTGCAGCACTATCAACAAGATGATCGATTTGGGAGGGACTGAAATTAGCATAGGAGTCCTCCGTTACTTTGTGACTAGATAATGTATTTAGAGCTGATGGAATCGCATCCTTAAATTTAGCTATGGCACTATCAGACAGACATCTTGTATAGAAATTTTTGCCCAATGGCGAGTAGTTCAGCAATACAAACTCAAAAGTTATCAAACAGTGGTCGGATAAAGAGGGATTCTGTGGGAACACCACTAAATGTTCAATTTCAATACCATACACCAAAACAAGGTCGAGGGTGTGGTTAAAACAGTGAGTCGGTTCATGAACACTCTGAGAGAAGCCGATGGAATCTAACAGAGAGATAAACGCAGTACTAAAGCTGTCATTCTCAACATCCACATGAATATTAAAATCCCTACAATAATAACTTTGTCCGTTTTAAGGACTAAAGTTGACAAAAACTCTGCAAATTCAGATAAGAATTCAGAGTACGGGCCAGGTGCTCGGTACACTATAACAAAAGAATTGGTTGCAGTGATTTCCAACTTGGGTGCGAAAGACTAAGAACAAGACTTTCAAATGAGTTATAGTTTAGTTTAGGTTTAGAGCTGATTAGTAGGCTAGAGTCGAAGATAGCTGCAACTCCACCTCCTCGGCCTGTGCCTCGAGGAATGTGAGTATTAATATGACTGGGAGGGGTGGATTCATTTAGGCTAACATATTCTCCATCACCCAGCCAGGTTTCAGTAAGACCAAATAAATCAATATCATAATCTGATATTAGTTCATTTACTAGTACACCTTTAGAAGAGAGAGATCTGATGTTTAAGAGTCCACATTTAACTCTCCTATTCGTTTGCACTATTGCTCTTGTGGTTTTAATTTTTATGAGGTTTTTATGCACAGCTCCTCTTCTGTTTACCTTTTTAAATAATTTCGATGGTCGGGGGCAGACACCGTCACTATAGGTTTTCACTAAGTAACTCCTGAAATGGAGGAGCAGAGAAGTGTGTTAGACTGCGACTCTGCGTAGGGTTTTGGGTGGGTAACTGCTGAAAAAGAAGGGCAGAGAAGTGTGTTAAACTGCGACTCTGCCTCCTGGTCTCAACTCTGGGTTGTCATGGATTTGGTCCACTAATAAACTTGGCCAGATTTCTAGAAATGAGAGCTGCTCCTTCCCAAGTGGGATGGATGCCGTCTCTCCGGATCAGACCAGGTCTTCCCCAGAAAGTCTGCCAATGATCAACAAAGCCCACATCGTTTGCTGGACACCACCTCGACAACCAGCGGCGGAATGACGACATGCGGCTATACATGTCATCACTGGTCAGATTTGGCAGGGGTCCAGAGAAAACTACAGTGTCCGACATTGTTTTTGCATATGTACATACCGACTCAACATTAATCTTAGTGACCTCCGATTGGCGTAACCGGGAGTCATTACCGCCGACGTGAATAACAGTCTTACTGTATTTACGTTTATCATTAGCCAGCAGTTTCAAATAAGACTCAATGTCGCCCGCTCTGGCCCCAGGGATGCACTTAACTATGGCCGCTGGCTTCGCTAACTTCACGTTTCTCAAAATGGAGCTGCCAATGATCAGAGTTGGTTTCTCAGTGGGTGTGTCGCTGAGTGGGGAAAATCTGTTAGAAACGTGAACAGGTTGATGATGCCCCGTGGACTTTGAATGCTTACGACTATTCCTCCTTCGGACAGTCACCCAGCCCCCCTTTCCTGGCTGCACAGGGGATGCCAGAGGACGGCTACCACAGGCTAACTCAGGCCGTTCCGCACCGACTACCGGGGACTGGCTAGCTACAGAAAAAAAAAAAAGAAAAAAAGAAAAAAAAAGAAAAAAAGGCACGCCTCCGGTGTGACTTCAGTTTTGCTTGCCGCATCCCCAGGAACATGAGCTGGTGGTGGCTCTGAGGTCTCAGCCGTCCTGGAGCTGCTGTCCTCTGGCTGTTCTAAGGCCTCCCATGTGTGCTCCATTTCACTGACCTCACTCGGTATTGGCGGCTGAGGCTGCAGTGGTGGTGGCTGAGGTGGCTCTGAGGTCTCAGCCGTCCTGGAGCTGCTGTCCTCTGGCTCTTCTAAGGCCTCCCATGTGTGCTCCATTTCACTGACCTCACTTGGTATTGGCGGCTGAGGCTGCAGTGGTGGTGGCTGAGGTGAACCAACAAAAGATGTAACAGGCTCTGCAGTGTCCATTGAGTAGCTAGTGGACCCAGGAACACGAGCTGGTGGTGGCTCTGAGGTCTCAGCCGTCCCGGGGCTAATGTCATCAGAGTGGTCTGAGGTCTCAGCCGTCCCGGGGCTAATGTCATCAGAGTGGTCTGAGGTCTCAGCCGTCCCGGAGCTGCTATCATCAGACTGGTCTGCGGACTCAGCCGTACTGGAGGTGCTGTCCTCTGACTCTTCAGCGGCTTCAGAGACCTGCCTGGCAGCTTCATCCTCTCTGCTCTTTTCCAGGGAATTTGTTTTTTGCCTTTTCCCATCTTCTGAAAGACCAATTAGTGAAAAAATGGTAACAGCATATTAGTGGCACTGCTCGAATGAGGAGCAGATCTGCTCTGGTGAGGGAAGCTTCTCTGTTAAAGCATTCCATAATAGCTATGAGCTGCCACCCAGTCTGACAATAACCATTAAACAAAGTAGTAGAAGTATTAGTAGTGGTAGTAAACTTCAAACTCACCAGATTGCACCTCTCCCTGCTGGTGTGTCCCGGTCTGCTTTGTAAGGGTGGAGAGCTCTCTTATCAGCACCCTGTCCAGGGACATTATCTGTGCTGCAGACAGACGGACCTGAGGAAGAAATACAGTCATACATTGAGGACCTGGAACACATGTTGTAGACAGAACCTTCATACAGTTCTTTTTCCAGTGACAGAGGGCACCATTACCTGGGAGAAGTCCTCCCGCCTCAGGAACATCAAGAACCTCCTGATGGCTACCAGGTAGCCCCTTGTGGTTTCTGCCAGGCTCTGCCTCTTCAGCTTAGCTATCCACCTAACAAACAGAAAAAGCAAGAGTGTCACACTGATGTCAGCAGTTACCAAACCATAAGAGCCAAATCAAAATAACAACATTTACCTTAAGACCTTCCCTGTCCTCTTTAAAAACATGAGGTGGGACGGGGGAGGGCTTTTCATCCCCCACATGTGATGTACAAAACGCCTGACATGTTTCACAGCCTTCTTAAGTTGCCGTTTACCCCTCCTGCTCGGCCCGGACCTCGAGAACTTTACTATCAGGTACTCTGTAAACCAGAGAAGAAGAAGAACAAACAGAGTGTTACTGAAATGTCAGGGCAATGCAGGCTGAGTAATTGATAAGAGTACATTATTACTTTACAAACCAAAGTCTTTTTTGTTCTTCTTTGGGGTGGGGGGCTGGCTGGCTGAACCTGCTGGCGTTTTGTTCTTCCTCATGGCAGACAGTTGGGATGCAATTGCTTTTTTTTGGGTCTCCTCCAGGAGCAACTTCCTGGCATCCTTCTGTGAACACAGAACACTGGGTGAGATCTGTGGCATCTGAACAACTTACATTATAGAGCAGTCAATTCATTGATACCGGGTCTGCAAAGCAACAGCAATTGTTTTTACAAAAGTGCAAATACCCACCTCCATACTGTGCACAACCCTTAAATGCCGGTCCAGGCGGACGTAGCTTTTTCCATGGCATTCTGACATTGGGCAGCCTACTGGGCCTGCGTATCTAAACAAACATAGTCAGACATTTTCAGCACAGCAATCAGCAGCCTATGTAGTGTGTTTGCGTTTGCGTGCGTTTCACTTACCTTCCTGAAGCCATTCCCAGCATGAGTATGCGCTGTTTATGATCTGTGATCCCGTGCACACTCCTGAGGTGCTCTGAGCGATTCGCATAGGAACTCTGCACAATGGGCAGCGCTTCATTGTCAACCTTTTTCTGTGGAGAAATAAGTGGACAGGTGAAAATCAAGTATTTAGTAAGCATTACACCTTTCACAAACCCCAAGAGGTAAGGACTTAATGTTATTACAGGTTACTAGTAAAGCCACCTCTAGACTAGCAGGAGCTAAATTTGACCACACATTCAAAGTCTGTATGTCCATGCAAAGATTTTACAGCTCTGGATTAGTATAAAGATACTCACCAGAAATCCAAACTGAGAAGAAAAAGTTTACTGTGTTGCGTCTCCTCAGCATCAAAACTCCTCCAACACTGACACTGTTAAATTGCTGGGACATTTATTTGGGGACACAAGCTGCCTATCAAAATTGGGGGCACATCCCAATTCAGAAGGCCTGCCCACATGTTGTGAAGACGTTCTGGCAAGGATGTTAAGGAAAGCCACACATTAGGAAGACGTTTAGACGAGGACTCTGTGGAAAGGACGTAGAGCCTTGTCTTATGTTATGAAGACGGTTTGACGAGGACGCGTTGGAAAGGACGTAGAGCCTTGTCTTATGTTATGAAGACGGTTTGACGAGGACACTTTGGAAAGGACGTATAGCCTTGTTAAATGTTATGAAGATGGTTTGACGAGGACGCTTTGGAAAGGATGTAGAGCCTTGTTAAATGTTATGAAGACGGTTTGACGAGGACGCTTTGGAAAGGATGTAGAGCCTTGTTAAATGTTATGAAGACGGTTTGACGAGGACGTTTTGGAAAGGACGTAGAGCCTTGTTTTATGTCTATCAAAATTGGGGGCACATCCCAATTCAGAAGGCCTGCCCACATGTTGTGAAGACGTTCTGGCAAGGATGTTAAGGAAAGCCACACATTAGGAAGACGTTTAGACGAGGACTCTGTGGAAAGGACGTAGAGCCTTGTTAAATGTTATGAAGACGGTTTGACGAGGACGCGTTGGAAAGGACGTAGAGCCTTGTTAAATGTTATGAAGACGGTTTGACGAGGACGCGTTGGAAAGGACGTAGAGCCTTGTCTTATGTTATGAAGACGGTTTGACGAGGACGCGTTGTAAAGGACGTAGAGCCTTGTCTTATGTTATGAAGACGGTTTGACGAGGACGCGTTGGAAAGGACGTAGAGCCTTGTCTTATGTTATGAAGACGGTTTGACGAGGACGCGTTGGAAAGGACGTAGAGCCTTGTCTTATGTTATGAAGACGGTTTGACGAATACACGTTGGAAAGGACGTAGAGCCTTGTTAAATGTTATGAAGACGGTTTGACGAATACGCGTTGGAAAGGACGTAGAGCCTTGTTAAATGTTATGAAGACGGTTTGACGAATACGCGTTGGAAAGGATGTAGAGCCTTGTTAAATGTTATGAAGACGGTTTGACGAGGACGCTTTGGAAAGGATGTAGAGCCTTGTTAAATGTTATGAAGACGGTTTGACGAGGACGTTTTGGAAAGGACGTAGAGCCTTGTTTTATGTCTATCAAAATTGGGGGCACATCCCAATTCAGAAGGCCTGCCCACATGTTGTGAAGACGTTCTGGCAAGGATGTTAAGGAAAGCCACACATTAGGAAGACGTTTAGACGAGGACTCTGTGGAAAGGACGTAGAGCCTTGTTAAATGTTATGAAGACGGTTTGACGAGGACGCGTTGGAAAGGACGTAGAGCCTTGTTAATGTTATGAAGACGGTTTGACGAGGACGCGTTGGAAAGGACGTAGAGCCTTGTCTTATGTTATGAAGACGGTTTGACGAGGACGCGTTGTAAAGGACGTAGAGCCTTGTCTTATGTTATGAAGACGGTTTGACGAGGACGCGTTGGAAAGGACGTAGAGCCTTGTTAAATGTTATGAAGACGGTTTGACAAATACGCGTTGGAAAGGACGTAGAGCCTTGTTAAATGTTATGAAGACGGTTTGACGAATACGCGTTGGAAAGGACGTAGAGCCTTGTTAAATGTTATGAAGACGGTTTGACGAATACGCGTTGGAAAGGACGTAGAGCCTTGTTAAATGTTATGAAGACGGTTTGACGAGGACGCTGTGGAAAGGACGTAGAGCCTTGTTAAATGTTATGAAGACGGTTTGACGAGGACGCCGTGGAAAGGACGTAAAGCATGGCAACATTTTAAATTAACGTTTTTCAAAGGTCACACAAATTGTCTTTAAAATTATGGAATAAGCGAATCAGCGGTCAGAAACATCAAATCTGTGCAAAGCGGAGATTCAGTATGACACCCACACTAACCCCTGACTATTAACTTAAAAATGTTCTCCATTAATCGACTGCAACTGAAAATCGTGAGAAATCTCTCCAGCGACCCAGCGCCTAAAGCGCCCATCCTGCAACAGTCCCAACCTTATAAAGAGTACCCAGCACATCTTGTCATTTAAATGTTATGGTATGTTTAAAAAACTGTGTTTTACTACTGGCTTTAACCTTCCCTAGATATGTGTTTTACACACCCTTCATGTGACTAAAACATCCTAATGTATAAAGTGCTTGGTAAATAAAGCTGCCATAAAGTGGAGTAAACAGTACAAATTTCTTCGGTAACATGTAGTGAAGGAGAAATAGGCATGAAAAGGAAATACCCAAGTAAATTACAGGTGCCTCAAATGTGTACCCAGGTACAGTACTTGAGTAAATGTACTTAGCACTGCTCTTATTCATCAGGCTTCTGCAGCCCTTTAAAGCCCCTTGACACAGTGTCATGTTAAGGACACTGATGGACTAAAGTGAGCGAAATTTAGCCAAATCAGGAAACCAACCCATGAAAGCTCCTTGGAAATGCTGGTGTCATAAAGAACACGAAGAAAGGAAGCAATACATTTTATACAAACAAACCATTTATTAAAAAATACATACAAATAAAACGTAAACATAAACAAGGTTGGCTGCGAATGTTAAAGAAAATGTGTGGGCATGAACTTTAAACAGTCACATGGGGTTGGCCAAAAAACCAAACAACCATTTATTAAAATATAAATACAAAGATACAAATAAAATGTAAAACATGAACAAATATGTACATATATATAAACAGTGGACACAATCTTACACTAGCCAGGAGATATCTGGAAGGCTGTCGACCTCTCACTCAAGTTTAGATGTTAGTGGCTTCAAGGAAGAAAGTTTAGAGAAGTTGAACCCCATACTGTGAGATGCTAGATTTCTGCTGTGCACCTGTGCTCACCACTTCCAGGGCATCCTGAGATGGAAGCCTCTTTTCTTCCCAGCTTCTGAAAGACACAGATAAACCTGTAAAATGTGTATACACATATGCATCTTTCCACCACAGTGCACAGGACACAGATCCGGATGGCTACTGAGACATTACCCTTACATTACCCTTTTCAGAAAATACTTTTGTACTCTCTGTTATGACCCTGGGGTCATATTTTGTTGTTTGTTTATCTCTCCTGGCACTGTCAGCTGTTCTCCTCCATTAGAGTGTATGTGTGAGTGTATGCAGGTACTGGAGAACAGGTGGACATACTGGATTGGTCTGGTTGAGCTGATTGGAGCCTCCTGATTGGGCATCTGGATGACAGCAGCCATCTTAAGCCCTACTGACAGGAACTCTGCCCCCTCTCTCTGCCATTCCCAACCTGCCTGAAGACTGTGTGTTATGTCTGTGTTTATTGTACATAGTGAACGGTTGTGACTATATTCAACTTAGATTGTAAGTAGTATCGTAGTCCTTCTGATTGTCTTATGACAACCTGGTTTTGTTGGCTTTGCCATTTTTGTTGCTATGAAGCAATTTCCTTTGTTGTAGCTATATTGTGTCAGCTACTAGCAGTGAGTAGGAGTGAGAAGCCCTTTCTTTTGTTTGCACCGTTTTCTCCTGTTTTTGGACTTAGAAGCCTAGTTTTAGAGCTTTGTCTTTTCTTTACCTTTTGGTTTTGGGTTTAGGAAAGAGTTAGGTTTTTCTTAGTGTTTTGGTTGTTGTTTTGGGCACTGCTCATCTCCGACGTATAATAAAAACTGCTAAATTGTATTTGTTGTGTGCTGGCCTTGTTTGGGAATGGGAAGAGTGGGAGGCCACACATTTATGTTACATCCAGGACACCCCTAGACCTTGGGACGTAACATCTCACTCAAATACATATTTTCATGACATGTTTTAGTAAAGTAACCTTACTGTGTGTGACTACCTCCAGACTAGCAGGAGCTAACGGTAACAACAGCTGTGCGGCTGTTTTAATCCATTTTTATTAAAGTGGGCCTCATGGAAACAAACTCACCAATTCTCCAACCTTGTAAACACGGTTTCCAAAGTTCTTCTCTCCTTTACAGTGACCACTTGGGGAAAGGTTACGTGGGCGGGGCCTCCTCTCGGCTATATTAAAAGGTGAAAGCGAGTGTTTCCTTTAATGAGAGAACTAGAGGCACAAGAAGAGAAAAACTCATTGAGTGTGAGCTTCGGGCACAGCAGTCAGGTAAGCTCTTACTACTATTTATTGCTGCCTAAGTAATATGTACTGTCAGTTGTAGATCTTGTGCTGTATTGATGCATTGTTGATGCATATGTACCTCAAATGTTGCTTTGGATAAAAGCCAAGTGAGTAAATGCAAATATAAACATGTGTTCACTACTCTGAAAGTCTGATGTCAGCTGATAACAGTAATGTCAATGTGCCTTTCTAGTCTGTGTGTCTAACCGAGTTTAGCAACGCATCTGTTGTCTGTCCCTGTCTTGGTTGCTTTCCAGCCTCTGTATATGAACAATGTTGGAGTGAAATACAACCATTTATTGATAAATGCTGATGAGAAGTGGTGTTTAGAAACTGCAGCTCAGAAAATATAACTTGCCTTGCTGGGACTCGGTGTAACTCACACTGTATTTAGAAAGATAGGTTGCTTTTAATCAGATCTATACATTTGAATTCGTAGTACGTTTACATTTGATACTTAAGTACTTTTAAAACCAGGTACTTCTCTTGTATTATACTGGATGACTTTTACTTGAGTGAACTGCTGTAATTCTGAAATGACGATGAAATGTTGTTGCTGTTGAAATGTTACAAATACTATGTAACACTACTATAAAGAATCTGTGGGCAGACATTAGCCAAATAAAGTGTAACCTACACGTATATTTTTGATAATATAACGTTATTATTTTTGTTTGAGGTTGAAAGATTTAGTTACACAGTCATTTCTCCTAGTTCCTCCTCCAGGTTGTGGATGGAGCCTCTGCGGTGGACAGATGTAGATTTAGCCAGAGCCAGGATGGCACTGTGCCGATATGTGCTACTTAAATATTTCGACCCAACCGTTGATTCAGTTTGTGCAGACTAAAAATTGGCAAATCGTAGTTAATGTTAACCTTTGCCGGTCCTGGCTTGACAAGGTTTCTTGCTCAACGTGTCTTTCAGATTTTGTCCAGGAGATGGTGCCTTTGCTCAATGATTGTTGGAGTTACAAGCTATATCACAATGTAAAAATACTTGAAGGAATATGAAATCATCCCATCAACAAGAATAAATGAGTAGTGTAAAATGAAATCTCATTTGTTTCCAACCGTAATTATTTTATGCTTTAGACTGACAAACAAAGAAATATTGAATTTTTACAATAAATTATCACAGAAACTAATCAGTAGATTAATCCATAATAAAAATAATACTACATTTCCCCTTTTAAACTTCCATACTTTTAATTGTTATTTTCAAGGCAGTGCTTTTTACTTGCAACAGTATTTCTACAGTGAGCTGCTAGTACTTTTACTTAAGTAAAGGACATGCTTCATTCACCACAGCTTGATATCTAAATGTTATATACATGATATGGCTTTAAAATACTACTGTCACTGCATTGTGCTGCATTGCACATTGTATGTGGGTGTGTTCAGTTCAGTTTGGGCTTCTGCTTTTTGGTCTTCTCTCTGGTTTTCTGTAAGTCTTTGATTAAAACCGAAGAACCAATCTGCCTAGTTACATGTCGTGCATTTGGGTCCTAAGATCTGTTACCAGCACACGGGACCAATTCGGACAATTACCGTCTTATATGTTTAATAATCCATATTATTAGACACATTTGACTATTCTTAAGAAAATAATCTCAAAGATTTTTTAAATCAAACAGTCAATTGGCAACAAATGTACTTCAAACTGTAGTACATGAAAATAAGTGAAATCAGTGTGACACTGAGTTGTGGTACTCTGTGTGTATGATAAGGACATTACAAAGCGACGACAAGGGGTGTGACCGAGCGTCCCTATGTGTAGCGCTCTGAGCCATCTTGTTTAGTCCATTCTTCACCTGTACGGCGTGAAACTCTCTTGTCTGTTTTTTCAAAGCAGATTTTTGTTTCTCCAATACAGAGTTAAGGCTCTGGATCGGCTGATGTTTTCTTCACGCCTTTTCTTTTTTACTTTGTGTGAAACTGCATTCTGTTGGGACGCTGCTTTCTGTGCGTTTGTTAGTTTCATCTGACTGATTGGTCCATGAGTTTGTGTTTTATAGCGATATGATACAGCTGATGTCAGCAGGTGCTCAACTTTCAGTGGAGTGGTCGCATGTGTGTGTGTGTAAGATGAGAGATATTTGGATGGTTGTACAAGCAGGGATGTACACTCTTAACAGAGCGACATGTTGTGCTTTAAGCTCGCTTAGACGCTTGGTGTTTTATGTGTGTTTGGTTTAGATAAAAATAGTTGGCATGAGATTTTAGCTGAGCATCCTAGCTTAATGGAGGTCTGTAACATAGATAAGGTCACTTGAGCAAAAATATTTTGCACCAAAGGTAAATGTTAATCTTCCCCTGATTACACTGTGACACATAGATTTCTGACTGATTTGGCCACTTCTCAAATGTTGCTTTCAGTTTGTCCCTTTAATGATAAACATTGATCATTTTTCTGGATGTTGAATGATAATGTATTTTTTGTTCTTCTTTCCAGAACCCCAGAACTTCCACTGGCGTTTGTGGCTATATCTGAGCTCTGCAACATACCCCTCTGTAGGCTTAAGCAACCTACAATTTGCTGCTCATGGCTAGCAGTGAATTGTTTGACGTTGGAGTGGTAAACACGGAAAATCTACTGGATGCCTTCGAGCAATATGCAACCATCAGTGATTTTTGCATGCTGACCTGCGTATTGGTTTACATGCCACCACTCTGTCCCACCCAGAACAATTACTTTCGTTCTCATTTGATGTGGATGGACTAGTGATTGAGTTCAACAAGGTGCAGGCATTACAAGGACTTCTTCATTACATCTTCCTCCCAAGGTTTAACTCACTGATACTAAGCCCCCATTATGTATACCTAAAAAAGCATGTAGATCTCAGCAAGTACACAACAAATGGCTTGACTGCCCTTAAAAATTGCGTAGGGTACCAGATAGCTCATGTAGATGGCGGCTATCATCTATTAATGACTGCAGTACCCAGCAGCACCACTGACCCTGACACCAGGCTACTGAAGAAGCAGCTCTATGGTACACATGCTGTAGAGCTGCTTAACAGTGTGACAGACAACTTTAAACGGTTGCTCCGGGGCCTCTCTGCTAGGGACAAGAGCAGGCCTACTCTGCAGAAACAGGGGACCAGCAACACGGCAAGGTTCAATGTGTTGCGGCAGGACCTGCCATTCATAATGAGCCTGTTGGACAAAGCTGTGGAGGAGGCAAACTCCTGCCATTTTTTGCAAGTGATGCTGACAATGAACCAGTTTGGCCAAAAAGACCCCGATCCACTGGAACTAACAGACATTGTGGATGTGACAGATGTTAAGGCAGTGACAGTCCACCTTGCCTTGAAGTTTGTGGCAACTGACTACGACCAACACATATTATTCTCCCATTATGGCCTGCAGGACCTGGTAGGAGCCAGGGGGAAACTGTTCTCCGTCCTTGGGATGCATGAGGCCACAAACTTTCAGACCAATCTGGACCACCTGCCCTTAGATGTAGCCAAACCTCTTCTGGCAGTGCTCAGCAAAGAGGGGAAGCTGAACTTCCTTCAACTGTATGTTGACAGCCCACATTGTCACTTGCAGATGCCATTCAAACATCCCGTGAGTGGCGCCATAGTGACATGTGGGCTGTCACACCCAAATTCACAAATGGCTATACTCTCCAGGGCATTGACGTACTTGCGCCACATGACGGACCTTAAAGAAAGGTTGGTGGCACAGCTGGGGTGCCGTATAGAGCAGGTCCTTAGGTTTGAGGGGGATGTACCACTGTATGTTGACCCCGCAGCCCATTTTGACCTTGAAGGTCTGCACACTTTGCTGCGGCAGCGTGCCATGCTGGTCCCCTTAAAGGACACTGCCCTTGGTCAGGGTCTCCTGTCCATCTTGGATGGCGTTTTGGGCTCACTCATTGACACCCTCACCAGTGCCTACAGTTCCAGTGAGGGTGTGGGTAGGTTCGATGAGTCATGGAAGGCTTTCCAGTGTGAGCTAGCCCTTGAGGAAATGTTCTATGGCCACCCTCTGTCATCCGAGGACTTTTTTCTAAGTGCAAGCTTGGGAACAAGTACAGTGATGGACCGAAGTCTGACACACCAGAGAGGTTTCATTGGCCTGGCACCTCACTCGAGTGCTAGCTCAGAGGAAACACCTCCCCCACTTTATCACTGGACCAGGGATGACCTCCAGAAGCTTTGGATTGAGCGCCTC
>NW_024044237.1:37383622-37398622 GCF_014851395.1 Micropterus salmoides
ACTCTTTAAAATGTATTTTATCGAGTTTTTCTATTTCACCCTTTTAAAATTTTTATTTTAATGTGTTTTTGTCAATTTCCTTTGCTTTTATGTTTTATGTAAAGCACTTTAAATTGCCTTGTTGTTGAAATGTGCTATAAAAATAAACTTGCCTTGCCTATAAACAAAAACAAAAATAAAAAAGACAGATTGACAAATAGTGCAGTGAGCAGAGTGGAAAGGATGCAGGAGTAACAAGTAACAATCAGCCTACATCAGAATCAGAATCAGAAATACTTTATTGATCCCCAAGGGTAAATTCTGTTGTCACAATTGCACACTTATATCACAAATATAAAGGATTGTGGGTATGTACAATATACACATTATTAAGAATTATTATGGTGAACCAAAAAGTACTAGTGAATAAATAGCAGCAGAGAATATTGCACATTGATTATTAAACGGGTAATATTGCATAGAAAATAGATAAGGTCTAGTTTAATAACTGACTAAGTGTCAGACACTTAAAGGGAGGAGTTATAAAGTTTGATGGCCACAGGCAGGAACAACTTCCTGTGGCACTCTGTGGTGCATTTTGGGGGAATGAGTCTTGCACTGAAAGTGCTCCTGTGTTTGAGCAGCACGTCATGGAGTGAGTGGGAGACATTGTCCAAGATGACATGTAGTTTGGACAGCATCCTCCTCTCTGACACCACCAACAGAGAGTCCAGCTCCACCCCCACAACGTCACTGGCCTTGCAGATCAGTTTGTTGAACCTGCTGGCGTCCGCTACCTTCAACCTGCTGCCCCACCATGCAACAACAAACAGGATAGCACTGGCCACCACAGACTCATAAAACATCCTCAGCATCGTCCTGCAGATGTTGAAGGACCTCAGCTTCCTCAGAAAATAGAGACGGATTTGACCCTTCCTGTAGAGGCCTTGAGTGTTCTTGGCCCAGTCCAGTTTATTGTCAATATGTACTCCCAGATATTTGTAATCCTCCACAATGTCCACACTGACCCCCTGGATGGAAACAGGGGTCACTGGTGCCTTGGTTCTCCTTAGAGCCACAACCAGCTCCTTAGTCTTTGTCACGTTGAGCTGTAGGTGGTTCTGCTCGCACCATGTGACAAAGTCCCCCACCACAGCTCTGTACTCAGTCTCGTCACCCTTGCTGATACATCCAACCACAGCAGAGTCATCAGAAAACTTCTGAAGATGGCAAGACTCTGTGTGGTAGTTGAAGTCTGTGGTGTAGATGGTGAAGAGGAAGGGAGAGAGGACAGTCCCCTGTGTTGCTGACCACGCTGTCTGATACACAGTGTTGCAGGCACACATACTGTGGTCTGCCAGTCAGGTAGTCAACAATCCAGGACATGAGGGGGGCATCCACCTGCATCGCTGTCAGCTTCTCACCCAGCAGGGCTGGCACAGAAAGCACTGGAGAAGTCAAAAACATGACCCTCACAGTGCTCGCCGGCTTATCCAGGTGGGCGTAGGTGTGGTTGAGCAGGAAGATAATGGCGTCCTCAACTCCCAGTCGGGGCTGGAGTGGGTCCAGGAGAGGTCTGACCATGGGCCGCAGCTGATCCAGAACCAGTCTCTCCAGGGTCTTCATGATGTGCGAGGTCAGTGCCACAGGTCTGTAGTCCTTGGAGCCACTGGGACGTGGCGTCTTTGGCACAGGCATGAGGCAAGATGTCTTCCACAGCACAGGGACCCTTTGGAGACTCAGGCTCAGGTTGAAGACATGGTGAAGGACTCCACATAGCTGGGGGGCACAGGCTTTGAGCACCCCGGGACGGACACCATCAGGGCCTGCAGCCTTGTTGGAGTGGAGTCTCCTCAGCTGTCTTCTCACCTGGTCAGCAATGAGGCACACAGAGGCTACATGTGGGGGAGGGGGAGAGGAGGAGTCGTCAGGCGGGAGAGAGCTGATAACCTGAGAGCCAGAGGAGGGGGGGGTTGGGGTCTCACAGGAAAGGTGGGGGACAATGAGGAGGAGGGGGGGGGGGGAGTAGTGGGGTTGGAGCATAGACTGTATATAAAAATGGACGTAGCGTCCGTGACGTCACCCGTTGGTTTCTGAAGAGCCGTTTTGAAGCTCAAAATTAGCGGAGCTGGCCGGCGCCATCTTGGCAGCGCGTGTCACTTCCGGATAACCAAAAATGGACGGGTCGTGGGTGGAGCTGAGGTGACGTGTTGCTGAAACCACTCCCGCCTAGCTCAATGTGACCGAGTTAGCTCATGCTAAGGAGCTAATGCTACATGCTACTCTGCGGTGCTGTATGGTGGAGGTTGGAACCTGTGGCTGGTTGTTACCAGTTTACCGACATTACCAGCTACAGTCAAGGTAAGACACCGGAAAATATTAAAATAACTCACATAACTTATATCGGCATTATACTTCACAAAGTTTTAAATGCTTTTTAATATATAAATGTGTTATTAACGTTATTTTGCAACACTAATGTTAGATTTTGTTGAGACCAACGTTAACAGTTAACGATAACTATGAATCAGTTATTAATTACCTTAAGTTTACTTAACGTTAACTGTTACAGCTCAAACGAACAATTTCAAGCAAATCAATTTACATACCATTGGTTAAGAGCAGTTATGAGTCGTTTATTTGGACATCACCTCAGTATGTAAACTGTAATGAACGTAATAAGCTAGCGGTAGAGTCTTCAGTTACATGATGGAAGCCATATAACTTGTAGAACGTTAGCCATGGCTGTTATCACGTTAATTAATTCCCCACACCGCTATTTTGAGTAACGTTGCTGCTGTCGGCAGGGCTGTGTGGGATTATTGTCTGGAATAGGACACTTGAGAGAGAAAGGTACTTTTTATATTTGTCACAAGATTCTTGTTGAGGTTCTGATGCCTCCACATCTGCTACTCAAAGCTTAAACTTTGAGTCTAAAATAACATTGCTAGTCTTGGCTACTGGACATTTGACAGCTGATATAAAATTGTCTGTCTTAAAAGGACAACACAAAAACATTTAAAGAGTCTCCCTTGTTCCATTTTCTCCCACGTATGTGACATAATAGTGCTGTCACATTAAAATACTGAGGCATTTTTAGAGGACCATCTCAAAAAAATAGAATACTGAGGAAAAGTTCATTGTGAGCATCAGAACCAGACTGATAGAGTTAATTAGCTGATTAGAGAGCTCTTCTCCCGTTATTTCGGTATAATTTATAATACAGAAATGTATTTTTATTCTAAAATGTTTATACATTTTGAGATAGTGGAGTTTTTATTTCAATGAGCTGAAAACAGTAATCATCAAGATGAAAACAAAAAGGGTTTGAAATGCTTCACTTTCTGTAACAAATCTAGAATATATCAAAGATTAACTTTTTGAATTAAATTACGTTAGAAAATTAACTTTACAATATTCTATTTATTAAAGAATCATCTGTATTTACTTTATATTTTTTATCACCTGAAGAATTTATTACACATTTTCCTCCCAGAGTCACACTGTGGATCAGATGTCCCACCTGGTGCCAGAGAGCTGCAGAGACCTGGAGTCCTCATTGTGCTGATGGGGTGGACTGATGTGGAAAGGCATTCTCTCCTTCTGTTCACTTTGACTTTTAAATATTGTCCATATTTGTATCATAAATTCATTTAAAAAAAGACATGGTTTATGGTTCACTTGTAATAAATTCTATATACATTAGCATTCCCTGTCTTTACTACTCACTGAAAAGCTAATCGTATACCACACATATAACACATTAAACATTAAAGCTCTAAAGAACATCAGTCTACTGTAAGTTAAAAAGTGAAAGTACTCAAAACATGTTTCACATGAAATGTTGAAAAGTAATTATGCAGTGTATTTCTGTGTGTGCAGGAGTATTTTTACTTTCTACCTTATACTTTAAGATAAATAAGGAGCCATACACCCAGTACCCATATACTGTATAACAAAGCCTGAAGTTTCTGAAGAGAGTTTGCTGCACTGATATAAGTCTAGTTTAAACACAGAATAATGTGAACACATCCAAACCATCCTGTGGGTAAGTGCTGAAACAAAGAATTGCACAGAGTAATTATGAATCCCACTAGGTGGTTTTTATTGTGATCTTGCAAACTCTGAGGTGTCAGAGCTTATCAAATGCACATGTAGTAAATAGGTGAGTCTATACAATGTAAACCACATGAGACCTTTTCAGGTCGCAATAAATGACACCTCCTGCAGGGCTTCAAAACTATTCAGTGTGCAGATAATTCTTTGTTTTTCACTACAGAGTAACTTCTCAGTCAATGTCACATTTGTCTCTTAAATGTCAAAATAAAACAGTATATAACATCAACCTTTCATTTTTTACTTTCTACTAACATGTAAAATGTTAGCCTATAAATAAAACCTTAATATTTTCATTTACAGCTGTTACTATAATATATTGTAGAGTTTAGATCACACTATTTAAAATTAAAATATGAAACTGATGATGAATGAAGAATGATTTTATTATGTATAATTACTTTGATACACTTTATAACAAAGTCTTCCTAATACAAATGCAATAGTTTAATAAATTAAACTCTTGTTTTGCATTCATGAAAACATCAATATAAGTAGTTTTGTATGACTTGAAATGTGTTGAGAGTTATTATAATGATAGAATCTGTTGATAAGAACCCAGTGTCATAATTTCACATCAGTAGTGTTCAGGTGAGTAAAAAGAAAAGCAGGAGCTGAAGAGCTGGAAGCTGGAGCTGTTCTCTCCTGAAGAGCTGGACACAGCTAATCACATCTGGAGGGTTCTGCAATCAGCTCCTCTGGCACCTATAAAGACAACAATGGGCAGACAGTTAAGCAGCTTCTTCCAAAGAGCCATTAACCTACTTTAAACATATGGTTTTCCGCTGGACACTGCAATAATAACTACTCAAGTCCGATCTTACTGAATGTTAATTATAAGGATCTTATTTTATATTTCTTATTGAACTGTACCAATGTACCAATCAAACTCAGAGGCGGCTCTCACAAACCTAAATTCTCGCCTTAACTAAACCATCGCCCTAGTTACAGCCCAGCTACCTGTCTGCGGGCATAACTCGCATTATATGCTGACAAAAAAGGTGGATGAAAATCTCTGCAGGTAGCCTACAACAGCTGTTTGGCCGAATTATGCATCCACCTCTTAAGCTTATCAGAAACGTTGCTGATCAAACGCAGTTATCACCTCAGAGTGTTTGCTGAATCTCAAGGATGTGTAATAACTTATTGATGACACTAAACTGCATTTAATATGTACTTAGAATCAATCATCCCCACTGATGAACCCCACAAAGACTAGTATAACGTTATAGTTTTTAAACAGTAACGTTACACTTGGAGGTGCTATGTCTATTTGAGCTAGCTGTCTCTCCTGAGGAGATGATTGATTCTAAGTACATATTAAATGCAGCTAAATGAGCTAGCTGTCTCTCCTGAGGAGCTAGGAGTGGCGGCGGCTAATGGTGCCTGTCAATCAAAGAGGCCACGCCCCTAATAATGCAGAACTTTAAGGCTTAATATAATTTAAATTTAAAATTCACCCCCTCACGGTTGTCACGAAGGGCAAAATTAGCGATATACACTAAAACCATTTTTTGAATCAGGTTGTAAACATGTTTTATTGTGCTGTAAAGTTGGGCATTTTAACATGCCGGTCAATGGAGATTGACTCCCTTCTGCAGCCAGCCTCAAGTGGCCACTCGATGAATTGCAGCTTCAGATACTTCCGCATTGGTATCGGAAGTGAGAGCCGAGGTTGCCACTTGGGTTGGAGGTGTTTGAGGGCAGACAGCAGCTGAGTTAGTAGGGGGATGGGCAGGAGCCAGTGATGTTCCTCATGCGCTCCAGATCTCCCTCATGTTGTTCTGCTGAAGTTTACGCTCCAGCTTCCTCCTGTACTTCTCCTTAGCCTCCCTGATCTTCACCTTCAGGTCCCCCTGAATGGCCTTCACCTCCTCCCTATTACCATCTCTGAAAGCCCTCCTCTTAGCATTCAGGATGTCCTTGATGTCCTTTGTTACCCACGGTTTGTTGTTTGGGTAACAATGGACAGTCTTTGTTGGGACAGTGCAATCCACACAGAAGTTGATGTAGTCTGAGGTACACTCAGTAAGCCCATCTATGTCCTCTCCATATGGCTCACAGAGTGCATCCCAGTCTGTTACCTCGAAACATCCCTGAAGTGTCTCTTAGGCCTCCTCCGACCATCTCCTCACCATCCTTGTGGTCGCAGGCTGCCTTTTCACCAGAGGCACAATGACAGGGATTGATGTGAACCAGGTGGTGGTCTGACCTGCCCACTGGGGGGAGGGGGGAAGAGCTGTATGCATTCTTAACATTAGCATACAGCAGATCCAGGGTCCTCTCCTCTCTTGTATGGCAGCTCACATACTGGGTGAAGTTGGTTAGTGTGGTAACGTTAGTCATGGTGACGTGGTTGAAGTCACGCAAAGATCACTATGAGGGCACTCGGGTGTTGAGTCTGGAGTTCAGCAATGGCGGTGTGGGTGATGTTACACGCCGACGTCGGGTTGGCAGAGGGCAAAATGTAAACAGCAACGGTGATGGCATGTGAAATTTCCCGTGGCAGATAATATGGCCGGAGTCCCACAGCAAGCAGTTCAATGTCCGTGCTACAGATACACTGTTTAACCGTAATGTGACCGGGATTACACCATCTGTTGTTGACTAGAACGGCAAGCCCCCCGCCTTCACGCTTACCGCTCTCGGTGCAATCTCTGTCGGCCCGAACAGTCTGAAAGCCGTTGATGGAGATGTTGTGGTCAGGAATATCTTGAGTGGAGCCAAGTCTCCGTGAAGCATATTAAACTACACTCCCGGAACTCCCTTTGACTCCAGGCTAACGCTGTTAGCTCGTCCATCTTATTGGCCAGTGATCTCACATTGCACATGATGAGAGAGGGGAGACACGGCTTAAATCTCCTTCTGTCTCTGTTGTCTGGACCCCTCTCTCTTCCCACGCCATTTCGTTCCTACATGAGGCCTACATAAGTTGTAACTGATAACTTGTCTGGATTTCCAGCTGTTTTAAAGATTGTCTGCACAATTACAAATCTGAAGACAGATTTGGAGATTCAAATCTGATTACACACACAGAGATTGATATACAGTTACACAACTCTCTACTCACATTTGTAAATAGTTGTGCCACAATAATGGCCCCATAGACTTGCAGGTGGGTGGGGGTGTGTTTGCACTGAGGATGATTATTTGTGTATTTAGCAGCACCTCCAGCACATATGTGGGAATGCTGTTATTTAGCCTGGGGTCTTGAAGACCCATCCATATTTAATGGTGTACAGACAATCCCATCCTGGCTGTTTATGAATCATTTTTATCCACCTGCTAGTGAACTCATCTTTTATTCACTGCTTCCCACAATCTGTCATTAGCAGGCCCATCTGCCTTCCTCCTTTGCACCCTTTTCCTCTTTCCCGCCACTTGTGATTTTTGATTAAAGTTGGGACTGACTTAGAGGGATGCAGAGGAGGACAGAATAGAGATGGAAAAGAATTGCAGAAAGTCCAACACAAAAGCTAAAATGACTGTTGTAGATGAAGATGAACAAAGAAGATGATGTGGGCTGCAGACTGATGATGAATGAGCATTCATCTTTATATTTAACATACATTTAACTCTGTGTTTCATATTCCCTCTGCTGTGTCAGTTTAATCCTCTCTTTTCACGTTGTTTAATGATGGCCCTGACCCAAATGCACCGACTATTCATCCCTGTCCACTCTTTTCATCCGAACACACACAAAAAGGCAGTGTGAGCATGCACACACACACACACACGCATTCACTCTTCCATTCAAATGAGCACTTTATCCCAGTGAAAAGAGCCTCTTCACTTGTCCCTCGCCCCAGATTTCAGCACTAAAAAACACCATTGCTGTGCAGGAGGTGAGAAATTCTCTCTCAGGTAATAAAAATCTGTCCATTTCTCTCCTTTCATCTCCACATGCATAATGGAGATATGTTGAAATCTGCTAGCTGTGGTGTGGTGTTTCCATTCAGCCCTTACTGAGAGCTGTCTGCTAAAGAAAAGAGGCAGAGCTGTGTGCTGGACCACAGACACATTATGTTAGTGTTGGAACATGTGGTTCTGGTTATATGTACGTCCATATATTGTGTCTGTGCCTGTACACATACACATGTAAAATATGGAGAAAGCTCTCCTCACAAGAGCTTTACATTTATCTGTTCCACTCTGGGTGAGACAGCAGTCGCTGTTGCACATCCAAATGGTTATATTTGCATTGTGTATAGCAGTAATAGAGGGGGGATGCTTGCTGGACATCTTGTGTGTTTGATAAATGACTCTTAGCTGCTCTCATGAGTGCTATGGTACAAGTTGTGGTGGTGGGAGGGGTGGTAAAACAATGCGCATGTCAGAAGATTAATGGTGGTTTACTCTCCTAAAAGTGTAGGTCTGGCTATGCCCATCAAGCGAGGATACTAGAACGGCTACTAAATTACCTCTTTTGTAGCTCACCTGTCAGAGAGTAGTCTGGCACTTTAAAGCAGCAGATAAAAGGATCATCACCATGTAGAGCTCTTGCTAAATAGTTCTTCCATTGTGTTGATGTAACAGTGATATAAGGGCCCCTGTTTGAAAGTCTGAACTGAAATTCTCATTCATTTACAGAAGAAGAGGGAGGTATTCCTTTGTATGCGACGTGCCAGCATTACCCTGTGAGATGGCCATGATGTGTTTTTTTTTAGGATAACTAGTCAAAAATTGACATTACATAATGAACCAAAGTCACGCAGCTTTTCATTTTATCCATCTAATCAGAGACTGCTAAAAGCATTAAACTATGTGGTAAGATGATAGCAGCTCTGTCTCTGCATGTGTTTCTTGCCTGTGATGGGGCTCATTGTCTTGTCTGATCTAAGCATTTGTTTGTCAGCTACCAAGATGTAAAGTAAATGTACATGTATAAACCCCAAATTATAGCTCATTTTTTATGGTTGGCTTATGGACATCTTTTAGACATGACCGCATATTTGGATATTTCAAGTTCTATAATTTAGTACTCAATATACTGTATGTCACATGAATGTTTGTCCAGGATAGTGTCCGGTATTGGTTGCAGGTCCAAATCCTGACCTTGGTGGGTCTTTGCTGTACTGAGCCACTCTCACTGCTCTCATGGTGTCGTTTTCAGTCTCAACTGTTTTCAGTGAAACAGGTCTATAAACTCACTGTACACTACCTGCTCAGCACCAAACAGCAGACAAAATTAGCGACTAGCTAGCAGTTCAAGAACCAGATATTTCCCCTCAGGAGTTGGTAGAGACCAACAGCTAAAGAAAGAGTGAGTAGGCTATTGGACTTAGATTCACCAGGTGGCCAGAAACACATCTCCAAATGAACAGAAACTGTTTGCTGACGAGTTTGTCATGTCAACTCAAAATGTGATCATGTGTAAAATGTTGTATTCCAAGCTTTCCGTTCCATTTACAGTTTACAGGAACAGTTTTCACAAGAGCTACTTTCTACTGAACAAACGGTCTCTCTGGTTGGTATTGCTGACGTATTGCGGTAAGCGTGTCGACTCATTTCCGTTTCCGGTGCTTGTGTGTTGGTACCGTGTTGTGCTGCTCTCGCTAAATAACAGTTACATTTGTTTGATTACAGCGGCCAACTGTTCGCTAAACACTTATTCTTTACAGTAATTTTGCCTAAGCACTCACAGTTCTTTCCATCTTTTAGTGACTGCTGTTCAATCTCATACTTGTTCTAAAGTTTTGGTAGCTGACGCTACAGTACTTTAGCTTAGCCGTTAGCGACTTTAGCTTAGCAGCTAGCGATGGCTTCTCCTTCTACCTCTCTCTCTCCTACTTTCTCCTGCTCGGTGTGTCAGATGTTCAGTTACTCCTCTGCCTCCTTTAGCGGTAATGGTACATGTAATAAGTGTAGTTTATTTATAGACATGGAGGCGAGGCTCCGTGATTTAGAAGTCCGGCTCCGCACCTTGGTAGATCAGTCTTTAGCTACTGTAGCTAGCCAGTCCCCGGTAGTCGGTGCGGAACGGCCTGAGTTAGCCTCTGGTAGCCGTCCTCCGGCATCCCCTGTGCAGCCAGGAAAGGGGGGCTGGGTGACTGTCCGAAGGAGGAATAGTCGTAAGCTTTCAAAGTCCACGGGGCATCATCAACCTGTTCACGTTTCTAACAGATTTTCCCCACTCAGCGACACACCCGCTGAGAAACCAACTCTGATCATTGGCAGCTCCATTTTGAGAAACGTGAATTTAGCGAAGCCAGCGGCCATAGTTAAGTGCATCCTGGGGCCAGAGCGGGCGACATTGAGTCTTATTTGAAACTGCTGGCTAAGGATAAACGTAAATACAGTAAGATTGTTATTCACGTCGGCGGTAATGACTCCCGGTTACGCCAATCGGAGGTCACTAAGATTAATGTTGAGTCGGTGTGTACATATGCAAAAACAATGTCGGACACCGTAGTTTTCTCTGGACCCCTGCCAAATCTGACCAGTGATGACATGTATAGCCGCATGTCGTCATTCCGCCGCTGGTTGTCGAGGTGGTGTCCAGCAAACGATGTGGGCTTTGTTGATCATTGGCAGACTTTCTGGGGAAGACCTGGTCTGATCCGGAGAGACGGCATCCATCCCACTTGGGAAGGAGCAGCTCTCATTTCTAGAAATCTGGCCAAGTTTATTAGTGGACCAAATCCATGACAACCCAGAGTTGAGACCAGGAGGCAGAGTCGCAGTTTAACACACTTCTCTGCCCTTCTTTTTCAGCAGTTACCCACCCAAAACCCTACGCAGAGTCGCAGTCTAACACACTTCTCTGCTCCTCCATTTCAGGAGTTACTTAGTGAAAATCCTATAGTGACGGTGTCTGCCCCCCGACCATCGAAATTATTTAAAAAGGTAAACAGAAGAGGAGCTGTGCATAAAAACCTTATAAAAATTAAAACCACAAGAGCAATAGTGCAAACGAATAGGAGAGTTAAATGTGGACTCTTAAACATCAGATCTCTCTCTTCTAAAGGTGTACTAGTAAATGAACTAATATCAGATTATGATATTGATTTATTTGGTCTTACTGAAACCTGGCTGGGTGATGGAGAATATGTTAGCCTAAATGAATCCACCCCTCCCAGTCATATTAATACTCACATTCCTCGAGGCACAGGCGAGGAGGTGGAGTTGCAGCTATCTTCGACTCTAGCCTATTAATCAGCTCTAAACCTAAACTAAACTATAACTCATTTGAAAGTCTTGTTCTTAGTCTTTCGCACCCAAGTTGGAAATCACTGCAACCAATTCTTTTTGTTATAGTGTACCGAGCACCTGGCCCGTATTCTGAATTCTTATCTGAATTTGCAGAGTTTTTGTCAACTTTAGTCCTTAAAACGGACAAAGTTATTATTGTAGGGGATTTTAATATTCATGTAGATGTTGAGAATGACAGCTTCAGTACTGCGTTTATCTCTTGTTAGATTCCATCGGCTTCTCTCAGAGTGTTCATGAACCGACTCACTGTTTTAACCACACCCTCGACCTTGTTTTGGTGTATGGTATTGAAATTGAACATTTAGTGGTGTTCCCACAGAATCCCTCTTTATCCGACCACTGTTTGATAACTTTTGAGTTTGTATTGCTGAACTACTCGCCATTGGGCAAAAATTTCTATACAAGATGTCTGTCTGATAGTGCTATAGCTAAATTTAAGGATGCGATTCCATCAGCTCTAAATACATTATCTAGTCACAAAGTAACGGAGGACTCCTATGCTAATTTCAGTCCCTCCCAAATCGATCATCTTGTTGATAGTGCTGCAGGCTCGCTGCGAATGACACTCGACTCTGTAGCCCCTCTAAAAAAGAAAATACTAAAACAAAGACGGTTAGCTCCATGGTATAATACTGAAACTCGCAAATTAAAGCAAATATCACGGAAACTTGAGAGGAATTGGCGTTCCACCAAAGTGGAAAATTCTCGTTTAATTTGGCAAGATAGTCTTAAAACTTATAGGAAGGCCCTCCGTAATGCCAGAGCAGCGTACTACTCGTCATTAATAGAGGAAAATAGGAACAACCCCAGGTTTCTTTTCAGCACTGTAGCCAGGCTGACAGAGAGTCACAGCTCTATTGAGCCAAGTATTCCCATAGCTCTCAGTAGTTACGATTTCATGAGCTTCTTTAATGATAAAATTCTAGCTATTAGAGACAAAATTCACCAAGATCTGCCCTCAATTGGACCGACTTATCTCTTAACTCAGGAACCTTAGAAACAGCGGTAGAACCAGATACATGTTTAGACTGTTTTGCTTCCCTCAATCTTTACCAACTAACTTCAATAATTTCTTCATCTAAACCATCAACCTGCCTCTTAGACCCCATCCCGACTAGGCTGCTTAAAGATGTTTTACCCTTAGTCAGCACCTCTATACTAGATATGATCAATCTATCTTTATCAACAGGCTATGTACCACAGTACTTTAAAGTAGCTGTAATTAAACCTCTTCTGAAAAAGCCCAAACTTGATCCGGATGTTTTATCAAACTATAGACCTATATCTAACCTTCCATTTCTCTCTAAGGTTCTGGAGAAAGCAGTTGCTAAACAGCTGTGTGACTTTCTACAGAGCAATAGTTTATTTGAGGATTTTCAGTCAGGATTTAGAGCTCATCATAGCACAGAGACAGCACTGGTGAAAATTACTAATGACCTCCTTATTGCATCAGACAAAGGACTTGTCTCTGTACTGGTTTTATTAGATCTTAGTGCTGCATTTGATACCATTGACCATCAGATCCTATTGCAGAGACTGGAATATTTCATTGGCATTAAAGGAACCGCTCTAAGCTGGTTTAAGTCCTATTTATCAGATCGATTTCAGTTTGTACATGTTAACGATGAGTCCTCCATGCACGCCAAAGTTACTCATGGAGTTCCTCAAGGATCTGTCCTTGGACCAATCCTCTTCACTTTATATATGCTTCCTTTAGGCAATATTATCAGGAAACATTCCATAAGCTTTCATTGTTATGCAGATGATACTCAGTTATATCTATCGATCAAGCCAGATGAAACTCATCAGTTAGCTAAACTTCAAATGTGCCTTCAGGATGTTAAAACCTGGATGAGCTGTAATTTTCTTATGTTAAACTCAGATAAAACTGAAGTTATTGCTCTGGGGCCTAAGCACCTCCGTGACGCATTATCTAAAGATATAGTTTCCCTGGATGGCATCGCCTTGGCCTCCAGCACCACTGTGAGGAATCTTGGAGTTATCTTTGATCAGGACATGTCGTTTAAGTCCCACATTAAGCAAATTTCAAGGACCGCCTTTTTTCACCTACGTAATATTGCGAAAATCAGGAACATCCTGTCTAAAAATGATGCAGAAAAACTAGTCCATGCATTTGTTACTTCTAGGCTGGATTACTGCAATTCCTTATTATCAGGCTGCTTGAAAAAGTCCATTAAGACTCTTCAGCTGATCCAGAATGCTGCAGCACGTGTTCTGACAGGAACCAGGAAAAGAGATCACATTTCTCCTGTTTTAGCTTCTTTGCATTGGCTTCCAGTAAAATCCAGAATAGAATTTAAAATCATTCTTCTTACCTACAAAGCTCTTAATGGTCAGGCACCATCTTATCTTAAAGAGCTCATAGTACCTTACTACCCCACCAGAGCACTGCGCTCCCAGAATGCAGGGTTACTTGTGGTTCCTAGAGTCTCCAAAAGTAGACTAGGAGCCAGAGCGTTCAGCTATCAAGCTCCTCTCCTGTGGAACCAGGTTCCAGTTTGGGTTCAGGAGGCAGACACCATCTCCACATTTAAGAGTAGGCTTAAGACTTTCCTCTTTGATAAAGCTTATAGTTAGGGCTGGCTCAGGTAGTCCTGAACCATCCCTTAGTTATGCTGCTATAGGCCTAGACTGCCGGGGGATTTCCCATGATGCACTGAGCTCCTCTCTCCTCTACTTTCTCTCCCTCTGTATGCAACCTTATCCCATTATTGCATGTTACTAACACAACTTCTCCCCTTTCTGGTAGTCTTGTGCTTTCTCGTCCCTCTCCTCTCTCCTCCTATCACTTCCTGCAGGTTTTCTGGCTGGAGCTGTGGAGTCTGGATCTGTGGCTGCGGGTCGCCTGCTGCCCCCGTGTTCCTGCTCGACACCCTCTACTGCAACGACTATTGTTGCTAGTCTTATTGTTATTATTGTTATTATAATCATTAACATTATGATGGTTACCATTAACACTATTATAAATATCTGTACCATTTTTCATTTAGTTTATAGCAACATTACCTTCGCTGTCTGTACCTCTGTGTGTATATTGTGTAGGCTGCCTCCCTCCCCTCTCTCTCTCTTACATCCCTCTCTCTCTCTCTCTCTCTCTCTCTCTCTCTCTTTCACTCTCTCTCTCTCTCTCTTCACTCTCTTTCTCTCTCTCTTCTCTCTCTCTCTCTCTCACCCCAACCGGTCGAGGCAGATGGCCGCCCACCCTGAGCCATGGTTCTGCTCGAGGTTTCTGCCTCTTAAAAGGAAGTTTTTCCTTGCCTCTGTCGCCTAGTGCTTGCTCTTGGTGGGAACTGTTGGGCTTCTGTAAATATCATCACAGAGTACGGTCTAGACCTGCTCTTTTATGAAAAGCGCTGTGAGATAACTGTTGTTGTGATTTGGCGCTATATAAATAAAATTGAATTGAATTGAATTGAATAGAAGAAATTGCAATTGTTAAATTAGGAAGTTTTTGGGCCCACCCTCTCAGCTACACCAATGGCAACATAAATGTTTGTCTTCTGTGTTAATTTCTTACCTATATGTTGTCCATGTAGTAGTTAAAACAGGGTGGTGACGTATGACTATAGTAATTCCATAAGTCATACATCATTCTCCAAGCTTGCGCAGGCGCACTGTAATGCCTCATTAAAAAACTGTCACGCTGTTACTCCTCGTTAAGTCAGAGCATCA
>NW_024044237.1:37399122-37428722 GCF_014851395.1 Micropterus salmoides
CTAATAGGTCATGGCCTTGTGTTTGACTTTTGGAGAGGTTGCTGCAGGAGCTTTTACCAGCCCAGTAATAATAATGCTTTAATCTTGCCCAAGGGGTAGTTTATAGAGTGGGAGGGGAGGGTCCTGAGGCCAGCTGATAGATAAATCGACCAAATGAACAAGGAGACGGCAACCTTACCTCGTGCTCAGTTAGAGTACTGGAAGCTACCAGGACAACAATATGGCATCACGAGTTATGATCATGTTCTGCTGTTAGGTGCTATCTGTTACTGTCTGAGGTCAGAGCATCTTATCTGATATTAAGATAAGAAACCTCCACATGTTGAAACTACATTAAGTTACATCTCTGGGTGTCCTCGATTTACTGTAAAGAGATAGCAAGAGATAGCATTTATAGTTTTTGTCAAAATCCGTTGCAAACAATACAGCAAAGTCCGTGTCAAAGCCGTTCACCTCGGAAGAAGCAGCATATTTAGACTCATGAATCATGAATCAGTTGTGGAAGTTGGTTGTTTCAACACGACTGCATGCATGCATGCTAAATTTACATGGACAGCATCACAAGCATAGTTTTCCCAAATCTTGTAGGATCTTCATGTGGCCATTAACTTACTTTTGAAAAGCTTACAAACCGACACTGACATTAGCAAAGGCACTGCCCCGTGTCAATTCATTACGTCTAATGGATTAATCAGTTTATCACAGGTAAGTGAAAAGGGTAAGTGCCAGAAATACAGCATTGCCTGGAAAGTTGGTTTTGCAAGCCATAATCTTCTTTCAAGATCTGTTCTTTGCTAGACTGTAGTAGCGTATGTGTTTCTGGACAAATCCCACCGTTTATGCATCACCGCCAGAGGCTGTAGATCCTCCAGCCAGGCTGGCCAGAGGCCACCAGCTGAACATGGTTTCCTTCTGACCCTGCAGTCACAAGTGAAACACCTCAGGTGACCAGGACACACAGTGGCACATCGTGTCTTTCGTCACAGTGTGCGAGGTACAAAGCTTCAAACGTACAATAAGAGGCTAATTGGCATGGTGTGAAAAATATTGTCAGTGGAAGGAAGTGCGCCAAATGGAGGCTTTGACCCACATCGGCTGTGGCTGGGAGTCTTTTCTGTGAGCTCTAGGCTGCCAGCGACCGCAGGTGGAGCTGAGCTACAGATCTGACATTAATTAGAGGAAGAGGACAGTTTCCCTGAATCTGTCATGACTGCTCATCAGCTGTACAACTCCCCATCTGTCCAAATGTTTTTCTCTCTCCAAGAAATATCTATCTATCTATCCATCTATATCTACAGTGTCTATCCATCTATCCATGGTTCAGCTTGTTGCAGTGGATTGTGATGCAGAGTCTTGACAGAGCTGAGAGTTTTTGATTAATGAGGAATGAGAATCAGAATCAGAATCTAGTAATTGGCGACTGACTTTCACTGCTTATTCATTTTTTTTCCTTTCCGTTACCCACTGTGCTCTGGCAGAAGTGTGAGCACTGCTCTGCAATGTCTTCCGAATTAGTGTCAAATCTGAAGCTAACTGCGGCCCAAAATAACATTCTGGACACTTTTTCAGCAGATTTGACTCATATAATGCCTGAGGAGAGAACATAAACAGAGTTTGTTGGTGTTTGTTTGTGAACTTGGCTGGCACAGCATCTTAGGCCACATGCTTTTAAGAGACTGGTGATTTGATCAGCCTTGCTCTCTGCGCCTTGTCTTACATTATAACTTCAGCCATAACCTGCTTTAACCTGTTTCAGCTCACTCAAAAGTAACTTTAACAATCCAATGCCACCCTAAATATCCAGCTGCATCTAATGCATTGATTTCCATTGACTAACTAAAAAATAGAGTGTACTAAGTGATATCAATATGAGTATTGAACGATATGAACAAACAAACACAGCAGGTGTAAAGTTCCAAAACACCATAACAATCATACCAAAAGATGAAAGTGTTCAACAATTTACAAAGAATTTAGCTATTTTTATAATCTTACCAATGTTCTAAAGGTTGCACCATTGCAAAGATCATGGTATCATTAAAATCCTCTTGGGAGCAAGGTTATGCTCAGAAGATTTCATGGGAACCGGCTTCTTCAATTCCTTTAATGACCTAATCTTGAACAAATAATTATTCTAACCATGGTCAAGATTGTTTTGTAACCACATTCTTAATTAGCTTTTGTGTCTAAGACTAAGCAAACTGCAGGTCATTAAATGGTTATATCATTTTTGACCAATCATAATGGTGATTTTGGGGTGTCAAAGCAGAAAACAATGTATTTTGTCTTTTAGCATGGAAGACTTGTTATGGTGGCCCAAGGCTAAAGGTCAGACGGTCGACAGTGCTCATGCCCATACCAAATTTCCCGGTAATTTGGACAGTAGTTGATGAGAAGATTGTGAAGCAGAAGGTTGTTGCGGTGCTGCAAAGTGGCTCAGCTGTCAGCGGTTTTACCTCACAGGGAGGACATCCTGGATTCCAAACCCCCAGCGCAGCACAGAGCCTTTTTATGTGTTTTTACATGATTAATTTAGTTAGGATACTACTGTCTTTGTCTTGTTCTTGTGATCCCCCAGCTGATCAACCAAGCATTATTGCAACACCAAAGATATTAGGAAACAAAAATGTCATTCTCTTTTTAATTTTTCATTCTTCCATAAACGCTGATACATGGAACCAGTGAAACCAGCAGAGATGATATTATACTTCCACCCAGCACCTGAGCCTCATCTTCCAATAATCTGTATCCATGCATATTATCTGTCACGGGAGGTAAATCCCTGCAATCCTCAAGTGTCATTAAACTGATTTGATTTTTAACCATGGCAATGTACTTCTCTCTTCCATTCAGCTGTGATAATGCATGGAAGCTGTTACATATAATGTGCAACCATGTTTTGTTTTTCTTTCAGAGAGAGGTGATGTTATTACTGTTGATCCTCTGTAATTGTATTTCATGTCTTAAAGCACCGCACGTGCAGACAGGTACAGTCAAAGACAGAAAATTGGAAGCTGCAGATGTCATCAGTCCACCTTATTTCTCAGCTGATAAAAGATGCCGCATCACTATAAAAGATACAAACGTGAACAGGATGCATTTTTGGAGCATTTTTAAAGTTGAGGATGTTCAAGATAATGCATTTTTTTTAGCAAATAAAAAAATGTCCAACTCCAGGCTGCAGACAGCCAACTACAGCTCCCGAATAGCTTCGTGTTGGTAGCAGGAGGAGAAGCCAAAAGGTATTTTAAGGTCACTACTGAATCAGAAGCAGTTCTGGGTGATTCAAAGTGGTTTGAATAGGGAACATAAATCAAACATACCCTGAGGAGGGTTCATTACCTTGAAAATAAAGCTTTTACCACTGATTGCATTCTGTAGCCTTGTGCAGCTCCCTACAGCCAAACATAAGCCCTCAAAATCTATTTGCTTCGTCCTTGTTCTATTTACAATCAGAGCAGAAGCTTAAGATTTGACAGAAGAACAATGGACCCAAAACACATGATAGTTGTTTTTTTCTCAGCTATTCTCTGGTTAAAATTCACACTGAGTGCTCTTTTCGTGGAGTCATTTCTCAAATGCCATGAAGAATGGAGCTGTGATAACAGATGTTATGCACAGTCTGTGTTAGTATGCTGGAAAGAAAATAGCAAGGTGCAAAGCAAAGACAGCAAGGTGAAGGCATTCCAGTACTAAAACTCCCTCACCTCATGTCTTTCCTCTCTCTCTCTCTCTCTCTCTCTCTCTCTCTCTCTCTTTCCCTCAACAGTCCAGCCTCCCACTTAAAAATCGGAAGGCGATTGCTGACGTCTGTTCTCTCAGTAACGTATCAGTGTTGTCTCAATAGCTACAAATCAATCTGTGAACGGACAGCCTCTGCAATGCAGGCACAAGGCTCCCGCTTGGCCGAGAGCAGTTTCCTGGCTGAGCTGCCCTGCGTGTTTGTCAGACTGGGAGGGGAGGGCAGCTTTAAACAGAGGAAAACAAAAGAGAGCAGAGCTGGATTTGCATTCATCTTCACTAATTCCACTCTCAATTCTCTTTTTTTATTCACTTATCTGAAGCCCTTAAGAACCCAAATACATCAGTGAAATTATGCTTCCTCTTTTTGTCAACAAGGGCATTTCAATAATTCACAGATACTGCTTTCATATTTTATCAACATGTGAGAAACAACTGGATTGGAATGAACGAATCAACCGCATAATAAGCCGTGTGAGAATCGCCAGATTATAAAGGTCGTGCTGTCCACCTGCATGAAGATGACCGGATGTTAGTCACCTGGCAGGCAAGAAGCTGATGAAAGAGCCATGAATGAAGCAGCTGATGTCTGTCAGTAAATGCAAGTGCATTTTCAGTGCGGTGCCTGACCTGACACAATGCAAAATTGGGTAACAGAATGCGTTGTTAGACCAGTACCACTGATCCAAACAATACCAACATAAATTCAAGTTACTAGCTTTCAACAACACCCCATGTTCCTCGTTAGCAGTTGGAGTTTGTCATGCTGACATTCAGATAGATATCTGCTGACCTGTAAGCTTAGATCTGTTATGAAGTGATCCAGTTGATGACGTCTATTTTCTATGGTAGGGAATGAACCATCACTTTTCCATTTATGTTAATGTTTTGTGTAATTGAAACTAAGACAACATGCACAATACTGTCCGTGCTTTGCTTTAAGGGGACCTCAAGGGTTTTAATTGGCAAGCGTCTTTCCAATCGAAGCCATTATAAATGTATTGTATCGAAGTGAAACTTTGTAGCTGGATTGTGTAAGTGTCACTGCGGTTGTACTTTAGTCAGCGCACTTTCAATCACAGAGCAGAAAATCAGTCAAATCAGCTGCTGCAGAGATGGGTCTGGATGAAAAGCCTGCCAACTCTCTGACCTGTGTGAGACACGGATGAGAATCCACTGAGCTAACTGTCTGAAATGTCAAGGTAGTTTTTCACTATCTTTTTCTTTCTGAAGTATAGTTTTGGCATTCTGGGGCAGGAATGAGCTCCGGCCGGGAGCAGGAGGGAGTAGAGGCCATCTGATCCACATTAACTCTGCGATACGTGTGTGGTGCTTTAGTTAGTAGGTGTTGAAAGCCTGAGGTGAGGAAGTTCACATAGAGTCTGCTGAAAAGAATGAGCTGCAAGGACACAGAAAAAAAAGTATTCTGTGCTAACAAAATGACTCGAAACCCAAAAAGGAGAATAAAGTAAACAGTAATTCGGCCTGATCTTCCCATCCTCCTCATCTCTCTCCTGAGTGTGTGTTTGTGTGTATGTGGGTGTTACACAATGATTCAGAAGATGCCAAAAAACACAACAAACAGCTTCTCAAATAGGTTCTCTCAAGAGAAATACCAGAAAAAGTAAAGTATCAGAGAAGCAAACAGAAGACCCTGAGCACATTTATCAGTTTGCAATCATATAATGAATGGTGTTTCAAAACAGGCACCAGAAAAAAAAAATACTTTTGTGAATAATGTCTAATGCAATGTTGCAAGAATACTTGTTACGCTGACCTCTGTTCATGTGCCCTCTCCTATCAACGGTCAATGTTGGTCCCTTTTACCATGAATGCAATCTTTCCCTACCTTAGACAGCTAGTTTTAGTTGCTTAAAATCTGTTTTGAACTAGCCCCATCCCCAGGAAAAAGGACATAACATACCCAAAATGAATCAGGTAGGCTATTTCTAGTCTCCTTTGATAGGTCAGAAGCTAATGAATATGAATGCATTGTAAGTAAACCTAGGGTATGTGTATTTGTCACATTACAACAGGTTGTAAAGTGAAGTAAAGTTTGTAACTCCCTTCTGTTTTGTGGCAGATAATATACAGTAATACAAAAACAATCATAAAATGGTAAACAGAAATAAACTATATTTAATGGAGCAATACTGAGGATGAATTAGAGTTTAAGAGTCTGATAGCTTGGGGGGAAAAGCTGCTCTACAGTCTGGCGGTGTGGCAGCAGAAACTTCTATACGTCTTCCCAGAAGGCAGCAGGGTGAACAGACTGTGGCTGGGTGGGCACTGTCCTTTAGTATCCTTTGGGCTCTGCGTAGGCACCTCACCTCACCGATATCACTGATGCTAGGGAGATGGGTACCACTGATCTTCTGAGCAGTTTAATCACCCGCTGCAGAGTCCTCCGGTTCTAATTTGATTATTATTATTATTATTATTATTATTATTATTACCATTGTGAACTTGTGCAAGCAATAAAACCCTGCCCTGTGCACTAACTATTTATTTATATATATTCAGTGTTTACTTTCATTCTCCTCCTTTATTTTAGCGCTTACTCGTTTGCCTACTTGAATTTGAGGGCTGTTTCACAAAAGCATAATTTAGAAATCCAGGATAAGAGAAAAAGCAAGGCTTGACCTAGTGTGTGGTCAGTGCATCCTGGCTTTATCCATTTAACGAAGGCCAACCCGGGTTAAGGAGGAGCGACTATGTCAAGCCAGGTGTAAGTAATTCAGATAAATGCGCGTCAACAGCTTTCTTCGGTCGATCACAGATTTATTGAGGCTGAAATGGAAAAGACGTGTGCACCATACTTTACACACAGTGAGTAACAGCAAATAAAGAAGGTTTACGATGAAAAATACACTTAATATTGAAAAACAAAAATTTATAAACAGGGCTACATCATTAAAACAGTGAGAAAAAGTGGCAGACAATAGAGGACCAACTGAATAAGTAAGTAGCTAAGAATATCAGCCCTTAATTGAAACTGCCATAATTATTATGTTACCATTCACGGTAACGTTATGTCATACCTTTAAAGTGAGCAATGGACATTGATATGTCACTCAGGAAATGTATTAATTACAGTGACTAATCACACTATCTATTCTAACTTGAGCCTGAGGCTGTCAATGGGCATGCTATGTAGTATTACCTGAAGGACATCCACGGGTGAACGGTTCCTGCTGTGCTAATTGATATGTGTTGATATTGTCACACATGAAGAAATTAAACTAAACTAAAATATCACCAAAAACCCCAGCAGGAGATGTGGAGATAAATACTGGAGGAAATTGGACTTGGAAATCCAGAAACTAGAAAGAGAAGTGATCGTTGCAATGCACACAGTAAGCATGACTGTGACACAATGTATTAATCATTTAATTTCTTTCTCTCCCAAGCTCTCACTAAGAGCAGGGATTTTTCCATAAACAAGGTTTTGTGCAAAAAGCGTTTGTTTCCCTCTCAGGTGCTAGTTAAACAAAACCAAACTCTAACCATTGAGGTGGAGGATCAGAAAACAGTCGCATGGGTTGTTTTGGGGAACAGTTGAGTCATTTTGGAACAAATTGTTTGTTGTTTGTTTGTTTAGGCTGGAGAAGCACAGGTATAATGTAACGTTAAACTAAACTTGAGATGATTTTACAAAGTAGACTTACAATTTAAATGAATACTTTGTTTATGCTGTGGCTCAGGGAAGTGTCAGCTCAATAATGCACGTGACTGCACTCCTTTGAAAAAGCACTGCAATGAATAGGCTATTTGTTTTGTTTTCGTGTAATCAGAGTTATCTTTTGGCCTGATTCGGCAATGCTTCAACAACAGTAGGCCTGTTTGGTTATGCTGCCATATAGAGGCCAATTCAGTAGGATGGAAGTATGCTTTAAGTTTAAGCAGGTTCAGCATGGATTTTATTATATGAATGAGAAACAAGGCAGCCAATGCTCTTTTTTTTTGTCAGTCCAATTCAAATTCAAATCAGCTTTATTGGCATGAATGGTATGAATGTCTGTCCCTACGTTCAAAGTCATTTAACACAACAATCCAGTGAAGATGAAAAGAAACTTTTTGTGTGGTTAGAGGCAGACTGTCACGATACTTCAGCAGGGCTACAGTGAAACTTTTACTAAACCCAAAATAAAAAAAACAAAGCTGAGAGAGGAAATGGACTGTCTGCGATGGCTCTCCAGATGATAAAAGTAATAATATGTTCTCATGAAAGTGTGACCTCAGGCACAGCTAAATGTCTTCTGCTTGGTCTCGGGGTAAAAACCAGATTTCTCATTTGGTTCCCCACTGAAAAGCTTAAAAAAGACAAATAGAGCAGCTTGGAGCAACCTACAGCAGCTTGAGAACTATCACATGAAAGTGCACAGTCACTGTGCCGGCCGCTGTACAGTCAGTGTGATCCATCTCTGCTCATTTTGTTTTGTCTGTGACTCTACAATTTCCCCAGGCAAACTGTTTGTCATCAGACCCAAAGCAGCATCTCCAATCAATAGATACAGCAGAAACTGAGTTTAATACAACTGCAAAATAAACTATTATACTCTGATTAAATCCAGTTTATTCCACTATGATCTGTAAAGTACAACAAAGAACTTAGCATTCTAGCTAACATGATCTACACTGGCCACAGCGTGATATTTTGTCATATTAACAAAATAGAAATTTAGTGCACTTGTATGTGTTTTAACATTTTCAGAGGACAATGGCACAGAGGCATAAGTTGCAGTATATAAGGCTGCGGCTACAAAGATAACTTATCGACCATTATTACAGTGGTTCAGAAACGTTTCTGGCCTGTGTGGCCCCAAAAATTGACCATGACCCAAGAAAATTTAAGCAAAGTCAAATCTTAACCTTTGACAATTCTATAACGCGTATTTTCAAGCTCATAGAGGGAGTCAGTTTGACCACCTCACTTTATTCTCAATAAATAACTTTTGAACATTTAAATTTAAACCACATTAACAAAAACACATCTCAAATATTGACAAAGGCCTAATTTAGCACAAATGCATATGACCTTTGGTGGCATAGTGGCGAACACGTTCTTGTAATTCCAAAGATTTTTTAGTCATTTTGTCTTTTGGGGGGTTAAAGACTGACCAGGCGGGAAAAGCTAGTTAAAGTCAAGGGTCAAGTCACTCTAGGTGAAAAATGACCTCTCCATCTCCAGCCTCAGACAGTCCATAAAAGCACAGAGAGCCTAATAAGTTCATATTAAAACATTACTCATGTTGTGCTGCCTGACCGAGGCTGCGACCTTAATCTGCGATCAGAGGTCACACACGCACACACACACACACAACCCCTGTGCAAGAACTCATTCCACACTCGATAAATGCTTGTGCAGCCAGGCAGACAAACCCTCTCACAATTTAACTTGTCAGAAATGGTTTTGTTGGGGCTAAACAACCTCTCTGCAGCTGTGCTCCACCCTGGCAGCCAGCTGGAGCTTTGAACCAACAATCCATTGACTTTGTTTTAAAGTGAGTTCAACATATTGCATATTGCAGGTTCCGCCTCTGTAACCCCGCGGCCGGGAAAACTACAGTACAATAGCATCTCTGGTCTGATTTGGTCACAGCTCCACACGTCTACGAGGCTCTGTGACAAATGTTTGTTGGCAATTCGATGTCACAGTAGTTTATAAAATGATCCTGTTCCCCCTCCAGTAGCAGGAAATGCAGAGGAAAGGGGTGCTAAATGTTTCAGTATTTGGTTTTGTTGTCACTCCAGTATGAATCAATCATTCCCTCGATGCCTACGTAATGTGGAAACTGTATATCATTTTAAAGCATTTAGATCTCTTGCAAATTGTCAAAGCTAACTTCGTTATCACCCATTTTTGCATTATTTACACCTTTATGTAGATACATTCACATACATTTAACAGTGGCGCCGTCGGGGGGGGGGGGGGGGGGGGGGCACAGCCACCCTAATAAAATTGCCTGCCACCCCAGTGAAGCATAAAATGCTAAACTGTATATACAATGTAACCCCTGGGTTTGAGTTAAAAGGTTCGTAGCAGCATAAACAGACGTGGACAAAATTGTTGGTACCCTTTCGTTAAAGGAAAAATGATCCTGTTGTGGGACCCATGACCTGCGACTGAGACCAAGCTTCCTGACACTGGGCAGCACATTTCGCTCCAAAATGCCTTGATAGTCGTGAGATTTCATTGTACCCTGTACAGATTCAAGATACCCTGGGCCAGATGCAGCAAATCAGCTCCAAAACCTAACCGAGCTTCTTCCATGCTTCACAGTATGAACAGTGTTCTTTTCTTTGTATGCTTCATTTTTGTGTCTGCAAACATAGAGCTGATGTGACTTCCCAAACAGCTCCAGTTTTGTCTCATCTGTCCAAAGGACATCCTCCCAGAGGCTTTGTGGCTTGTCAATATGCATTTAGTCTCACTTTTTTATGATTTGCTTTTTCAAAGGTGGTGTCCTCCTCGGTCATCTTCCATTAAGTCCACTTTGGACCAAACAGCGACGGATGGTGCGGTGTGACACTGATGTACCCTGACCTTGGAGTTCATCTCTAATGTCTGTGGAAGCTGTTCTGGGCTTTTTGGTTACAATTCGTATTATCCGTCTCTCCGTTTTGTCATCAATTTTCCTCTTGCGGTCACGCCCAGGGAGGTTGGCTACAGTCCTGTGGACCTTAAACTTTTGAATATGTGCAACTGTAGTCACAGGAACATCAAGCTGCTTGGATACTATCTCATAGCCTTTACCTTTAACATGCTTGTCTATAATTTTCTTTGTAATCTCCTGAGACAGCTCTCCTCAGCTTTCTGTGGTCCATGTTCAATGCGGTACACCATGATACCAAACAACACAGTGACTACTTTTCACACTTCAAATAGGCGGACTGACTGATTAAACGTGAAGACACCTGAGATGCTAATTGCAGGAAAGTTTAACATGTCCCTATGGTCAAATTATTTCCAGTCTTTCAAAGGGCACCATCATTTTGTCCAGACCAGTTTCATTTTAATGATTCTGTTGAACCACAAATCAGAAGGAATGTCTGATTTTCATCAGTTAATTTTCAGTAAAATTTAAAAATCTATAATTACTGTCAGCCAAATCAAAGTTATTTCAGGGACCATTGTGGGTTTTTCTTTCTTTAATTTTGACCTCATCTCCTGTTGTTAGGCTGTGTCACTTTAAGAGGGTAACCTCTGACCCTGAGGTGTGACAGCCTATCATTTTTTATTTTAAGAGAGGCCACCGATTCGTCCATGTATGGTAATCAAATTTCTAAAATTGTGTTTGGTGAACATGCTGAAATAAGGGGCAGAGCCGCTCGGGGTGGGGGGGCAGCCAGTGTTTGGGCGGGTGGACAAAATTTGGGCTGGTTTGGAATCAGTTTGGCGGTTTTTAACAGTAGCACTGTATAGGGAGGCTAATTTGAAACAAAACCAATTAGTCACAAAACTTGAGAGAGTGCATGTTCTCCATCCAATCAATAATGACTATCTGAGCAACGCCCACTTCAAAGTCACGTTGCTCACGGTACCAGACAGCTCAGCAAACTGTTCCTAGTTCCACAAAGTTGCATTCAGATGTCTTCTTCAGCAGTCTATTCAAGTGACAGCTGACAGCCTGTTTTATTGACTGATCGCGTTCCTTCATCGTTTTGACGCTACGGTTACACACACACACACACACACACACACACACACACACACACACACACACACACACACACACACACACACACACACACACACAGTATAATAATAATAAACTATAATAATTATTAATAGCTGCAAGCATAGGCCTGGGCTGACTGAGAAAATATCAGGCATGTTTGTCTTATTATTATAATTATACAAATAATGATTAATATTATCATATGTAGCCATTTTGCTGCAATACGCTTCACACAACAGCTGTTTGCGACCTGTCCTTTCTTTTCTCCGTGACAGGGAAATTTTTTAAAAGTTGCGTGGCGCTGCAGAGCCCCCAGCTGCAGTAGTGCGTAATATTCATCCAGCCAGACGAACGATCACGAACGATGACAGCGCGTCGGCCGTTCTAGCGACACAACCCGAATACCGGAGACCGAGTGGAGCGGACAGGGCGACCGGCCCGCTGCTGACGGTCAGTGATCGTTCTCTCTGGCTGAATGAAGTCTGACGCTCCTGAATTTACGCATGGATGGATAGAGAAATATAGAAATTAATGGCAATAAAGCATGCTGTCAATATTTTAGAGACCCCCCATATATCACAAATCATGCTTTTAGGGGAGCTGATGTCCTCTTTAGGGGAGGGCAAAGCTCCCTGGCTCTCCAGTAGTTCGCACCCTGCACACACACACACACACACACACACCTTGGGCGCTGCGCTAAAAGTCATCTGTCAGTGATGCAGTGACCCAAAATTTCCTGAATGAAGTTAAAGCGTGTCATGTCATTGGATGAAATAAATCTGACTTGCAAAAATACAAGAGGCCGCCTTACAAACAAGTGTGTGGAGGATATAGTCATGCAAGGTTTTGATGCTGTCACACTCCAGTCCAGCAGGTGGCGCTAATGCACCTAAAACGGTTTATTTATGTAGGCCTATGCTTCGGCTGCCGGTGTGTATTTCTTCTGTATAAAGTATGTAGGCTATGTAACCGTAGGTAAGAACACATGGAAGTTAAAATACTGAAATAAATATTGATAACATATTGTGGGCGGTTTTTGGGCTGGAATTCATGAGCAGGATGTGGCAACACTGGAGCAGCCAGCCGAGGCCAGCTGTGTTTCCTCTGGCGGCCATCTGCAGAAGACAGAACAGAGACAGACAGTAGCCTGGCTGGTTTCTAATAAGTTTTTCACACTGCTCCACAGTTTTTTTGTGTTGTACTGTGTGTTGTGAGCTATCTGCAGATAGCAACAGGTTAGCACCAACGCTAACAGCAAGCTAACGTGGTGAAGACACTGACAGCGCTGTGTGTGATCCATCCATCCATCCTGGGCCTGTTTTATTTATCTCCATCTTTCTGAGAGGATTGCAAACCAGGACAACATCGGGATACATCTGACGATGTTGTGAAACTGGGCTCTGTTGGAAATGATAAACGGCACTGCGGGGTCGCAACGAGTCGGCGGAAAAACTTCAGAGCCACCCAGAAGTTGTCCCAGAGGACAAACCGCCCCCTGGTGCGTAAAAAGCATCTTTTATCATACTAAATCTGTGCTGCTGCTCCATGCATGGGACGATTTGTTGTGCTGGGTCACAGGTTATGGAAGGTGATGAGTTTTAGTGTGTCTGTGCTTATCTGTAACATATAGCCGCTTTCATACTGCCTTGTTATCCGGGATTATTACCCCAATATGCCGGTGTCACAGTTTAACTGGTGGCCAAATTAACTGGTGATAGTCTCATTGACTGCAAACCAGGAAATCCCTCATATGGGTAAAAACACTACTTGGCAATAAAGCTCCTTCTGATTCTCCTGGTCCTGAACAGAGATTACAGTATGCAAAGAAAACATGAGAATCGTGTTACATGCAATATAAAGCTGGACAACACATTTCAGGATTGCAGTATGAGTAAATGATTTTATTTCAAAATGTAAAACTGCTACAGTAGTCGGCTAATAGTCTCCCGCTGTGTGCCACAGACTGCAGGTAGCCTGATTCACTCACTCTGAAAGGGGGGAAAAACATTTTTTCATGTTCTCATCACACATCCAGAGAAGGATGCACGGATCGATGGGGTTTGCTGTTGCCCCTTAGCTCATCTGGTACCTCATGAGGCTGAGTTTCCTGCTATCAATCTATATAACCAGTGACTAATCTTTATTGTTGTCTTGTTTAGTCACAGTAAACGGTCTCTAGCTCTATGTAACACGACCCAGAGCTTGCATTGCATAGGAACCCTGTTAACATGTGGAAAGTGTGTTTCGTGTTGTGACACCACAGCTGCTGTGTTGCCTGTGTTAATAGTGACAGGTAGAAAATTATACAGCTAGTAATTCTGAAATATGTTGTCCAGCTTTATATTGCTTGTCTACAGTGATTCTCTCATTTTATTTGCATGCTGTAATCTCTGTTAAACCTACTCACACAGCAGTAGTGAGTCCAGACCATGCTGCGTCGTATATAGCCTACACCACCCCTGCTTCCAACTTCTGACTCAGCCTAAACATCCAGACTGTTTCACTTACAGGCTGCACGTCAGCAACTGGACGTCAGGTAAATAACGATCCATGATACAAAAGGTGACTGGCAAGCCAATGTTGGTAACGATTGCTAACAGCGTCTCCACGTTGCGGTCCATCTGAACGTCGGACACCTCAGCCCGTTTCCCTTATGTAAGTAAAAACACATTTAAACCGACATATTTCCTGGTTTGCAGTCAATGGATCCTGAGGCCACGCCTACGGCACAGCTGGGACTATCACCAGTTAATTTAGCCACCAGTTAAACTGTCACACCGGCTCGCTGCGCTGTATGAAAGGTATGGAGCCAGGAAGGGGTTATGTATTGGCGGCCATTCTTTCTGTTTGCTGTTTGCTTATGGCCAGTGTCATTTGTTCTGTGCTTGGTTGTGTAGGCTTAAATATGGCATTCTTAATTTAGGTTTGTGACAGTGGTACCGTCACTAGTGCTCTCTCTCTCTCCTCATGTGTTTTGTGGAGCCATACTGTTTGTTAACACAGTAGTAAGAGAGAGCATTGTAGTTTTACTGGTATCTATGTTTTGAAATCCTTGGTGCCCCACTATCTTAACATTTAAATACAACCCTGGTCAAATCTGTGGTTAAAAAGTGGGATATTTCAAGAATACCTATCCTAGTTGTTTGTAACAAGAAAAACACCAAACTAATGAAATAGTATGGTAATAAATACTTACACAACTCTATACAGACACACATTGTATATTTCCATTAAATTGTTATTATATAGACTAATATGAAGGCAAAATGTCTCCGCTGTCTGTAATCTTGAGTAGGCTTGTTCACAGTAAATGTTTTGTTCTTTGCAGTCAGTGCGCTCCTTCAAATAAAAGCTGTATTTGTCCTTTTAAGGAAAAGGTCAACAAGTGTATTTGAAGAAATATTAATTGCATAACACATACATTAAACAGGATTTTTATGGAACTCAAAAATGTTAACTGAACTGGTTTTAGTCTGTGGACATTAGACAATTAGAAACATTAACTGTAAAATAAGAAACCAAAGTATATCAGTCTGTGATTCCTTAACTCATATTTATTTTTATCGTAGTTTTCAACTATTCATTGTACTGCATAATAGAATTCCTGAAATTCAGTTATGGCTTTTGGTTTTAGTGTGCCACCCCAGGTTTTCCAGTGGCCTCATCTTGCCACCCCAAAGAAAATACTCTGGGGGCACCACTGACATTTAAACAGTGGGAATAACTCCATTATTTGTTCCCACAACTTATTTGTTTAAACAGTTCCTGTGCCTCGCTCTTAAAGAGTTTTTGTGCATTTTACTCCCTATACTTGCAACCTTTGGCAAAAAGATGTGAAATTTATGAGACTATAAACAAATGGTGCTTAAGCTCACCACTGTTAAGACTGGATTCAGTGGCCTAATAGATGTATTGTTAGGTGGTTTTATTTATTTGTATCCCTTTCCCATAATACATAAAAACATCAAAGGTACCTCATACTTCATTCAATTCATTCAAATGCAAGAATGTGAAAGTATTGTGCGGAACTGCTTTTCATGCTGCCTTACTGTTTTAATTATGTTAAAGAGCAACTAAATCTAGATTTTCTATTTCTAAATTTCATCTTTATGTGAAAGCTTGTGTTGCTGCAGGCGACCCCAGCCTTTACTGCTATTCACAACATCCTGCTGTGTTTCAACTGTCCTGTGAAACGTCCAGAACTGCATTTAACAAATACGCTACCTGATGACACAACTAAAACTTTGCAAGGCTCTTTTAAGGTTATTCTTGTTGCTGGTTTTCAATCCACTCTGTGTATTGATTTAGGGAGGTGTCAGTAGAGGACGTACTATAATACACTATTATAACCTATTTTTGGACTCAAAACTGTCATTGAGCGTGAGGAAGAAGCTTTTAAGGAAGTTTCATGGCAAATTTATAAACGGTAGACGCTCCACTAACGACTTGTCAAAGCATTTTGCATCCATATTGATGATCGTAACCTTCCCTCATCTCGTCTTAAATATTATATAACATTTTTGGCTGGTGTTGTTATGGCCCTTGGCAGTTGCAGTGGTGATGGTTTGTCTAAGTGTCCACACTCACTGTCCATCTATAGGGTTCACATTGAGGAGAATATACAGGGTGTGTAGTAGATTGCTGAATATTACATGCGATGTCAAACTGTATTAAGAATAGGCCAGAAATAACCTGGTCACCAGGCAGATACACACACATCCATAGGTTCATTAATATTCCACCTTGCCTGCCTGAATCTGTTTGCAGTTTCCTGGAACAATATAAGTACATTTAAGTGTTCTCCTGGGGGATTCTGGGTAGCGGTAATACAAAATAATAACAGCTGATGGTGGTGAAACAAAAATAATAGCCTTTGCAGTTGCTTCATTATTATCCCAACCCAACCACCATGTCTAGTTCCATCATGCAGGTGGTTTAATAGAATTAGGCGTGTGTAAAAAGCACAGTACACGGTGCAAAAGAAAATACATTCATACGAAGCTAGAAAACAGAAAGCTAGCTGTAGTGTCCTCGAACACGCATTTAGTTAGTGAAAGTGTTAGTGAAACAGTCTGATGAGCTTTTTTGTTTCCAAATGGAGGTTTCTGTGTCACAAAAAAAATATTTCAGCTCTCACATGATGGGACTGTCATGTCATATGGAATGGAGGTCAATGGGAAAGAGTCCCATCATGACTTGGTACACGACAGACAACTCAAGATGGCGATTTCTGGTTATACTATGAAGTGTAATTTACACAGTGAGTGGACAGTGATCCAGTGTTAAGCTATAGTGGTAAATGCTGTAAGGAGAGCGGAAGTAAAAATTGTGTAACTTTATGACTTTAGCTGATTTGAGGCAGCCATGTTTGTTTGTTTTGACACTTAGCACTAACCACTAGTGCTATTTAGAAGTATTTTGTGTTTGATGATTCTGCGCTTTCAGAAAATAACTTCGTTAACAAAGGCTATTTTAGTAAAAACACGAATATTAATATTCTCTACTTCTGTAGGTAGGCCAACACTGGTTTGTGTAAAGCTGCTTTTAATGAAAATTGGGCAAAAAGGGGTGCAGCTGTCTAACCTGATATCCCTCTCAGTTCATTTCCATGGAGCCGCAGACGGCTGTAAGACCTGAATGCCTCAATTGGATACAGTTGGATTGGCCTACAATGAATCAGACCAACGAAACGTGTAACGTAGCACTGAGCGATAGAAAAATGGAAACAGACTATAGTGTGCAGAGATAAATTGTGATAGTGTAGCAAGGCCATTGCCATGATGTCAACATTAGGGGGGGACCAAATCTGCTTTTCAAGAATTAAAAAATCAAGAATTAATAACTAATTTCCTGGTATTCTAAAATATTTACAAATTCTCTAACATGTGATGAACTGTTTAGTTGAACTGTTCTTTTTTTTTTTTTTTTTTTCCTTTTCTAACTTTCCAAATAAAGGATTAATAACGTACACGCATAACTATAATCATATAAACAGAAGTCTATGCATTGTTATATATAGACAAGTCCTAATGTTGTTAAAAAGGTTTAGTAAATTGATATTATTTACAGATTTACAAGTGAACTTGTAATTTCTTTCTCATCTCCTCTCCAGTCATCTGACTTGGGCAAACCACACGCAGAACTGCTGTGCAGTTTTTTACATTTTATTTATAGATATATTGAGGGGGGAATTTTTAAGCATAATTGAATATTGAGGGGGATGTGTCTCAGCCTGCTTACAGATTGTGTCCTATTTAAAAGATACCAAAGCGGAGCCAGGCTCCGGTGTCATCCAGCCTCCTTCTATAATCAATAGCCGTCCTCTCCAACACGTTATTAATAACTGCCTGTGGTCTTTATGTGGATAGGTCAGAGTGAGCGCTTTCCTGAAACCGCTTACTGCAGCACTCCTGCCCATGCACAGAGGGGAAATTTATTTTTCTCATTTAGTATGCTGCATTAAATCCAAAGTTTAGGAGTCCATTGATTGCCGTTGCTGGGGCGTTCACTTGTCACGTCTAATGCGTGAGGTGTGTGGGTTTACTGGAGTGTGTGAAGTCTTAATGGGCTCTTTGGGAAAGTGAGAACCGAGGCTTTGCCGTTTACTGTATTAATGCAGCTTTGCAGGAGAGTGTAGACTTTGGAAGTTAATTAATGTCAGCGATAATGCAAAGGCGTCCCCTCGCGTGACTGTGGTGAAAGTTATAAATCATTCGACATTGATTTCTGGCACCAGTAAGAAAGAAAAAGGGGAGCCTCCTGAATATACCAGACAAAGATCAAAGATTTTGTCTGTCCTGATGGCGGCTTTTGTGATTTCCCAATAAACTCCCTTTGGCATTGTTAACATGAATGAGTGGCAACTTTCTTTTTGTTTTCAAGTTGAGCTATACCTGCTCGATCCTCTCTGGTAATAATGTATTTTTATCCACTTACTTTAAAAAGTAAACATCCCCACAAGTAAGTGATAAACTGAGGAGGAAATTCTTCTTGATTGATGATACCAAACTAGACACAATGCCATACACATTTACACAACTTACTTTACTTTTAGTACTTTAAATCATTTATTATATTTTTAGTTTTTTAATAATATTATTGGTTGACAGATGTCGGTTAAAATCGTGTAACAAAACACCTCACACGTCACTCTCTCCGTGTGTTTTTGCATGTGCATGCGGGTGTATTTCAGACCTGTGTGTGTACACTAATAACAATAATAACACCAGAGTGAGAACATTGAATTTCCCCTTGTCGGATTAATAAAGTATGTCTTCTTCTTCTTCTTCTTCTTCTTCTTAAAACACCCTTACTACAGTTAACCAACAGTAGATTGCTTCTGTGTGTCATGTTTCCTTTAAAAATGGGACCTATCCCTACAAGCTAGCTTAAAAAAACAGTTTGATCCATCTGTTCTGTAGACTCTTGGTTAGTTTACTTCTCGTCTCGTGTCATATCATTACTCTGGAGTCGCAGAGCTTTGAAGGTATTTTCAGAATCCTTAAACACACTTCTGGGTCAAAAAAATACAAACTGTGACTCTAATTCTTAATCCAAAAAAAAAAAAAGTTTGCCAGGAGTGATATGTCTTGCTTGTTGTTGTATGACACAAGAAAAATATAACACGTCTAACCTCTAACACGCACTTCCTGTGCTCTTCTTCTTCTTCTGTCCCCTTACAGTTCTCTTGTATTGATTGCACTATTTGGTTAATTCCTACTTCTTTCCCTAGGTGTTTACCCCATTGATGCCACACGTGCCATTAGCGCTTACTAGTATTTATTGCTGCTCTTACTAGTATTTATTGTCTTTTGTAGATCTCTCACTGTATTTATGCTCTGTTGATGCTTGTTGAATGTTTTAATTGTGCTTAATATCATACAATTAGAAACAAATACCTTCAAAACTACAGCAAGTGTGTGCTAAATGGGGGTTTGAAAGATCTTCCAGACTGGAGCTTCCATTCATATGCCTGTATCATTAAATTGTGAGCTAACATATGTGGACATGCTGCAGTGTTTTCCTCTGTTGGGAAACAGCGGAGAGGCTGCTCGGGCTGTGTTGGTCCTCAGCTCAGGTGATTCACCTCTGACGGAACCTGTCATCCCTGCTTTAGTAACATACATTTGAAACTGAAAAATGTCCATCTAGTGCCCTCTTCTTCTCCTCGTCCTCCTCTTTCCATCTCTGTTGACGTCTCTCCTTCTGTCCTCTCCTCTCCTGCTATCTTTCCTTATCTTCTGTGCATTTTTCCCTCAATGTCGTCTATGTCATTCCTACTTTTCTCCATCTCTTCTTTGCCTTTGCATTTCTCCTCCTTTTTTTTTTTCCTCTACCGACCTCACCTTGCAGCCATCCTTCAGTCCTTCCTTGTTTCCTGTCTGTCCTCTCCACTTCTCATCTTTCCTAGTATTCATTCTTCTTTCCTGTCTTCTTTTTCACTAGTTCATCCTCTCCTCTCCCATGCCTACATTTCAGCCTCCCTTTTCCATTTTTGTCACCTTTTCATCTGACTTGTTGCTCTTTTTTTCTCTCCCTTCTTTCCCACTTTTACTTTCTTCTTATCTCTCCTTTCTTGTACTGTGAGCTCAACCGAATCTCTCTCTTAATCTATTTTCCTACCATATCTGTATCATCCTCTTTCCCTCTTCTCCCATTATATTCTCTTGTCTTCTTTATGGTTCCCCTCTTTCTCATTTCTCCTCCTCCTCTGCCCTTGCCTCTGCGATACTGCCGGCATCTGCATCCTACGCAGCGTATAAATCACCTTTTAAGAGTCACTGCTCCCTCCTCCTGCTGGCCCGACTCTGTCAGGGCAGTGGAGGAGGAGCTATCATGGTATGACCCATTTGGGAAAACCTCAGAACAACCTCGACTTTTTTCCCCTTCTTTGTTTCTTTCTGCTTTAAGTGACCAATCATTCTGTCCATTGTGGGGACGTTTCCATATCCTGGCAGCAGGCCCTGTGACATCAACAGCTCGTCCTTCTTTACTCCCTCCTACACTCTCAACCGAAAGGGTTTTTTAACGTGCCAGGTTCTTTTGGTATCTGTTACAGTGCTTTTAAAAACCCTAAAGAAATTGGTGGGGACATTTAAGGGCTCAGATTAGGGGTGCAGTGATACACTTGGCTCACGAGACGTGACGATGCACAATATTGGGGTCACAAGAACAAGGAAAGAAGATATTAAAATAAATATTCACTGTTGCGATATAAGATGTGGGGGGAGCATTTAACACTTAATTCTGCATTCTGGAGACCTTTTCCCCACTAATTTATGGTTAAAGGGTTTATTTTTTTTAAAGGAAAACACAAAATGCTTGGATCATGTACATTTGTTTCTTACTAGCTTCATCTGATATCTGAGTTTCAGCACCAACGCCAACACAAAAAAGTCTTTTCTATACCTTACTAAGAGGAATATGAACTTGTTTTTGTAAGTTCTCAAATCTTAAATGATTCGTAACTGTTGAATGAATTGGCACTATATAAAATAAACTGAACTTTTAAAAAAAGAAGAGCTTTGCTTATTAAAATGATCTAAAACTGGTTGAAAGTCAGGACGTATCTGATCAAAGAAGGAGTGAACAAGATTATGAATTTGAGCAGACATTGGATGAGAGCTTTTAGCACTTTTAGACAGTTTTTGATTTTAAACATTTCTCTGTGGTTATGTGCGTATGTGTTTTAAATGGCTTTAACTTGTGATAAAATCAGTTAATTTTATGTCAGACTAGGGCTGGGCGATACGGCCAAAAAGTCATATCCCTGTACTGTTGGGCAGAATTCTGGTATAAAATATATATATTGGTATTTAGGGTAGCGGGCATATTTTTTACTTTTTTTAGTGACAGCCATTACCAGAACCAGCTCAACTCACCTCAACTCGCCTCAACTCGCCTCGACTCGGTTTGGCCGTGCTCCGTTTTCCATTGCAGATAGTACCCAGAGATAGCCCCTCAATGTAGCCGGTTCGCCATAGCGACGCCACACACAACTACCGCGACGTAACGTTCAATGCGACACACACGCCAGCGACGCACAAACAGCTGTCTCTTGATGTAAGTTAAAAGGTTTCAACATTACTCAGAATGTAAAGACGGAGGTGATACGAAAACAAGTACCCGGTAGAAATATAACAACTTTTACACAATGGAAACACCAAAAAAAAAAGGCGAGTCGAGCTGGTAGGCCTAGCGTGCAGTGGAAAAGGGGGTTTACCGTCTCTCTCTCCCTGTATGTCCGCTTCGGCTGTATAAAGTCACCGAAAAAAAACTTGACAACTCGTCTTCTGGACTTTTCCTCCCGTGATTCTGTTCATGAGCTGCATGTTGAGAAGGCGTGTTGACGACGTAGCCTATCAAAACAAAACCAACGTGGTAGCTAACGAATAACATCTGACTGGTGTGTTCACTGTCGATTTACCTGGTCCGCTCTTGTAAAATATCCACCGTGTTGCGACATGTTTTTCTGATAAAAGCTACAATGTGTCGCCTAAGCTGGGCGGACCGCCGAAGTAAAGTGTATGTGTGGGAAACACTGACTGAGCCAGGTCTCAGTGTCGACCAGTGCCCTGTGGAGACTGCCCAAACCAAAGACCCCTGGATAAACTGTCTTTCTTCAGGGTGTAGGCTTGGCTCTCTTGTTGCCATGGCTATACAGTATTTACTGGTGCACCTCTCCAAACCGACGTGCCTGTATGAGCTAGGACGCCTTTGCATAGGTGGTTTTCGCCAACGTATTGGAGATGTGTCTCACCAAAGAAGGCGGTTTATTAGTTAATGTAGTTTGCAGCGCAGGCGGGCTGGTGACACAAGTTCACAGCACCTTGGAGAGCAGTTAAGTGATGAAATCGATCGGCCAACTGGCAGTGGCGCTGTGAACAGAGGACGCCTTCTGTATGCATGGAGAGGAAGAGGCAGCTTCTCTCCCTCAGGACAGAAGAAAACCCTGATGAACAGTGTAATGGGACGAAGACAGACAACTCTGCAGCTGGCAGGGATTATAAAATAGGATAAAACGTGCACATGAGATTATTATCATTAGTTGTTTTTGTTATGAAACAGAAACATAATGGACATAAATTATCTAAAAACCTCTAATCATTTAAACCCAATGTGTGTAAAAATGTGCTTCAAGGCTGAAGATAAAAAGATATACACTGTTTTAGTTTCTCAGGCATCAAAACAAACCTGAACAATTAACAACTTTGTGTTGATCTATTGTATCAACGCTGCTTCAAATATCATACTAGTATATGATGATTCAAAGATAACAGCCTTGTTTGCTTCTAGGTTTTTTTTTTCATCATTTTTATCTCTTCTGTACTTTTTATTTTGTTATTATTTATGCAGGAAAACAAAGCATTCATTCAATGCTGCATCACATTACGCTCTGCACATTTGCTTTGAGATCTGCCTGCTACAACAACAGTCTCTGTTAAGCCTAGTTCACACGACACGATTTTAAGCCTGATTTGCTGGTCAGTGGGCTCGGTGACTGTCGGGCTGTGATCAGGAGTAAATCAGCGATTGATCTGCGGTCGCCAGTCGTTATGTGCAGACTACTCAACGACGCATCAAAACGGCAACAAACAACAGCTGTTTCGTGTGCAGGTTCATGTTCATTTCCCATTTCACGTGTGTGTTTTCTTGACAAAAGATGGTTTGGAAACCAGCTGTCGGGTGACACAGCCGCTGTCAGCTCTTGAAGTGTGTGAACGCCACAACGACTTCAAGACTCCTGTAACAAGACAGCAATTTGTGTGGTCTGAACAGTACGGCGATTGGCCGATGCTGAAAGTCTTGTAGTCTGCACGAATACACACAACAACAACACACAACAACACTTCTGCTATGGATGACAAACACAAAGGTAGATGAACGACATTTGGATTTGTTAGTCACTGAGAAGAATGTACAATAGTAGTTTATAGATCAAGCATTTGGTTGATGCATTTGCAGTGTTTTATTCACCGTTGACATAAAAGTAGAGCAAATTGTGTTTTGGTAAAAGGTTTAATACATTTGCTCTGCAGCTGTTTTTCTGAGTACTGCACCATGTGTTTTCAGATATTTCCTGATAAATTGTAGACTTTGTAAAACTACTTATGTACATTTTCAGCTAAATTCATTCCTACTGCAGAATACCAAACAACATACAGTATATTTTAAAAGTCAGATTAAATAAAACAAAGGTTGAAATGTATCCAACCTTTTGCATGGGTACCATTTAAAGTGGGACTATCCTGACAGCAACTCAAAGGCTCAGAGTCCCATCCCACAGACTTTTGTTTGCACAGCCACTGACCTGCCTAACATAACATGACTTTACACTCAGAGCTCTCTGTTTGCCTCTGCTGCTTTTAGCTCTCTTGGCACCACTTGGGTCTACATGTGTGCTCTGTGTGCTCTGTGAGCTTTGTATGATTAGTTTTTTTTTTTCACAGAACATCATATCTTTTCAACATAATGTACAATTAAAGAAAAATTAGAATTTGTCACACACGCTGTCATACCTCCTTGACAACCAGTTTGTAACACAATTTTGGTTTCAGCTAGTTCAGAGATCTGCAGGCAGGCTCCTCACTGCTCTTGCAACTTTTATTAGTAATGTATAAACCACCTCCTGGATTGCCTTCTAGTTATATATCATAGCTTTTATTTATTATTTAATTGTATCTCCCACTGAAGAAGTTGACTGATCAGTGATGTTCATATACAGTCCCCTCCTAAAGGATTGGAACGATAAGCCAAATTCCTTTGCTTTTGTTCTACACTGAAGACATTTGGGTTTAAGATCAAAAGATTAGTCTGAGACAAGAGTTCAGAATTTCAGCTCTCATTTCGTGGTATTCACATCTAGATGTGTTAAACAACTCAGGACATATCACCCTTTGTTTGAATCTAGAGCGGCAGCTAATTATGATATTAGTATTCGAAGCTTCTATAGATTATTTCAACGATTCATTGATGCGTCGTTTCAGAAGTACTTTTGCTTGGCTGCGGCGCCCCCCTCCCGGTAACGGGATCAGCTGTGCACGTTTATAGGTGATAGATATTTATTGGTCCTTTCGGAAATTTATAGTGTGTCATACAGCAAACATCAGATCAACAACATCAACAGACCAAAAACCAGACAACTGCTTTAGAAACACAAACATCACCCGAGTGCTATACAAGTTATACTAAAGGCTCGTGCACACGACTTTCAGACTACAAAACTTGCCATCTTGCGACGGTAGTCTTGAAGTCGTTGTGGCGTTCACACTGCGTGACTGATCGGTGACAGGGGGTCACACACTACATGAGCTGACAGTGGCTGCGGCACCCGGCGCTAGTCTCCAAACCACGTTTTGTCAAGATAACACACGCGAAATGAGCGATCCTGCACACGAAACAGCAGTTTATTATTATAAAGATAGCAATTATAAAGACTAAGAATATGGGTGAAAGGATGCACACGCAGGTAGCAGGGATTGTCTCAGCTACAGAGAGAGCTGCAGGTGAGTTAAAAGGTGCAGCTCCACCACACCCAGTTAACTCCTGACTGTGACGTTACAACTCACGGCCCAAAAAGGAGAACAACAATTGCCGAATTTAGTATGCCTGTGGAGAATTGCATGAAAATGCATTAAAGTTCTGCTTTTAAACGCTATACTATTCTTTGTGGGGTTCATCAATAGTGATAAATGATCAGCATATATTTAATAAACGTTAAGCTACCATTTCATGAGATTCAACAAAAACATGTGGCGTTAACCACCTTCAAACAACGTGAACAGCAAAGTCAATTGGTGATGTCGATGGTTCGCAGGCTTGAGGTAGTTATTGCACAAATAAGACACACAACAACACTTCTGCTATGGATGACAAACACAAAGGTAGATGAACGACATTTGGATTTGTTAGTCACTGAGAAGGATGTACAATAGTAGTTTATAGGTCAAGCATTTGGTTGATGCATTTGCAGTGTTTTATTCACCGCTGACATAAAAGTAGAGCAAATTGTGTTTTGGTAAAAGGTTTAATACATTTGCTCTGCAGCTGTTTTTCTGAGTACTGCACCATGTGTTTTCAGATATTTCCTGATAAATTGTAGACTTTGTAAAACTACTTATGTACATTTTCAGCTAAATTCATTCCTACTGCAGAATACCAAACAACATACAGTATATACATGACTTTGAGTTAAAAGGTGCAGCTCCATCACACCCAAGCAAGGGTTATGCCACCAAATATTAAATGTTATTTACTTTAAGATTATTTGTTTCATTACTTTTGCTCACCTAAGAATGCTGCGGTCTAATACAAACGGTGATATGTCCTGAGTCTCATACTCCTCTTTTGATCTTAAACCCAAATGTCTTCAGTGAACAACAAAAACAAAGGAATTTGCCTTTCTGTTCCAATACTTTTGGAGGGGACTGTATAACTGAGCTGACGTGCTTTGGCAAATATGTTTTGTAAGAAACACAATGCTGCCGATATGACAACAAAACTTTAATGCATGATCAAGATTTTTATATTTAGGCAACTCGAAACATTCTGTAAAGGTTGAGGGAAAACTTGCCATTGGTGTTTAATCTGTTTTGTATGCCCAACCATCCACTGAGCTCTGCCCCGCACCTTTTGGCTGCAGTATAAGAACATACTGTAATATCTCCTGAACTGGAACTAAATGTTGCCAGTGAACATTTCCTACCAAAAGCTACTGAACAATTCAGGCTATGTTTATGTGGGCCTAATTCACAGGAGACAAAGTTTTTGTCATTACCACTATCAATAATACAGTTTTACTTTTTTATTTTGTCATTTGTTAGTGGTTCAATCGGTTTCTTCTACTACTTCCATTCTTCCTGTATATAAATGACTTTTGTTTTGCTCTGCGATCTAACCATCTTTCCATTCTGAAAACATATTTTAAATTACCCACCAGCTCCGTTAATCGCCACATTAGGAAAACATTTTGTAGCATGAATCACTCAGTGCTGACATTGTTTTCACACCCACCCACACTGTATATGAAATGTCTCCAAAGACAAATGGCTGATCAAAGTAGCAAGAACACTTCTTTCTGGAGACTCACGTAGTTTGATGACCTCCTTTGGTTTCTCTCTGCCTCTCTCTGCTGACTCATAAGTGGTCACCAAAGCCAAATCCCCTGGTAATAACAACACGAGGTACAGTCGGCCACAGAGGCAGCGATGGAGCTGGTGTACCCGAAAAAGAAAGAGATGCTGAATAGTGAAGAGGAAGGGAAAATAATTAAAGAGAACGGTGACAAAGGAGGGATAGAAAAATATGGGAAAAGAGGAGCATTGAAAAATAAACTCAATATTTGTAAAAGAAGACTATGAGGATGACCAACAAGATTGTTTCCTAAAAGCGCATTTTTAATCTTTTAAGTTAAGATTCGAGTTGGAAACATTGAATTCCTTGGGAAATCTTCACAAACACTGCAGTTTCTCTCAAATGTCCACAAAGCAAAGGTTTAGCATAACAAGGTGAGATAATAAATATAGTGATGGAAGAGAAGATCGTGGCCATCTAGTGGTGCAAGACCTCAGTACACAGGACAAGATGTTACATTTTTGCCTAGTCTCCAGCAAAGCTATATAATGTAAAATGAGTTTTCTGCAAAAATTAAAGAAATGTGTGTCCCAACGTGGAGAAGACAAGACTACTGACGTAACAATAACAGCGTATTTAGGTGAGCGTTAACATTTACCTTTAACGTAAATCAAGACCATCTCATTACTTCTCAGAGAGTATAACACAATAACATTCACATGATGTTTTGTTTTGTTATTTCAGGAGCAGGAACGTAGGACACGCAGATCTAGTGACTAAGAGGGGGATCACAGACCTGTGACCTCCCGAACTCATTACCTAAAGACCTTAAAGTAATATATTGGCAGTTTGGGGAAAGGGTTTATTTGCTTTCTTGCTAAGAAGATAATGAGAAGGTTGATTCCACTCTCATGTCTATATGGGAAAATATGAAGTTACTGCCACCCCTTAGCTTAGCTTAGCATAAAGACTAGAAACAGGAGGAAAAAAGCAAGCCTGGCTCCTTCCAAACGTCACAAAATCCAACTACCTGGGATCCTCTGCTTTAAATCATGACATCACCGTACATTGATTTTATTTATTTTTTTCTAATGAAAGTAAGAAGCTTGGCATTCAGTGAGTTTGTATTTTCGACACACTTCCTGCAATGATTTGTGGATGAATGAGTGACTGAAATGTACAGGTTTCCTTTGATACCCATCCGGGACTGTGATTAGGTATGACCGTCAGAGTTACCTGTAAAATGTTACAACTGCGGTTCTTTGTCAATTCATGACAAGATCAGGAAAAATATTTAATTTCCAGTATAAACATTTACAAACCAAAACCCTCAGCCATCTTCATCTAGAAACTTGGCACGTGAGAGTCCCTCCCTCTGTGGGTACTTTTATTTCTTTGGTGTTAATAATTGAAGCTTTTATTTTTATGTTTTCTCCTGTTAATGATATTTTATTATCTATCAAGGAGAAATGTGCTGGAAACCTGCTGTGAACACTGGCAGTGTTTTTGCTTGTACTGAAAAGGTAGTTGCCACTTTTAGCTAATGTCCATGTAAAACGTGTAATATTTTCATTGTCATTTCATGGTAGAGGATGAAATATGTATTCAAACGCACAATACATAAGCTGCCTTTTGGGATTTTTACTTTTTACCACACAATTTCACGAGTCTGTGAAGCTACTGGAAGAACGAGTGGAGACTGAGACACAGTTTACAGGAGTTAAGAGAGAAAAGAAACATAAAGCGAGATCAGTGGAGCTACAGCCTGTAGCTCTGCTGCATACAGAGATATAATATTTTGATTCTGAGAGAGTCTGCTCTAACAGCAGATTATGAACTGTCTTTAGAAACCACAGGGGACCATCAGCTTTGATTAGCTTGAACTTCATATTTTCTGAACTAAGGCCAAAACTAGCCAGAAGCTATTAGGCTATCAGTGCTTTTAGTATTCAGACTCCCACCCAGACCAGCAAGCCATTTATTTCTAACTTGGTACGAGACTGTGTAATTGCATTGTATATCACCAGTGAAAGCCAGGCAATCAGAAGAACCATGAAATGGCCCTCAATTTTATTGTAATTCCATTCAGATGGCTGCATTTTGTTTTTTTTATTACTCTCTTGCAGGCCACATGCTCACTAATTACAAAACCGACTCAGTTTGAGATCTGTCTGACTGTAATACTCTTCTGGAATAGACTACAATAAAAAGTAGTGGCTGATGGGAGTTCAAGATAGCTTCAATTCAAATTCAGGCTTCATTATCAGCATTCTCTTATTTATATGTGTGGCTCAAAATGCACTTCAAATGGCAACAGCAGCCTCAAATCTTGTTGTTAACTGACCTTGAGCGGTTTAAATTGTCGCCTTGCTGCACTGATAAAGAGGTGTTCTCCAAGGGGTAGTACACTTGGGTGTTATTTCAGATGTAACACGGTGCGCTCTGGTCTCAACTCCATTTGAATTTGGCAAACAAAATGTCGGATGACAATCTCATTTAGCCTCACCCTCTGTGAGCCAATCATCTTGTTTCTGTCAAACTATTCCTTTCTCTGCTGCTGTCAGCTGTCATTTCAGTGTCGGATCAAGGCGATCCACCTCCACTTTTGTTTGCATTTGTTCACTCCACCACCGCATGTGTCTAGACCCCATCGGGAGGGATTTTTATCTACCCCCTGTAAAATGATGGATCCAATCGCCCACTATTTCAAATTAATGAACTTAATTACTCTTTAAGCCCTTCTTTGAAGTAGTGGCTCCTGATTTAAATTATAGTTTAGCACAGCAACTCTTCTACCTGCTGGCGTTCGATTATGATCTGATTGGAATCATTGTCATACCTGCCGCCTACACCCTGGCAAATTTATGTGTTTTTTCTTTCCCTTCCCACCTCGTAAAAAGCAGTCAAGCACAGCCACAGTAATTCTTAAATGTGGACCATTTCAGACTCCAGTGTGAACTGGCCATGGCCTGAAAAGACCCGCATGCGACCTTGGGTGCCGCACGCTATCATACGGAAGTAAACTCGGAGGCGTCAGAGGTTAGCTCGTACTTGCTAACCCTCCCGATTTCCATGTGAGAGTCACCTTTGTATTTTTTTTTTTTT
>NW_024044237.1:37429222-37455225 GCF_014851395.1 Micropterus salmoides
CATTAAATATTTTTATTTAAGTTAGACAAGTTATGTAAGTGATGTAAGTTAACAGTTATTTTAAGCCAAACCATGATCTTTTCCTTAACTTAACCAAGTTCTTTTGTGCCTAAACCTAACCAAATTACAGCGTTTCACAACTTTAATAATGTCTTGTTTCAAAATGGCAATGTTTCGAAATGCTAGCGTTTTATTTGGAAAGTCTGACTGGATGAAGCATTTATTGTTTCTAACCATAACGTTGTATATTTGTTGTTGCTAAGAGTTGCAAATTTGACCGCGAAGCTCTAAAATCTAAAAATGATGCTAAAGGGCCTTGACCAAGCGTCAATATGCGACGAGTCGGAAGTGAGAATGTGTTGGTTTCAACATTACTTTTACTGCAAGACTAAAAAAAAGAGGGCTTTAGAGATTTGGTAGGTGTGTAGGCTAGCAGGCAGTTTGTGATAGAGTGGTAATGTTACTGTTAGAGTTTTGCAATAGAAACATTAAATAATGAATTGATCTCTGTCTGTAAGTGATGAATTGATGTCTTTTACCATCTTAAAATGTAAGAGTTAAGGATCAATAGACAGAGGTAAGAAGGATTATGTTTCTATATAAGCCATTAAATTTAAGACAATGAGATTTTGGCTATCCAATGTTTTTTATTATGTTTATATTTTGAAAAAAGGGAGAAATAACGGCAGTGAAACAGTGCAGTGAACAGTGAAAAGGTGTAATATTCTTATAATTTAAATATGTATTATTTAGATTTAAACAGGGATCTCACTATGCAGTATCTGAACCCACTATAACACTATAATGTACTCCTCATAATAAAAACTACTACACACTGGACTTAAACAAAAGCTAACCAATTACTGTGGTGGAGCAGTGGATAAGACACTGTGACACACCAATGTGTCCATGAGCAAGGCACTTACAGTAACTCCTAGTTGCTCCAGAGGCGTGTGACCTCTGACTTATATAGCAATTGTAAGTCACTTTGGATAAAAGCATCAGCTAAAAGAATGATTGTTATAAATTCATTTACAGTGAAATATTGTGAGTTGTGAGGGTGTGAGTTAAAATAAATATATATTTCATATTTTGATTAATTGTATGGTGACTGAAGTTGCAATTGGACCATTATCTGTTGATATTCTCAGTCCCATTCTTCAAAGAAGAGCTTATATCCCTAATTAAATACCACAGCATGTGATGTTCAGTAAGGTTCTGGGTTAAACATGCAGAGAGTAAACGTTTTTTTCTGGTGAACATTTACTGCTTCTGTGGCAGAATGATTAAACTAGGCATGAGAGCCGACTTAATCATAATGTGTTGCTTTTAAGTAGCTGAGAATATATTAAAAGCATGATATGATAAAAGCATGTAGAAATGCTACTACTTTTCAAACCAATGTTACACCCTTGAGGTAAGTATTACTACACCAATAGAAAAATAGAAATGAACAATTGTCTGGGAGCAGATCCCCAGATAGGTTTAGTTTCCCAATGTATGCTGATCAACCATACTTACTCATCATTAACCGTGATTATTGACAAGCTTTAAAATTGTGAACACTTTTTCCCAGACTGAAATATTTCCAGGACTATGGTTCCCAGAGGATGAATAGAAAAAAAAGATGAGGCTTTTCATGGAGAGTCACCAACAAACAACAAAATTATCTAGTTTTCATTGTGCCAGATATCGTAGGTGCCAGGAACTCCGCATATCTCTGACTCTAAATCACAGTTGGGTCTTTTGCATGCGGCTGCTTGTAATTAACATCTGAAACATGTTAAATATTATCATCCATGGTAATGAACATGTTCATTTTCCACAGGTAACATGACATTTGCATGCTAAAAGCATCATGTTGGTAAAGTAACGATTCTTCCGACACCTTCCACATTTGCCTATTGTGTGTTTTAGGGTTTAGTTTTTGGCAGCCAACAATTCAACATTGGAGCATCATTGTTATCAAGATAAGCAGAGTAGTTTAGAACTGCCAAAAGAAAGAAAATGACCATATAGGTTGACAGTGATGGATTAGTTATCTAGTTTCTGGAAACTGATGGTTAAAGTTATGAACTGAGGGCAATGACTTCTGGAAGGGAGGAAAATCAATCTACAAATTGAAGGTTTTATTTGGTGATGCGCTGTAGTGTCTGATTACTTCTGCAACGGATTTCATTATTTCATCCACCTCCAGATTTCATTTTGGAGTTAAGATTCCCCCCCATGTCAGTGTCAATATTGTCATACATTTTCAAAGAGCATCTGAACAGAACACTGTACAAGTGTTGACTGAAAAAAACAGATTTACTGCTCCTCCTCCAGAGAGCTTTTTGTAAAAAGAAAGAAAAGAAAGAGCTGAGGATGTCACACCAAAATAATCTAATCCTTTAAGCATGGGAGGAATATTGTGGCACGATGAAGAAAAGAAATAAAACAGCTGAGAATATATTTTTTTCTGCTGAATGATGACAACTGCCAGCACAACAACATCGCCTCAGGCCACAACAATCAGCGAAAAAAAAAAAAAAAGAGAAGAGAGACTCTCTAAATGAAAGACAGACGAGACTGAGAGGAAGAGAGAGCGGGAATGAAATAGAAGCAGAGCGACAAATAGGAAGGGAGAGATAACAGGGGAAAAAATTAACAGGAGGGTGATGTAAAGTGAAGTCTGGAGGCCGACACCTGTCACTGCCATTTAAACCTTTTACTAAACGCTATCAGGACGAGTTGGGAAATGAGACATCCAGCGATTCCCCACATCGTCCCTGTCAGACTGCCACGACCAGGACGCCATCAAGGCGACAGTGAGGGCCTTGGATGAATAAAACATCACTGCTGCTGAAAAACTTAAGAGCTGCAACTCAGTGGAAATGTTCCAGTTGTGGTTGTTTGTCTTTCAGGTGACGACAGTTTGTATCCTTTGGACAATTTTGGTACTAATACTTAGTTGTCCTAAACGTGAATCCATGATATATTAATGGCAGCATAAACATTTGATCTGATTTTTAAATCAGAGCCCCAACAGTGTCTACACACTTGTTTATCACTCCACATAGATACATTATTAATTACAAACTACTTTGGGAAGCTATTAGTGCATGTTTTGAGGTTTGGTTGCAGTTGTTGTATCTTGTACAGAACAACATTTTTCTGCATTAAAGTTTAACCAAGACATAAGACAATTCCAGTTTGGTAAAAAACTATTAACCCAATGATGTACTGCAACATTTAGTGTGGTTCTTCAAATTAGATTTTTTTTTCTTTTAATCCAGCATAGTTAAAAGTTAAATGAATAGTTAAATATTTTGTACTTTGGTTCTTTCTCAGACTGTTAGCCTAGCTTAGTAAAAAGACAGGAAGCAAGGGTCAACAGCAAGCCTCAAAATGAAAAAGATGTCTAGAAGATGCCTTATTTACACATTGTCTCTATGTTTTTTTAAATATACATGAACAACATAAATGGAAAGTAAAAATTGAAGTTTTTGGTTTCAGAGAGGCTGTCAGAAACGAGTGCTGAGGCAGGAAAAGCCAAGTTTAGGGTCCAAATGAAAGACACAAGAGAGCGCTGATACAGTAAGTAATATTTATTTCAATGAACAAACATCCAGACAGGGGAGAATAATCTAGAAATCGAACAGCAGGAAAATACACAGGTTACAGAGACACTCGACAAACTATGAAGACAACAAAGACTGAACAGAACTGAGGACAATATATACAGATGCAAAGCAGCAGGGAGGGAGGACCACCAGGTGCAACACATTAGCAGCAATCAGGGCAAACAGGAAACCAAGCTAGACACCAGACACATTCAACTTCAAAATAAAACAAGAAACAGTCAGGATTTTAGACTCAAACTGTGAGTGGGTTACACGCTGGAACTTATTCTTATCCATCTGTCCAGGACTTTTGCAAAGTGTCCAGCTATAGTGCTGGTTGCAAGATGATTGCAGGTTTTGATTATGATGCATGTGATGACAAGTCAGTGCGGCTATTGTTCATCGATAGTTCCAATACATTTCTGTTCATTTAAAATAACAAGATGCACTGTGTGTATAAAAGCTTAAGAGTCTCTCCAGCTCTTAAAACATTATTTTAGTTGGTCATGTTATCTTCTGAAATGTGACAGAGCTAGGTGTTTCCAATTGTTTCAAGTCTTTAAGATAATCTAATCACTTCCTGACTCCAGTTCAGTGTTTAATGTATACAGGCATGATACTGATATTGGTCTCACTCAATCCTGCGTACAGGATCACAGCTGACATCGGTAGAAAAGACAATCCATCACAGGGCCACACACAGACAAAAACAACCAGTTACACTCACACCTAAGGGCAATTTTGGGTCCCCAATCAACCTAGCCTGCATGTGTTTGGACGGTGGGAGGAAGCCGGAGCACCCGGGGTTTGAACACGAATCCTTCTTGCTGTGAGGCCACAGCGCTATCCACCGGTCCACCGTGCCGCCCACAGAAAGTAATATAATAAAATAAATAATACAATTTTTTTCCTCAATGATACGATGTAAAACCTTTGCTAGAGAAAAAGATTTATCTGTCTTTTGGGGAACGTGAATGTTTGACCCAACTTTTGTGGAAATACACGTCATATTTTAATAAGAGGTATAAATGTTAACCCCATGGTGGCGCTAGAAGTCGGTAGGATTCATTCTCTGGGGAACACAATTGTCTGTGCCAAATTTTATTGCAAAAGCTGACAAAATATTTCAGTCTGAACGTCAGACCAACATTACAGACACAGACAACATCTCTCTAGAGTCATGCTGCTAGCACGGCTGGCAAATATTTGCAGTGTTTTTATCTTATGTAGTTTTAAAAGTGGTCTAACTTTTTAAAGTAATTTTACACAGATAATTAAAAGCAGTTACCATGACACAAATTTAATAATCTAATGCGCATGTTGCTTGATAAGATTGTTTATCTTGGCAGCAACATTGAAAATGTTGTGAAGTGCAACCTGAATGAGCTTTAATCTGGTCAGAATGTGATAATGAAGACCAAGAAATTTATAAACATAAACTTTCAAATATTTTGTTTACAAAGATGACTCAATTTTTGCTTCAGTGAGATTAATTTCTGAGGATGATTTTTCTTAAGAAGTGTGAAAAAACCTTGGGAAGTCAAACTCAGTACACACACACACACACACACACACACACACACACACAGCGGTCTCAGTACCCATCAGATGAAGGCTGCGACAGTTTTTCACAATTCTAACAAAAATTATTCATTTATCTGCTTCACATCTTGCTGATGCAACCTGGAGCAAGACGAGTTCAAAGGATGTTGTCAGAATGACACACACACACAAAAAAAAAAGGGCTGCAAACTGAGAGGAATTATTCAGTGTTGGAGGACGTCACATTTATAAAACTCATCTCACATTTCACACCAGTCTGCAGGCTCTGATGACTTTTATTAAGAGAACAAAGCAGGTTTCTTCTACAATCTCTCTTGTCTATATCAATTTTTACATTCAACCGCTTCAAACGTAGTAAAATTATGTCGAGGAATTCATCTTGGAGACGTCAGTGAAGCAACATAAACACTCTGATAACAATAGAGCCACACCGCTATAACGGGGACTATAAATGCAATGTGTGTGACGGAGAGTTTTTAAGTTCTTGTGTCCCAGTCAAACTATCCACTAATTGGAATTAATTCTACTGTATGGGCCCGAATAAAGAGGACTAAATTGCGTGTGCATTCTAAAATATTACACGTGCAATTGCAGTACCTGTTATGGGTGATTTACTAAGAATTATTGCGTAGATGACAACAGGAGCAAACACAATGTAGGTGGCGGTATTTAAATTAGGTTTTGCGTGGGAAATGCCAGCAGATCGTGCTTCATCCAGCCAGAGGGAACAATCACCGATAGTCCGCACCGTGCCCGGTCGCTCTGCTAACTCCTGGCCCTGGCCCTGTAAGGCCCATTCCTCTCCAATACAATGGGTTGTGTCGCTATTACGGCCGGCGCGCTGTGAACAGTTGGTGATCGTTCCCTCTGGCTGGATGAATTTTACGCGTGATCCTTGCACTACTGCAGCTGTGGTCTCTCTGCAGCGCCACGCAACTTTCTAAATTCTTCCATCTCACGGAGAAAAGAAGTCAAGTCAAAATGGACTTTGCTTTATTGGCATGACTATTAATCCAACAGTATTGCCAAAGCTAAAGGAAAATACAAAAAAAAAACATTTCTATTCATATACTTCACGAATAAATAATATAAAATAATTGTATTTCTAGGGGTCAACATTTCCTGTGTTGGAATTATCTTGAAAATCAGCTCCCAGGTGTTTCTATAAAGCCCTGGACATACTTGCTTTTAACTACGCATTTGCGTACGCAAGATGGCTGCCACGTGTATCCTGCGTTCCTTTGGAGCGTAGGTTGTGCACGTCTCCAGGAATTAATGTTATGAACCATGTTAAGATGCAATTCTGCACATGAACATGGTCAGTATGTCGATCTGTAGGAGTGTCAGCAGAAATCTCCTGTTCCACACACCTGCCCAGGTGGTGGCGATATGCAGTTGGTTTGCCAACCGCTATTAAATGCAAAAGAAGAAAAAGGTCAGCAGCAGACTAAACAAAGGAGATTTATGGCGGGATGTTTACAATAAAACTCCTAGAGCTAGTCCGCAATTACCGAGATCGTTATGATGTTTCATTAAAATCATAACCTCCTCGAGTGTCGCCATGTTTGGTTTGTTTACGAAATTCGGAGGTTGTCAAGGAAGATGATCCGGTGTCGGCGAGGGATGATCCGGCCCTGATCTTCCCCCTAGTGAATTCACGTTTAATCCTCCAGGTACACGCAAAGTACGCAGGCAAGTATGTCAACAATGCTGTTTGCTCTATGCCTGCGCATTGTTGAAAAGCAAATATGTCAGGGGCTTAAGTCAACTGACAGCACTGCAAACAGAAATGAAATGTTAGGAGGAGATGACAGGTATAGAGGTCTCTAGTTGTATTTGAGCCAGCGTCACTGTGACGCCTCAAAATTTCACTTGTAGCCTTTTGGTGAATGCGGTGCCATGTCTGACGTACCACAGACCTTTTTTTCATGACAGACATTTAAAGCAGGAAAAGCAAAGTTGTATTTATTAACATTAATGAGGGCTATATTCCATTTTGAGCCGATTCCAGGTTTGATATTGTGCACACTGGCTCACTGGAAAGGCCGATTTACCAGCTGTTTCCCTCTAATGAAGAAACTCAAAGAATAATAAGGAGGAGATGGCTGTAGTAACACAATCCTAACTGTTATGTTACAAAGCAAAAGATTTAATATTTAAAAAATATCACTGCATATCTGCCCAGTTGAAATCCACCTGGGGATCTATATTGTGTGTCATCTCTATCACTCTACCGTCACTACTGCATCTAAAGGCAAAAATACCACAACAATAATAATGACAAAAATAAAGACATGTGTGTTGATGACCAGATGACAGCACATCCATCCATGACAGAACTGTCCAAACTAGAATAACCGGCAACCTGCAGGCAGATTCAAGCACAGGTTGTGCAAAATGATTCTGTCAATCACATAAAAAGATAATTGGATTTTTTTTGTGACTGTTGAAATGTTTAGTTTCCACTTCTGTTGCCATTTTTCATTGTTCTCACAACATCTGGCAAGGCAGCTTCTGCTGCTACATTTCTCAGTTTGTCAGATACATTTTTTTTTTTAAATAATCCACAATTGCAGACGTTTGTCAGTTATTCATTTTCTTTTCTGGAATAAAACAATCTCAAAGAAAAAAAGAAACAGTTGTAACACGGAGGAAGAATTAAGCTACATCAGTATTAGAAGGATGAACTGCTGCTCTGAATTATTTCCTCTTCAAACACATGCAGATGCTGTGTTTGCACTTCTTCTGTATTTAAGAGAGTTTTACAGAAGCCCATTTTCTTGGTCACAAGAGAATGAAGAGCTTCTGTGTGTCGTTTGAAACTCTTCATAATCTGCCCTCAGAGGCATTTCCACAACAAATTAGACTGCCACGTTTCATGTTTTAATTACAGTTTGCCCTTCAGATCAGGACTTAGTTTAGCAGTCGTGCTGGATTTCACACTGTCCAATAATAATTCCTCCCACTTTGAGTCACACACACATATTTTTATCCCCGCTGGAGCAGCGGAGTGGGTCTTTCTGTCAGTCCGACATTGTGGTCCAGAGTGAGACATCTCAACTACACACTGCAATTTGCTCTAAACATTTGACATTTTCTCTTAAATATCATGATCCCCTGAAGGTGAATTGTAAAGGTTTTCATGAGTGTTTGGCATTTTCTCTAGCGCCATCATCTGGGCATATTTTTAGCTGTACAAAGGCTCTGAGAAAAGCTGAATCATATGTCACTTTAATATTGCAGCTTTAATGAACACTGGAGCCTCTAGAGGGTGCTGACAAGACTTTACACTGTTAAAGTTGCGAGAACCCCACCAAGACTCTCCAGGGCAGAGCGCCCCGGGCTTCAGAGGCAGCTGCAGCAATGTCTAACAGCAAGATTAGAGGCTAGTACACCACAAAAAAACTTATTCCCCACTGTTTGTCATCATGCCTCTTTGCCACTTGTCGATATGAGCACCATGGCATCAAACATAATGAGCCCAAAGCTCCGTGTGGAGCCGGGATATGATGGCACATGTTTTGTACTATACACTGTTGTAGGCAAAGGAGGGATGAGTTTTTTCAATGTTGCTGGCTGTTTCTCAGACATCGTGTTTGCAATGTGAAGCCAGGCTGAAGATATTGAGCTTGACTGAATGAGGGGGCGCTGCGTTAGAGACTGCACTTGGCTGTGATTGGTTGTTTTTGTTCAGGTGTGGCGGCCTCTTGCAAATGCCATCAGGAGCACTAGGAGGAGCCATCTTTCATTATCTGTCTTATGTACTACAATTATTGTTAGTAAGGTTACCTATGGAACTTTTAAAGGACAGGCAGATAATCTTCTTCCTGTGTGCCATAGAGCTCCATTGTTGTCCAAAAACTATTAAAACACATCGGTGAGCCACACTGTTGCGCTGGGTTAAACGTTCCTTAATCAGTTAATTAAACAATGTAGTTTATTTTGATTCAGTCCCACATATACCATCCTGCTGTCCCTAATACTCACTCGAGCACCAAATGTGGATGAAAACACTGGTGAAAATAGTCCAACAAATGCTCCTACTATTTTCTCCTGTTTAAGTAACATTTAGTTAAAAACAAGCTGTTTCATGTTATTAATGTATCTTTTTAAAAATGAAACTACTTGGGCTTTGAGCTGAGAGCAACGCACAGGCAGGGAAATCCGAGTGAAGTATGTAGATACAGATTAACACATTGTTGATTTTGGACTTTTAGTTGGATTTGTGGACAATAAGAAAAAAATGTAGAATAAACCCAGCCTTATCCTTTAAAGGTAAAACCCCTGGCAGCATCTTAACGTGTGCCAATGCATCAAGATACACCACTGACCTGCATTTGTGTTTCTCACAGGTCCATAGACTGTAAAGTGGAATGAGATCATGCACTTCTCTTTAAATATTCATAATACAGAGTAGCCTACTAATTCACCTAGTTTTAAGTTGTTGGTCTACGTCGAAAATTCTTTATGGGCCACATGGGATTGTTTTGTTGCAGTATGAATATCAGCAAAGCTGAGTGGTCGTGCCATATCCGGATGTCATGGTACATCTCACCGTGCATCGGCACTGCTTAGCAGCTACTCAAGTTGCTTGACTCCTGACTGCCATGTTGCACCTCGGTCCCCTCACTTCATTTATTTGAGTCTCATTTACTTAAAAAAACTTTAAAAGCATTTGTGTGTATATATTGTCATGCCCAGCTCGTGGAAGAACATAACAAAGAGGGAAGGTACACGCAGAATATGGTTTAACTGAATCATAAGGTTTTATTAAAGTTACCTTATCATTAACTCAAAACACAAGTAAACTTAAACTCATCCTACTCAAAGCAAACAATCAAAAGAAAAAAGGAGCAGTGGGGAAAGCCCTGTAAGGTCAATTTCAGACGGTTGAAGCAGGTATATGATATTTAACACAAAAGACGGAGTATGGAGGTGGTTGGGGTGGATGGAGGGCCACAACCTGGACTTTCAACCAGGAGACCGGTGTTCATGTCCCAACAAAGTCAACATTTAAATAAAAATATTTAAGTTACGCAAGTAACATTTTTTAACTTATGTATTAACTGACATATGTAGTTATTTTAACCCAAACCTGTTAGGAACTGATATCCTGGACTCAAAAGCAGACAAGGACATGGCTAGGTAGACACAGTCTACCAGAGATGGCAAGGTTAGTTTGAGACAGAGAGAGCAATACAAGGATAGTCTTCAAAAGGAAATAACTGGCCATAGCATAATACCACTCAGGTTAACTGACCATCTGGCAAGGAATGAGCTGAAGGACCGGGGCTGATATACAGCAGGAACTGATTAGTGGAACGAGGCTCAGGTACGTAGCTGGAACTTGGCAGCAGGAGCCAGAGGGTGCAGCCACGCCCAGACAACACACAAACACAGAGAGACAGCCAGGGTAAACAGACAGGAAACAATGGGAATGGTGGAAAACAGACACACAAGGGATGAGTACGGAGACACTGCTGGCTCATGACAAAACCATGATTTTTTCCTAACCCTAACAAAGTATATTTGTTGCCTAAACCTAACCAAACTGCAATGTGTCACAACTTTCAGCAACGTGCCGTTGATGAAAATGATGATGTTTTTGCAACGCTAGCGTTTTATTTTCAAGGTGTAAACGGACGTTGCATATATAATGTTGCTAAGCATTGCTAACTTGACCGTGGAGCCCTAAACGTATAAAAATGATTTTAAAGAGGTACCCAGGGCGTTAAAAAGTGACGCCAAAGAGCCAAAATGTGACAAGTCAGGAATAAGAATGTGTTGTAACTTTGGGTAACAACAGTCGTCATTTTTGTGCTATAGAAAGTAAGGAAAATTGGAAAATTGACTAAGATATATACAATAATTCCATACAACAAAGATCACATCTAATAATTATTTCTTAAATCCCCCCCCAAAAATGTAGTTTGAAATTCAAAAACCATAATTCCGCTGGAGCAATGAAAGCGACTTGGAGAAAAAACGGAAAGAAATTATTATTTTTTTATTATTTTTTTTTTTACAAGGATCTACAACAAGTAGGGGCATTCTGGGGTATTTGTTTAACAGGTGAACACTGGGCATGGAAAATCAGCTAAGAAGGTGAGTCATCTCATTGTGGTCCAGTGTTTCATGTTCTTTTGTAGGAAAGATGCTGAATTAGTTAAAGCAGGAAACAAAACGAACGCCCTCGCTCTGCAGGCTGCCAGAACATTCCTCCGCTTAGCCTTCGCTTGTTGAGACTCTCAATCAGTTCTGGCACAGAGATGTTGCACATATTGGAGTAGGCTGATTGGCTTTCACGTCTTGGCGGTGGAAGAGGAAAAAAAAAGCGAATGGTTAGTGATTAAATTCACTGGCAGCACACACAACACAACACACACTCGTCTGTATTTACATTGTTGGACGGTAATCCTGTTAATGAAAAATGTGCTGGTTTTCACAGCCACTGGCATACAGAGAGCCAACCCTCTCCTGTGGGAAGGGAGGTGGGATGAGTGTTCGTCCGCCAAAATAAAAGACACATTAATAAGAAAAGAATGTCGCAATCAACTGAAATTATGTTCTGGACACAAAGCGGAGGATGCTGCTCGCCTGCTGGTGCACCTGAGTGATGAACTTGTTGTTTCTGAGCAGGTGAAGCTCTGATGTCATGAGATAGTTCTGGGATCTGAGAGCTTGTGTTCTCCTGCAGGGATACAACGATCCAACTCACTCTGTTCCAACTCTACAAGAGGCTCCAAACAAACACACACAAAAATAAAAACGAGGTACACATCATCCCCCGCCAACAATGCATGACAACTCTGGAGAACAGCTACGCGCTAATGTCTTCAGTCTGTCTGGAAATCGCATTATAAGCTCCACTTGAGTTAAAACATCATTGCAGCAGTCGTGCTTCCGGTGTCAGGGTTTACTGAAAGTTTGTTTTATAGTTTACATGTGTTAGCATGCGCAACTAGAAATAATTCTTTTTATAAAGTTTAAATTTTTACATCAAATTTTCTTTAGGACTCCACTGGAAGTTATGTCATGATAGAGAAGGCAACATTTCGTTACGAAAGATTTTCAAAAAGAAAACTGAGGTATAGAACAGAAGAAAATGTTCAGGATGATAATTTATATCAAGAATAAAATTGAGATTATGAAGATATTGGTTCAGTGCTTTTTCCAGGAAGAGCACATCATCAGACACATCAAGACACAGAACAGGGGTGCTTAGATGCTAAAAATGGTCTAAAATCGCCAAAATAATACAATAATTTATGTTATGTTTTACCCAATGATCCACGACCGCGCTTGCAGACCGGTCACTGCAGCATAACACTGTTTGTTTGTCTGTCAGCCTGGGCCAAACTAATACTTTCAATATTGAGGGGGGATACTAGCGACCCATCCCATCTTGAACGCATCCTCATTTTTGCTAAATTCTGATTGGCTCAACGGCGTCGATTGAAGGAGTTACTTTCCATCTGGGGCGAGTTCAATCCAAAACCTTTTGCGCCGGTTTGCTACCTTTTGTTGTCTCAGCCAGGTTTGTGTGACAAGTGCACCAGAGGAGGGGGCGAAAGAACATCTTCCTCCCTCGTTCTCCATTCTTCCTTTTACTTTACTTTAGCATGTTGGTTGACAGCTGATTTGAATAACATCAGGTCCAGTGCAGCTGACCTGTCACCCAGTCGCGCATTAACGCCAAGGATAGCGCAGTAACTCAGTACTGCAGCATTACTTATATTAGTAACTGTAATAATGTTTTGGAAATAGTACTAGTACCAGTAATAGTTACTGGGAAAATGAGTAAATGTAAACTGAGAAAAGTATTATTAGTACAGTTCCTGCTAACAGTACGACAGGCTATGAAATTAGTTTAGAATATTATATACTAATAGAAATAATTTATACTTCACAAATTCTGTGCAACCATTTTTAATAACAATTAAATAATACTAACAAATTAAAGTCAATCAGCAACAGAAAAATACTTCCTTAAAAGAGAAAGCAAGCATGTAACAAGATTTAACTTAAAACACAAGACTGAACACAGAACTTAGGGAAACACTTTTAACGCTCCCTCCTCTGAGGGAGTAAACACGAGCCTACAGCTCCACGCTGCTGTCTTACCCTAACTAGTCCACTACACAGGGGACGCTGGGGACATGTCCCCACCACATATTGAAATGGCTTATGTTGTCACTTTTTGAAAGCATTTGTTAAAAATGTTCTGAAAAATAGCACCAAGAACTGTTAACCGTAAATTGGAACAGAAAATGTCTCCAGAATGCAGGGAATTAACAGTTTAATGCTCAAAATATTCTGGGGGAGGACTCCCAGACCCCCTGCATATATATTTCAGCATCAAATTTTGAATCTAATTAGTGCTAAAAATCTTCTGGTCTAGTTCTCGTGCATCGTCACGTCTCATGACACAAATGTATTATCACGCCACTAGTCTGAGCCCTTATGTCCCCACTATTTTTCAACATAAAGTGACACCCTTAAATGACCCGCTCCACTCTGCACCAGCTCCTCTCTAGTAGGCCTATTTATTCTCTCCCCCAATTAGTGAACACTTTTGCAAGGTATTGTATGCATGCTACATTCTCTTTAGGGGCTGATCACTCCTAAAGGCCTGATCCTAGAATCGCCCCTGACACAGAGGTACTGATTTATGGAAATACTTTGTTTAAATGAAATGTTCCTTTGTTTTTTCATCTTTTTTGCATATCATCACCGTCCTGTAAAAAAAACCAACATGTATCTCTACACTGTGAACTTTTTATGAGCTAGCTTGCTTTCAGTTTTTCTGCTTATTAGTCAAGATTTCTGCTAGTCCAATGGGTTTTCAAATAGTTTATGTAACACAAAAACAAGATGTGTTGAAGTGGTGAATTACTTGGTATTCACTGGAGAGCATCACAGGTTTAGAATTACGTGAGGGTTAGGGGACCAGGTCAACTGGTAGAAGCATTTATATATCCTTGTTACCTGTAGTCATACACTCACCGGCCACTTTATTAGGTACACCTTGCTAGTACTGGGTTGGACCACCAAGAACAAGGTGTTGGAAACATTCCTCAGAGACTTTTGTCCATATCGACATGATAGCATCACGCAGTTGCTGCAGATTTGTCGGCTGCATGTGCATGATGCGAATCTCCCGTTCCACCACATCCCAAAGGTGCTCTATTGGATTGAGATCTGGTGACTGTGGAGGCTGTTGGAGTACAATGAAACCAGTTTGAGATGATTTGAGCTTCGTGACATGGTGCATTATCCTGCTGGAGGTAGCCATCAGAAGATGGACATGGTCAGCAGCAATACTCACTTAGGCTGTGGTGTTTAAACAATGCTCAATTGGTACTAAGGGGCTTAAAGTGTGCCAAGAAAATATCCCTCACATCATTACACCACCACCACCAGCCTGAACCGCTGATACAAGGCAGGATGGATCCATGCTTTCATGTTGTTTACGCCAACTTCTGACCAGACAATCTGAATGTCGCAGCTGAAATTGAGACTCATCAGACCAGGCAACGTTTTTCCAATCTTCTATTGTCCAATTTTGGTGAGCCGGTGCGAATTGTAGCCTCATTTTCTTATTGAGTGGCTGGAATGTGATTGGCTGATTAGCTGATAGTTGATGTTCCATCTCGTCGCCCTGCCTATCTTTCGTCATTGCAGTTGCTCCCATCCTCATTAACGTCTACGGTTAGGTGCGTTGCTCAAGCCAATGGAGATGCTGTAGGTTGATACAGCTAGTTGACACTAGCTTAATACACTTGACTGCCGTACCTTCAGAGTTTCTGAATTAGACTGTGTCAAGTCTACATGACTTGCTGCCATTTTTTGTATGTACTTATACTTTTTTGGTGGCCTCTGACTACAAAAGTGGTTGTGTGGTTGGTGTCCCATGAGTTGGTGTAATGGATTTGGTTTATCAGCATCTATAGACGACAGATGTTGAAGTGCACTGTAGTGGTTTCCCTTTCACTCCCTGGAAAAGAAGTTGACCCTCCCGATTCAATTGTACAATTCGCACTTCGCTCTGTTGACAGTTTCATGTTATTTAGGCTGGTGATTTCCAACGTTTTTGGCTCCTTTAAAGTAACGCACTTGTACAGTTCAGCTGCTTCATGTATGTTTTGGTCCGCACAAATAGTGCTTGAACCACAAAATATCCACTTGTGGCTTTAGTTGTGGTAACATAGAATATTGAGATCATGTTGGCAGCGAAAATCGTACTGTAAAATATTTAATATCAGTGCAGCCCAGCCTGGACTGTGCAGTGACAAATATCCTTCTCTGAAGTTTCATCAAAATCTGATCAGCAGCATCCAAGATATTGTGTGTGACAGACGGAGGGATGGAGGGATGGACGAGTGCCGACCCTCAGTCCCACTGCGGGGGGCAACAGTGCTACCAACGCTAATTAATCAAATTATATGACAGATGGTGTAGAGGAACTATTTCCCCCACAGGACGCTTTTAGATGAGCCACCGGCCTCGTGGTGAAACTGAGCGTCAGCACTTGACTGAAGTCCTTTCATTCTGTCCAATAAGAGAGTGAAGCCTTAGGAGAGGAAAAAAAGGCCAGCATTAGTGGAGGATTGGAAGAGAGAAAGAAGAGAAGAATGATGGAAAAATATTGCTCTTTCCCTTTGGATGTGATATGATCGCAGCCTGGTTATATTGCTTTGTGGAATATTGCTGGAGCGCAGAATTAGATTGGGTCTCCCCCTCTGGCTTCCATGATAAGGCCTCAGGAAAAGCAGCTTTGGATCGATCCGACGGACAAAAGCGGGACAACAGAAACATAAACAGATTATGGACCTTTGATACGGCTTCATTTCCAGGACGGGGGACACACCCACAACCCCCCTCCCCCTCCCTACAGCAGGGAAGAGGCCACCTATAGTGGCCCGTCACCCTCACAGCAGTTTATCTTGACATGAAATGCATTTACTTGATGTATTTGGATGTATAATTTAAAGCTGGTAGACCACATTTTGAGTTGTGATATGATAAACTTGTTGGACATACCCTGAGTCATCTCTAGCACTTGTTTGAAGTATGTGAGCTGAAAATAAAATTGCTTGGTGGCACTGGGGTTTTGAAAACCAAACTCTTCCAGGTGGTTTCCTTCCAGGAAGTTGGCAGCAGAAAAAGCGCTCTCAACATTTGGCATGTTTATGATGCTGTTTAAGGTAAAGAGTTTGAGCAGGGAAGCACTATTTGTAGATACAGTTTAGGTGGTTTACTGAAGAGGTGATGTAATTACCTCCCAAACAGTCTAGTTGAGCCTCTTTTTAGATAATGCTTACAAAGTAATTTATAGATTAAATGTCTATGAAAAATAAAGGCTGGACAAAAGCAGACCCAAAGAAACCAAGTTTGCTGATGCATTTCAAATTTGCTCAGGAAATTGCTCCTCTGCAGTGAAGTACTATCAACTATGGTGTGTCTTTCATAATTTCTTCTATGCCCCAACAGATTAATGTGGTCATGATGGTAAAGGTAGTACTGCTAATTTTTTTTTTTACCAAAGCTGAATATTGCCATGGATTAAAGATTTTACTTAAACTGTTGTCAAGTTGTATTTGACGAAGGTCACACCTTTTCTAATATCGTAGTACTTTTTATCATAGTACTTTTCTGTATTGTACTTATTCCTGTTCAAAAACGCTTTTTAATTTTGCATTAAAATTTAAAATTAAATTTTAGTGACATATGATGTATTTGATAAATACAAAATTCTTTTATATGTTTTGAGCCCTATGTTATTTCTTACCACCATCCTCATCCCTGAACTTACAGGAAGTCTTTCAGCTCAACTGGTTGCACAGAAAGAAAAAAAAACAATAAAAAAAGTGGAAAACATTATCCTTTACTTCCTAGCTTTGTGCAGTTTATTACTTTTCCTCTCACAGAGGAGGAGCAGGAGGAGGAGGGATTAAAGCTTAGTACAGCAAGAGGAGAAAAAACCTTCCAGATTTACTGTGAGGAAAAGGCAGCAGGACAGCGTCATCAGAGCTGACAAAATAGATCCAATATTGCAGCTTGCTCCTTCTAATTTTATGAGTGGTCGGGGAGTGAGGTGATACCGCAGATAAAAGTAAATCTACTTGGCAGCAAAGATTTGCTGTCCTCATTTGTTTGTTGTGTGCGAGGCACGAGAGAGTATTAAGAGCCGTTGCCTGGAAATTCTCCACCAATATAAGAAAAGAAAAAAACAAATGACACTGGGAGATAAATTAGGACTGTGGCCATCGCCGTAATGGCGGGATGATGGCTGAATTGTTTTCCCGGGGCAGAGTCGGCTCTTATTTTCCCAGCAGGAACCTTTCGCTACCTGATTAGCAAGCAGAAAACCTGCTGAACAGAGTGAGCGAGCTGAGTGTGGGCGACAGACAGAACAGAACAGAGCTGCTGCTTCCTGCTAAACACACACACACACACACGAACACACACACACACACACACACACGTTGTGTAATGGCAGCACACCAGCAAAAAAACCCCTTATAGTTAACCAGGTTGTCTCACACACACACAGAGTCAAAATGTGCTCTAACGAGTTCCCATGGTTCAGGAACATTGTCACATCCAGCAGAGAGCCGTCAGTCAGCCTGCTGGGCCCCGAGAGCCTCCACAATACTGTCAACTGTACTCACATACTGTGATCACTATTACAATACGGAACTAAGGTACTACAAATGGTACTCGCATCAATCCATATGAAACTGGGAGCTGTGGTTGATTTTCATTCTGGTTTACTACAACTTGGGTCTTATTTTCCTAGTTTTGTGCATCATTTCTATCAGTAATAACAACACTGTTCTCACCAAGTTAATAAACGAGATTTGGGGATATGATGGCAACGCTGAAAAGAAGTCAGACGGGTCAGAAACACGAGTTAGACTGTCAGACGGAAACAAACCAACAGGTTGGGCAAACTTCTTTGGTGCAACAGTGAAATTATGAGCCAAACTCTCTGTTGTAAACATTCACCACAGTTTCACAGACCCACATTCTGCTTCAAGTTTGACCTACTGTACCAAATGTACTCACACAGTTTCCTGTTCATTGGGGGATTATTTTAGGTGTGCTCATGTTCTGTGTACAGCAGTTTTTAGATAATTTTTCCACTGTGTTTCCAGGTCTCAGCTGGTGAGTACAGTGTTACTACTGATGCTAGCAACGATGACCAAAGCTAAGAAATGAATACCCAAATTGTAAATAAAAGAAATCATCCAAAATTATGTAATCTGTGATGTCTAGTGGCCGTGAATCACAGTTTCCAGTCTAAAGTGACCTCAGAACTCTACTTAGTATAGTACAGGAGTAAATGTACCTCAGTACATCTACTCAGGCTCTTTTGCACCGATACTAAACTGTGACTGGTTCGTGCTATTGATACGTTTACACAAATCCTTTCATTGACTCACTTCTGCTGTCCAGGGTGCTGATTCTGGAGCTGTCCTGGAAGAGTCTGGCAGACACCAATGCCATGATACCTTAGTTGGTTAGTTTTCTCTGCATATTCTGGAAATACCCTCATTTTCTAATATGGCATTAACACAAAATTACACGTGTTTATTCTCTGCACTATAAACAACATTACCACAGACATACTCCCACATAAATGGTGGAAAATCTATAACTTATGTTAAGTTGTATGTTATGATGTATGTTAAGTTGAACACAAAGCCACACTGAACCGAATAAATATATCCCTCTTTATGAATGCTCATTGCGTTGTTTTCGACCGCAGCAGGTAGCTATTTTCAGAAAATAAAAGCTCTGAAAAAACACACTGTACACTACAGGCGCAGCAGCAAACAGCAGGCAGATACAGTTAGAGACTAGCTGGTAAACATAGTGTAGCCTTTGAGATTTTAAAAGCCTGATATTTCCCTCAGGAGTTAGTTGAGACCAGAAACAGAGCTAAAAAAGGGAGAATACTGGACATTAATCGGGTGGACATGAAATGTCAGCGTTGTGTTCACAACTTGATTCTGCTGCCCATAAACAATCAGGTATTATTGCAGCTTTAAATTGAAAAAAAGCCAATGGGTGTTGAAAGTGATCATTTTACACACATTTCCACCAAATTCAGCCGTATATGTTTAGAATCTTTGGAAACTTTTAGACTTCTACTGGAATTTAAAATAAATTTGTTTGAGTGTTAACAAAGATTGCGTTTGTAGTGATGCAGAATCTGATGGATCCCACATCAGTTGTCAAGCAGCAGCACTTTAATGCTTAAAGCCAGACTAAAACACGTTGGATAGTGTGAACGGAAAACTGTGGAAACTGTGGACTGGAACAGCGATGAGCTGCTCCAGTGCAGCATGAACAACAGTTTCATCATCCACAGGAAATGGGGCTTGTGATTTAAAGTGACGCTGAAAGCAGCTATTACTCTGTCAGTGCCTGAAACTGATCAGGGCTATGATCAACCGCTCGCAAACCACTGTAAACAAATAAAAAAAGCGCTGTAAAATAAGTAAACGCAGGAAACCACAGAATAAAGGTTGAGGGAGATGAAATTCCCTGTGCTGGATCAAATCCTTGCTCATTCGCTCTGTGTGGTTCTTTGCCAAATGATGAAAGCAGAGTTGGAGGCGAAACTATCTTCCCCTTAAGTGTTCCTCCTCTCCAACATAAACTGCCTGTCTGCTGCTGAAACTCCAGGAAAATACTGAAGACACTGCTGGTTAGTGTGATAAAGAGGAAGGAGGCGACTGCACAATGCTCAGTGAAAAAAGCTAATATTTGGAGGCCAAATGTTCTGTTTTTTCTTTTTACTTACAACACAAAGGCACAGGTAAGTTTACAGCAGTGTATTTTGATTTTTTTTTGGGTGGGGGGGGTCCAATCTTGTGGGTAGGTAAACCCTTGAACGGCAGGCAGTTTTCACTCTTTATTTAAAGGATTGTAGCACGGTCACTGTAAAGTATTTCTTAGCTTGGCATGTGATATATTTCTATTTGGGATGAATATTGTGTCACTGGAAAGCAGTACCATGTTGCCCTAAATATAAGCCTTTTCTCTTAAGTGAAACATGAAACACTTGGGAAGTCACATACTCACATTCTCTGTCAGCCTCTTGAAGCAGAATGGTTTTATCTAGCAGTTAACATTTTTCAGACACTAGTATTTTTCCGCTACTTGACAGATGATTTTGTCCTGGTCCGTATCTGCAGCAAATACATCGAGAGACGTTTTCAAGAGTTTCTTCCCTTCAAAAAAACACCTCATATCAGCTGTCAGACACTAATGTAGGTTAACTTGCCAGACAACATTAAGGCTACAAGCAATCCATAATGCCAAACTGCAGAACTTGCTCCATTGAAAAAAAAGAATATCTGATGTTGGGAACATGTATTTGTGTAGTTGTCAAATATAACACAACCCCCTCATTTTCAAACATGATTTCCATAAAAGCTGTGTGGGTATCTGAGGGATTTTGGCACAAGTGGCACTTTTCTTCTTTGTAGGATGATCTTTGGGCGGTCTATCAAAATATGGGGTTAACTCGGTTCATTTTTGGATGACATACATGTGTTTGCGTTACTGAGAGAGTCTCGGATAAGAGATTAAAGACCAAATAACTTAAATAGGTAAGACTAAACATATGAGCAGGGGAGATCAGGTTTTCCATGTGCAGTGTTGGGCAGTAATGTTACTGAGTAATAATGATACTTTTCCCAGTAACCAGTAGTGTAAGGGATTACTTTTCCAAAACAGTAATATTATTACAGATACTAATCCCAGTAACTTTGCATTACTGCGTTACTGAACGCACCATCCTTGACGTGAAAGCACGACTGTGCTGCAGGTCAGGGCCACCGGACTTTATGTTGTTCAAGTCAGCTTTTAGTCAAAAAGCTAACATTAAGAACTGTTATGTTTTGTAAAACTACTGAATACTGCTCTTATAAATGCATTTGTAGAAAAACAGTCAGGATTTACTTGCTTTATTTATTTATTTTAATTATTAAACGATATATGTTTATATAAATATAACCATACTCCTAGCTGATTAAAATCTCGGGAATTGGGAGAAACCACTTTTGGGGGGGGGGGGGTAGTGAAAGTAATATAGTAACGTAACGAGTAACATAACTAGTTACTTTTATCACCAAGTAAAGTAAACTAATATTATTTATTTTTTAAGGAGTAACTAGTAACTTATTACAATTTCTGAGTAACATGCCCAAAACATAAATTATTTATTTACAAGTTTATGTAATATCTTCAACTGCCATTGTGTGCCTAACAGATGGAAAATATGTGAATGTTTCTAGATCTAGAATTTCAATCAAAATTTCACTTGTTTTTCGAATTAGTTTTTTCTAATTCACATGATTTCAGGTGAGAAAATGAAAATGTGTAACAGGAAAATTCTGAGAAATGATCTTGTCACATTTAGTCCTCTAACAACTTGCCAACATATTTGCATACAAACCTTTGTCCTTGTAGAAAATCTTTCCTCTGCTGTTGAATTAGTTCTCGTTAGAAGCTCCTTCACACAAACACATTCACACTGAGTCACACTCGCGATTTCTTTTACTGGAAGTGTCGTTTCAGTCTCCATGCCAGACTCTTACCATCCTCACAGTTGAGAAACAAAATCACAGACTGAATGAAGAGATGAAATGTGCGCTGTAGCGGCACTCAGCGAAACAGTCCGCCCACCTTCATCTTGCCCAGGATGCTGAGAGGTCCGACAAGCAGCCGGCTGACTCGCCACACAAACACTTCAGTGATAGGGGAGTCTGTGTTTGCTGCAACACGCCGAGCTGTCAAGAGGAGTTTCGCTGTCACAGCTGGAGGTGAATCACCGCAGACAAAAGTGAGCTCCAACATCACCTATGTGCACAAACAACTAAAACTACGCCAGCAAAAGGCCAGAGGAGTCAGTTGGAGGACCCAGAGACAGGAAGAGGGTGTGAAACTGTTGCTTTTAAATAACTTCTCCACAAATATGTTTTCTTTCTTAAAAATAAATAGAATAATAAAATTAGGGGTAGTGATGGTGCAATGAATAAGATACCTGCCTTTGGTGTGAGAGACCCGGGTTCAATCCCCCACTGTGATCCATCCACCATTGTGTCCCTGAGCAAGACACTTAACCCCTAGTTGCTCCAGAGGCGTGCGACCTCTGACATGTATAGCAATTGTAAGTCGCTTTGGATAAAAGCGTCAGCTAAATAAATAAATGTAATGTAAATGTAAAAATTATATAAGTCAGATGTTCTAGTAGAATAGACATGGGTTAATAATATATATATATATATATATATATAATGGGTCACAGAGAAAAACATTATATTGTCAGATGAGTCTCCTTAATATTCTTGTCAAAAGTGTGTGCATATGCAGCGTATACCAAGAGAAAGGTGCATGCCTGGCATTTTCCTTATCTGGGTCCACTTGTCCCCTTAAAAGAAATGGTCACTACAAATCAGTATAAAGTTACTCGGAGTGATCTTTATCCTTCAGTGAAACATTTCTAGTCCCCTGGTAGTGGTCTGTGAGGACAATGCAGCAGCTCACTGAATGGTTTGTGTATACCACTGTGTGTTTAGATGAGTAGAAAGAGAGTAGCCAGCAGAGTGCCTGCACACCTCGTTACATTTCATGTCCAGTCTGCAGCAACAGTGCAGTCTGGCTAATACTACATCAGATAAATGAAGGCATATCTGGAAAGTCAAGGGGTGGGGCGAAACAGCACAAAGCTCACAGGTGCTCTACATCCCTTTATTTATTTACTCACTTATTCATTTACTTGTTCTGTTCTCCACCTGCACTATTGAGCAGAGGGTTAATTCAAATCAATTGTAAAGGAAATGGAAAACATCAGTCTTGGTCAATGCTCTTGCTTCTCATTTAATTGGACGGCTTTTGAAAACATAAATCTTAACTGGTTATTGTTTGGATGAATGTTCTCTTGGGAAGTGTGTGACAAGTGTCTTCTGTTTAAGTTGTTTGAATTGTATTTATTAGGGGTGGGGGAAAAAATCGATACAGCACAGTATCGCAATATTTTCCGTGGTATCGATCTTTTATTTTATAAATTGTACATGAGAATTTTACTTTATGGTCCTCTAATAATAAAATCAGTTGCTTTTTCAGTCCAATAGAAAAAGAGTTTTGTTTTGGGGACAGGATTTGAAGTTTGAAAAAAATTGTAATATATCGCAATATTTTTAAAATCGCAATAATATCATATCGTGACATAAGTATCGTGATAATATCGTATTGTGGTGGAGGCCCCACTTGGCAACACACAGATATTGTTTTTTATTTTGGCCTTTTTTGGAGGTGAAAGTATAACGGCAGAAAGGAAACAGAGAGAGACAAGTTGACAAGTAACAAAAATCAACAATCTATTCGGCTGTCAGATTACTCATGAAAAACTTTTTTTTAAATGACAATAAGACTCAAATAAATCAGTAAGTCCTCCTTTGACCCTTGACCTCTGCTCCTGCTGGCAGCATTGAAAAACAGATGTGACAGTGAAGTGCATCTGTGACACGCTGTGACATCAGTGAGACTGAAAACAGCTCCGTCTGATCTACAGAACATATTTAAGATGTTCTGTTTTATCTCTGTGACCTACCCCTTTCCCTCCGCCCAAAACACTCTTCCACTCTGCCGAGAGAGAGATAAGTTGTTTTCCATCCAGCAGCTGAGAGAGAAGAAAAGATGGAGTCCATCGAGCTCTCATTCATCACTTTTAGATCAGTATTGATCAGCTGGCAGGGCAGCAGCAGCGGCTGGGAGATTTACGCCGGCCTTTTACCATGACGATAGGGGCGTTTGACCCGCCCAGCGGCTAAAAGCCTCTCAGCTCGCCGGCAGCTCTATCATCTGCAGCGCCAGACATGATGGCCGGTGAGATACGCTGATGGATCAATCATCTGGAACGCCAGCATGGACTTCTCCTCCTGTGGGTTGTTGAAGAAGCTCCTGACTCTGCTGGGTTTGTTGAACGTGTGGACAGATAAACATGTCAGACACCTTTTACAGCTCACATATGCTTCGGCCAGATTGGACATTGGGGCGTTTTACAGCTTCCACAACAGAAACCAAATTGTCCTTTAATATAACTGAGGATTTATGGACGCTGCCGACCTCTTTAATAAGCAGTGTGTATTCAGTGAGCTGCTTTATGGCCTCTGTGAGTCACTGCGGACCTGATGTGGATCTCAGGTTTTGCTGGCGCCGTCACATTATATCACTGTGACGACTGTTAGCACAGCAGACGTCTGCCGGATAATGAGATGAGAAACAACACTGAGGTCAAGATTGGAGAACGAAATATGCAGAGAAATATCCAGTACTTTTAATAGTTAAGAAAATATTGGTATTTGTTTTTAAATTGCTCTGTGAAAATATCTTATGTATACATAAGTGACTTTCTATTAAGAAAGAACTACATTAAACAAATTCATGTCTTACAGTTTCACAAATATTAGTTAAATATTGTCTTATTACCTTATTTTTTCATGTTACAAGCTCAAATTCTCGTCGGTTTCTAAACCAGCTGGTTTCAGATAATTAGGTGTTTGAACATTTTGTGAGCTAAACTACCTGTAGGCCAACACACCGCTAATTGCGACCATTCTAGTCAATGCTTGTGAGTCCACCAGACGCGACCACAGCGCATCCCAGACACGGCTCCGCAGAGAATAGGTAGGTAGTCTACTTTTGACCGAAGACGTGTCAAGCAGCACAGAGCGGATCAAACCCGGCAGGAAGTCATACACAGAACGACATAGAGAATCTGGTAAATTCTACAAACAGCAATAAACATGGTTAAAACAGACACAAAAAGAAATAATTTAACTATGTAGTCTACTTAATCATAGTAGAAGCACAAAAAGCAAGCACTGATTATCAAAGAACAAAATCTAAACACATCAGCAAAATCAGGAAGGCAAAATGTTCTGACTCAGAAATGCTTCCTGTGGGACCTCCAGTCGAGCAGACAACGGAACAAAACTGGGTCACAGAGACCTGTGAAGAAGATAGTAGAAGCACAAAATGGCATATTAATGCTCTGCTGCTGAGACGCTTCCAGTGGACTTTGACGCCGGGCAGAGGACGGAACAAAACCGTGGAGCAGTGGACTTTCAGAGTAACAGATTGGACATTCAGCTACGTTTTTCAGTCACTTGTCTTGTGAGTCTCTGTTGATCAGTGGTGAAGGAAGTGTTTAGATCCTCTACTTAAGTGAAGAAGCAAAACTGCAATATAAAAATACTCCAGCATACTCACCTTCCAGACACACTACACCCCTGCTGAGAGCTACCGACGTCTTTTTCTGAACTCATCCAAGATACTAAGGAATGACTGAAACTGAAGCTGCTGCTGCACTGAGATGGACTCAATCACTACGAGGCAGGTAAGTCAAGGAGTAACATGTTTACCGTTTACTTATGTGTTTTTATCAGCCCGTTCTCATCTCAGGGCGTCATATACCGACGATTTGAGAAGACAAAGCGTAGGGATTTGACGCAAAAGGTATGTAAGCTATGAGACGCTCCGGGGTGTCCGGTTCAGAGCGGAAGTGCTAGCTAGCTAGCTAGCTACGTTCGTGATAAAGGTGTTAACAGCCCCCCGAAGCCCCTACCCTTACCACAACCATCAAAAATGTTAGTGCCTAAACCTAAGTCACTGAATGTATGCATGTCGACCGGCTAACCCGCAGCTCCCTACCTGTTAGCCTCCCTTGCGTTGCTGCAACGTAGGAAACGTTTCATACGGACGCTGAAGGGTACCTTTAGTGTAAAATCCTTACGCTTTGTCACGCTGGCTGAAAGC
>NW_024044237.1:37455725-37475725 GCF_014851395.1 Micropterus salmoides
AAGGACTATAGTGGTATGGGGAATTATATATGAGAATCAGAACACACATGATATATACATTCCACTACTATACCATGTAACATTTTGGCATGTCATTTAAGACACGGACATATGAGTCTGTGCATATCGGTGTGCAGCGAGATGTCTGCCCTGTCACATTCTATGATCTGAAATGTGCAACTGCAGATTGCAACACATTCCACAGCTCTGGTCCCTCTCTCTTGGGTCTCTTCTGAGAAGAGAGTCAACGTCAACAAAAACAGAAAAGGGAGCCCCCCTCCACCACCACCACCACCAAACACTACAAAAATAGAGAACATGATTATTGATGCTTTTTCATTCTCAATACAAGGGCTGACAGTACAGATGTAGCCATTACAGAAATCCCTGTTTTATTATAGAGACACTGCTTGGAACTGTGGATTCTTGCCGCACTGCTGCTCAGGGGAAAATTCTAATTTTGTTCTTTTTCAGCTGTCAAATGCACAAGAGAAAATATGGCGACCAGTTGAAAGAGAAACAAGAGATTTGTGTTGCAGTGTTCTCATTCAAATTTGAGGATGTGCTGGTTAAAGCTACATGATGGGTCTGGGTTTGCATTGTAAACAAAAAACAAAAAGTACACTGAATTAAATTATAAACGCGACACTTTTGTTTTTGCCCCCATTCATCATGAGCTGAACTTCATGATCTAAGACTTTCTCTATATACACAAAAGGCCTATTTCTCAAATATTTCAGAAATCTTTCAAAATCTGTGTTAGTGAGTGGCCTCTTCTTGTGGCCAGCCTATGGCACACCTGTGCAATACCCATGTTGTCTGATCAGCATCTTGATATACCACACCTGTGAGGTGGATAGATTATCTTGGCAAAGGAGAAGCGCTCACTAACAGATTTTGACAAATTTGTGAGAAATAGGCCTTTTGTGTACATAGAGAAAGTCTCAGATCTTTGAGTTCAGCTCATCATGAATGGGGGCAAAAACAAAAGTGTTGCGTTTATAATTTTGTTCAGTATATTTTTCAGATGAATAGATTATTTTTTTATCGTAGCAGCAATATATGTTAAAGTATTATGAGGATTTAAATGAAAAAGAAATAAATACAGAATCTTATCTTCCATGACAACTGATTAAAAATGAATGTGAAGAAAATTTAGAATAATTGGTATTAAAATTACTATTAAGACAATTAATGGAGGGGGAATTCCATTACACGCTTGTTCTCTGGTGGGCTCGACACTAATTTAACACTTTTCTTTTGTGCTGTACGCATAATGGAAGATTCTTATTGGCACAGTATGTTAATACAGATGATTTTTCCAACAAGTACACAATATTATGTGTAAAACTAAAACTATAAAACTACTTTTTTAATTCAAAATGAGCTTGTATGTGTCAGCTTGGATTAAAAGTTCAGCTGAACGAATTCTCCTGCCCCTCCCTAACTGTGACAGAATAGGCAAGACTATGTGTAAATGTGCTTTTAGTGACTGTCAAAGCACCATCAGACGCAATTCTCTTTCTCTCCAGATCTCTGGATAAGTGTGTTGTATACCTTGTGTAATGTGTAATATGTAAATAGTTGGTTTTTACTTCAAAATCCATATGTTTATGTAGAATTAGCATGCTAGGATTATAGTCAGGCAGCTGTGACTTAAAATCCATGCTGTGACGTCTTGCAGGGCACACAAACACCATAAAAACACCTGTCACCTGCCCAGCACCGTGCTGTTAAACAAACACAGTGGCTATATACATAGTATTATATAGTATGGTCTACAGCATCCACCATAACATTGTCCTGGCCTCCATGCTGCTTTGTACTGTTCTGGCGCATCTGTGATGTTGAATGCCACACATCAGAAAAAAACAGTAAAGACAAATCATCTATTGTCTATGGAAAAGGAGTCAATCGCCTATTGCTAGCAGGTTGCCTAATTTAAAAACCTGCCTATAAACACTAATTATGCTGTTAAAAGGGTGTTAGAAAATAAGATATTGTGCTGTAGTTCTTTGCAGCTAACCCAAAAGATTTGGGAATAAACCAACCATTTAGTGTTACAGAAAGTCAATGTACAATAATCTAACATTAACGGCTGACTTATGGTAACTGACAATAATGGCCGACTTAACAGAAAAAACCTCAGCGATGCTATCTGATACTCCTGTTGACCACAGCATTGTGTCACTTCACGTTTAATTGTATCTGAAAATGTAAATTACATAGCATTTTCTTCCCTAAATTCCTCTGCAGCTTCTCTTATGGGAAGTGGGCGTTTACATCCCTGTCATAAGCTCTTCTTAGGCTAGAGCCCCTTTAATTTAGTTAATTCAGTTATCACATACCAAATAAAAAACTCTTGAACTTTTGAACAAGAGGCAAAAACACAGACATACAATGTGGAACTATAAAGTAGCAAAGTATAAGGACTACAGAATAACCAAGGACTGCAATGGTACACAGTAGCGGAATACAATATATTGTACTATGAGAACTTAATGTAAGCTCAATATGTAACATAGTGTGTAACAAGTGTATCTTTTAATTTCCCTGAAACCGCATCATTTAACATGACTTGCTACAACCCATTGGGTTATTGTCTTTCAGAATTAAATGGTTCTGTATTCTAAACTTTTTCACTCTTGCATCAACTGAGTCTGACCAGGCTGTGATGCTTTTTGGTTAACGTACTTCTCCATCCTGCATCACCCGCTTCAGAGGAGTCTTAATTACAAGCTAATTGAGAAGTTTAACAACATCCTCAGATCATAAACTGGGAAGTGCTGCAGATATTTAAGATGTTAGGGCTTTAAACATTTATATGCCCCTCAGCTGAAACACAGTTAGAAAAGCAGGACTGGATAGGGATGTGTCAAACATTTGGGCACTTTGGTGGGCTTGATTGATCTGGGCCTCTGAGAGTTTCTGATGTGTTTTGGGACTTGGAGTGCTGAGAAAACTGTGACATGAATGCGCAGTCACAAAACATCAACAGATGTTCATTTAGTGCTTGGATTTCTCAATGTTGATGGAAAGGGCACTCTTATTTTGAAAAGAGATGCCCCTCTTTTATCAACACACAATGTTCAGTATGTTCTGCAAAGAAAACTTTAGTATTCAAGAGCAGGATATACATAGAAAAATCTTTCAAATACATCATGTCAGGGAGGAGAAATCAGAAGTTCTTGTTCATTTTCTTTTTTCTTTTCCTAAGAATTATTCTGTTGCAGCAGTGTCACGTTTGAAAGGAGACAAAACGTCTTATGTTTCCAATTATGGATAATTTTAAAGCTCTTTACCACCACAGTCCATTAAGTCTTAAGGCATTTTCAACATCAGAGAGACTAAAGAAGTGATAAGCTAAAAAAAGGTATGGGGGTGTATTGTTTTGATATTGTAATTAAAAAGTCATTTCTAGTGCTCTTTGGAGCTGTTTAAAAGGTTTTATCCAGCACCTGAGAAAGTGCTTATTAAAAACAAAAGTTCTGTTGTTTTACAGCATGGGTCTTATTTTTGCAATCATTCCTATGTGTCCCAATAACACTTTACAAACCAGATAAATTGCCAAGGTGTAGTGCTACAGTGAGACCACATGGGCTACATGGGTACGGCATGGAACAAAAATTGTTTTCTAAGTGGTTTTAATCCAGTTATGTAAAACTGAAAGTGAAAGTAAAGTTCCATGTTCCCAAAATGCCCATTTTAATCATCCATTGAATTTCAAAATAGCATGCACACATAACTACTGTAAGTATTATTGGTGAAATAAGAACCAGGAAGTAGCTCTGCAATACAATGGAAATGTACCTTTGTTTGCAACTCAACATATGTGGTCAGAAATGTGGAATCTGGCTGATTGTGTGCTGATGCTCCATGCAGAGCTGTGGCATCTGTGTCACCTTGGCCTTGTATATCTGAATTAAAAGCAAGCACCCGACTCATGAGAATGTAAGTCAGAGTAATTTCTGCTACATTTAAACACAGCAGTGACTTGAAACTGTGCACGGTGCTTCATTTCAGTAAGTGTTCACATCATACAAGTGACATTCATGACAGAACACTATTTGTACAAATTATTGGTAGTTCTAGTTCATGTCCTGTAACGTGTTCTGCTTTTGTATGTTGTTATTGTGGTGGTATCCATGTCAGTCTACACACAACACACACCACACACACACAAACACAACACACACACACAGAGGTGAAATATCTGTGAAATATTCCTATATATATATTCAGTGCTATATAGTAGGTGGCCATGTACCAGAGAAATAAATGAACTGCTAACTCAAAGGGACTGTATGTTCAATGGTCTTTCATCATAAGCGATAAAGCTAAAGGAAGAATTGTTTTTTGTTAATGCAGAAAAAGACAGACGATTAATTCTCTGCTCCTCTATAATACACACACACACACACACACACACACACACACACACACACACACACACACACACACACACACACACACACCTACACACACACTTCTTGAAATTCACTGTCAACTGAGGTAAAGCTTAGGTATTCAGCACTTAAGCATTTATATGCTCAGTGTTTGTGTTTCTACCATACTAATGTTACCAGAGAGCTTCATTAGTGTTTCAATTTTGTGTACTCCATCTATTTTAATGGCGTTATCATTCAGTGGTTATCATTGCAAAGCAGTGAATGAACATCTGCAAAACTTGGGTGGCTGAGACATTCAGTTATTTAAAAAAAAACGAACAATCCAGGAACTTTGCCAGAAGATTTTCTTAATCAGCTTCTACTCTATTGCACCATCTGTTAGAGTCGACAGTAATTAGTTCTACAATTACCTATGAATGTATAAAGCCCTCTTCATTCCACGTAGCTATGATTACCATGCTATATTTTTATTCTTTAAGCTTACCAGTACACACTGGTGCAGACTGACCAGACAGAATGCAGGAGGCTCCAATGAGATTTTTCTATGAGAAGAGAGTACATCTTTTAATTTAGAATTGACTCTGAATCTTATTTAGGCTTAAAATTCAAAGGTTTTTAGATAAACTAGAAGCCACTTTACTACAAACCTGCAGTTGAGCGCGGTTATCTAGCTTGAAAAGCCCCATAAGTCTGTAATATCAGAACCCAAAACTGCCCGTTGTAAACATCCTCCAGATCAGCTTCCTGGTTCAACTTAGACACACTGTATTTGCAACCTAAAAAAAAAGGAATTGAATGGTTGCCCCAAATCACAGATTGGATTTTTCAAGATGTGAAAGTACACTTTTGAGATCTGTATTTTTTTTCACACCAAACTTTCTGTAAAGTTTATTAATAAATGTATCTTAATCATAATTTGAGATTTTATAGATCAGAAACCTTGCTGGGTAATGGGGAGATTATAATCTTTGTTTCCCTATCAGTCATCAGTAATAAAGTACAATCATAATAAGGCAAGTTATTTTGAAACAAATCATTTTTGAAAGACACGTTTGACAGATTGAGTATCTTCAAACCTCACTTATATTGTTTATCATTTTATTTCTATTAATAATGGTGTATGAAATATGGCATCCGATTCATTTTGCTTAAGAAAACCATTATGAAAGCTTGCATCAGAATTAAATTGACTTTATTCCCCCCACCAGTTTTGCATTAGCTGTCAAGGTGTCCACAATCAAAGAAAGTTTACCAGAGCAATAACTTGTGATAACATTCACTTTCAATTTGTAATTTGATTGAAAAATGATAAACATTTATTGGGACATGACATATGACGGAAATGTCAATCAATGTGAGGAAATACCATGACTTCTATTAATTCAATTTAGACTTCCAAATTGTTTGATATCTTTGCAGCATTTATTTAATTTGATGAAAGTCTGGTGACATTTCTTCCAATATCCTCTCACTGTACTGAGAACCGTACTGTAATTTCTCAATCCTAAATCTGCCAATGGACACGGACCTATTTGAGAGTCTGCTGGTGTGCTGTGTGGAGGTGCTGGGTCTTGGCAGATCCATGAGATGGTGGAGGGCTCTCACTGAGGTGATTAATCAAAGCTGACATTTGGATGGAAATGAGCTAAGTTGGAGGGCTCATCTCAGTAATAATACGGTGCTGCAGAGTCATTGTCCAATATACAGCTTTTGTCTTGCATAAACTATAGCAGTGAAGCCATAACTGCTTAATATCAGACACACTAGTCCAGCTGCTCATTGGCTATATGAAAAGTATACACAACAAGCCATTCAAATATAGTCCAAATATGGTTCACATTTTAACATTCTTTATTAGTAGGTGAGCTCATTTAAATATAACAAATTTTTCCTACTGGTACTGGAATGAAAGCAGCAGCAAGTTTCTTGATCTACTACCATGCTCCCTCTATCAACTAATAATCAACAACGCATCTATGATTTAGCTTTTCCACTTAAAATAAAATAAATCAGCCGAAAAAAAGGAAAGCATAAATGTATTCTAAACAATAGTATTAATAAAGTTGAAGTAGTTGCCTGTGTTGCAAGTCCACTTACTGTACATTGTCTGGAGGTTTCAACCACATCTTGTAGTTCTCATCAGTGGATAATGTGATAACATGTATATATAATCTTAGTACACATAACAGCTGAAAAATCTCCATGACTAATGGGCAAAATTCATCTGCTGATGAAGGCCACAAGATTTGAGTGAAAGTGTAGTTTGAAAGAATTGTTTTTCAAACTACACTTTCTAATGTCAATAATTAATTTTAAAGCTTAATATGGACTAAATGCAATCCAGAAAAACAGTTCATGCAATGTGTTGTTCCTCATTTTTAGGCAGTAACATTTGAAGCCATGATGTTCTCCTTTGTTTTGACCTATTGAAGACACAACCAAACATTATTTTTATTCAGTTTTGACTTTTACAAATGCACTGCACTGACATTAATCATTGTCCTGGAGACCTTCTTAATGTTGCCTGCTGCCTCCAGTCAGTCTCTGATGGCCTGTAGAGGGATTAGAATCTTAAGCATGGACAAATAGCAATCAAAATGCTTAAAATGAGTTTAAGGGCATAGGTGCCATGCTAGACAGGCAGTGCTTGCACTTTTGTGAAGATTGAATTTGTTCCATAGGGCCAGGCTGAAGGATATGATTCATTTTAAACCCACTTTCCACCTTACATAATCACCACTTGCTGTGCTTTTTAGGGAGGCTGTTCTTTGGAGTGACAGACTAAGTATTGGAGTCACTATGGCTGCAAAGCAACAAGGTTATGAGTTTACTTTGCATGTAAAGCAGTGTTCCACTGAATGTGACCCCACCCAAACCTCAGTTTAAATTGTAGACATTATGAAAACATTTTTAATGTCCACAATGACACTTGTGTGCTGGAATCTACTGTATACATGGGGAAATATCATGCAGGTTTATCACCAGGCAGAATGCTGAGAATGGTTTCTAAAATACTGAATTACAGCATGTTTGAACCTGCAATTTCAATGTTTTTTACATGGTTTTCCTCCACTATCACCACAATAAGGTATTGTTAAGGGCAAATCCAACTACTATGTTGTAGCCAATTATACGATTAAGGTAAGTCAGGGATTTGGCAAAGATTGCTGATTTTTATATCCTGCTGAAGTTTGTGGATCCACAAACTTCAGCAGGATATAAAAATCAGTTTGAATGCAAAAAAAGGTATAATATAAGGTAAATGAAGTTATTGTTTAGCTTAATAATCCAACTGAATTGCTATTTCGTTAATTTTACCTTATGAATCAGCAGTGAGTGTATAGTATCCATTACATAAACATAATTTTCAGTTAACATGGACGTGCTAGTGGTTGCTATGAGGTAGTAAATATTTTCCTGTCAGTCAAAGAAATATGTTATTTCTATATATCGATTTACTACAACCTATGCGGAGTTGATCTCATCCACACTTGTCTTTTGTGACAATTATTCTGTTGCATTTTTGACTGGCTGTGGCACAGGAAGAGGTTCTTCTTCCCATTTTCAGTTTTACCTACTTTGCTCAGATTGGCTTGGCTAATTTTTTGAATGGTGGAAAAGGGCATGAAAGAAAATTTGAACAGCTGAAGTTTTGTCAGTTCAAGCAGTCTGAGACCAGACTAGCTGCCACACCACACTGAAGTGAGGTGAGCCAGGAGCCACTCTGATCCCGATCACTGAGACATTGAGAGGATCTTACTTTTGCTTGACCCATCACTGCTGTCAATCACTTGTGAGACAGGCTTGGCCCTGCATTTTTCTGATTGGAGAGCAGAGACACAGTTTATTATAAGTAAGAAAAGAAGAAAAAACTTGGACAAATGGAGGACCACACGTATTATTTAGCACAAGAGACGACGGAGCGTGTCTGCCACCATAGCTTCTCCTGTGAGCTTGGAAAGAGAGAGATGAGCTGTCAGTCATGGTGCATTCATATCTGATTTTTTCCCTCATTAAATCATACTGCAAAAAGAGAATTAAAGTGTACATGTACTTTATGGGGTGAATGTGAGTGGTTGTCTGTCTTTGTGTGGCCCTGCAATAGACTGGCGACCTGTCCAGGGTGTACCACACCTTTCACCCAATGTCAGCTGGGATAGGCTCCAGCGCCCCCGCGACCCTGTACACAGGATAAGCCGTTGACGATGGATGGATGGATGGATGGATGTACTTTATGGGACATAAAGAAGTATGCAGAACTTTGATTCTGTTTTGCAATTCACGTATTGCATATACACATTTTGCAAACGTGTAATTTGTAATATGGATTAACGGTTAGTTTGCTGTCCATGTAGAGTGAACTTGATGTCTGCGTGTATGTGCCCTGATTATGCTAATTCAGTAAACCCTTTTTAGTAGCGCCCATGCTGATTCCATATTCCAAATTAAGTACACATGAACACACACTGAAGTCGGAAGACATCACAACTCTGGACAATCCAAGTAACATGTGAATGCACCGTGAGCCACTGACGTAGACATGAGCAATTTGCAATCCTCACCACTAGATGCCACTAAAACATACACACTGAACCATTAAGGTTAAAGAAGGGCTGTGGTCATGGTTTAAAAATACTAGAATGAATTGTTGGTCTGAGAGGTTAGTAAACACCCATCCACTCTAACCTGCACAGCCTCTTTTTTCATCTAGCCACACAAATATCTTTTTTCTGCATTGGTAATGACCTTTCTACAAAGATCATGCATCTAGTATGAACATTAGGGAAATGGAAATTGGAGTGTATCTAAGTTAATATTTAATGTACTGAATACTGTATACCTTTAAGAAATATTCACACTAAACACTAAACTGACTGAGAATTATCTTAAATTGGCAAGCTACTAGTATTATCAGAGATTCAATCATGCGATTCAAACATATCAGCAAAGCCATCAAATTGAGAAGCCTCAGAATTTCATATAAGTACTATGTATTTTAATCCTAGAATCACATTGGCCTTCATCTGACTGAACCAGTTTGGGACCAGCTTTGTATTCCTGAATTAAAATGATTTTATGAGTGTTACAGCAGCATGAAATTGGTTCAGTTTGCAAGCAATTCATTGGACACATTTCTTTAGAAGAAGAATATTTCAAGTCAGAACACTCTGTATGTTCTTCCTCTGTGGAGCAATGGAGACACAAGACAAAGTAGGACTCAAAACAAACAAAAAAAAGCAGTGACATTGAGAGGCCTTTTATTTTGCAAGCCGTGAAGGAACACGACCCAAAAGTGTATTTATAGAATCTCTCTCAATATGTTGTTTTTAATTGCTCCATATTGGATAGATAATGGAGATTAGAAAGTAGATATTTTTTTAAACTTTAGACTGCTGCTCCCTAATCCTTTGGACATTTTTAGCATACAAAAAAATATAATAATATAATATAAAATTTAATTGAATTGAACTTTCATAGAGCAATAAAAGAAAGCCTGTACGACTGGCCAGCATCTAAAATCTAAACACTGAAAACAGTTCATATGCCTGATGAGGTTGGTGGTGTAATTACATCATTGAGCACTATTCCACTGATGAGGAATGACAATACATTTAGTATGTTTGTTAAATATCAGGGATACACTGAATGTAAACAGTAACTTTGTTTACAGGAACGTTTCACAGGGTGCCTTTAAGTGCAATATTGAGATACTTTGACTTTACTTGACTATATCACTTTCATGCCACTTTATACTCCATTAGAGTTCTAGGATCATATTTTTTCCCCACAATATTTCACAGCTAAAGTTACAAGTGATTTCTTTTCTAAAATATGACATATTACCCCAGAGTTTATGTAAAACTATATTACTATACTGTATGTTTTACTTTGATACAATGCTGACAGTATTTTGGACTATTGCTAGTATTACTTTTACTTTATAAGAACATTTTGTCCACTACAAGCAAGACAGCAGTACATAGTGTATGCTTTATAGTTATATTACTATATCAAATATTCTGTTGAATTAAAAGACTATTTGCATGAAAAAGAGAGGCAAGGGACTATGCTCTGACACCGCAACTGGAAAAGAAACCATGATAAAAAGTAAATACTTTGATTTCAAAACAGTACCTATAATTTCCCAGCATGTAAAGGTGTTTCCCACTTGAAGCAGAAGTTTACATGTTCACCCTCAACCAAAACTGATTTACTGAGCCTACCTTACCTTGTTATAAACAGGTGAAAGTGGGATAATCAGTTTAGTGTTTGTAAGATACTCATTTTCATGAAGGAGGAATGTAATGTTTATGGTATGTATATAAACAATAATGAACATTTCAAAAGTCATGCTCAGTTTCCGAAGTCTTAACTATCACTTAAATGTTGCTAGATTGTTCTCCCAGCCAACTTGGTGGCAATAAATAACCCTCACATTACAGTGTTGAAAAACTGTAAATACATTTACATACTAGTGGGATTTGCTTTTGAGTAGTGACTAATTTTGTCAAGGTAGATTTTTTTTTGCCACTCACCAGACTACAGCTCTGTGCTGAGGCAAACATGTGGCAGTTTCTTGATTGATGGAATACAGCATATGCACAGCCATATCACTGTTGTGACAGCTGGCATAGTTTGAGTAATTGCTTGCTTCTCTATTTCTTTTATGCATAATTGGAATATTTCTTTGTCAACAGGGTTCACGTTCTCCAGTTTTGAGTGTTTATGTTTGTGTGTGTGTGTGTTACTAGGCTGGAGTGTGTGTGTGTGTGTGTGTGTGTGGGGGGGGGGGGGGGGGGGGGGTTAGTAGGCTGGGTGTGCACACACATGTATAGTTTTTTTGTGTTTGTGCACATGTGCAGGCTGTATGTGGGTGGGTGTTCTGTCAATGCAGAATGCAATTAACCAACAGATTGTTGTGAGCTGCAACACCATTATTCAATGAAGCTATCTGTTGGTTGGTCTGTGGTGTTCACTAATGATGTAACTCCATATATAATACAATATTGAAGCTGGGACGATGCATGCTTTCTGCATGTGCATGCCACATAAAAGATGGCCCTTAATGTGAATGGAAACACAAGAATATTGCAGTTTCCGTTAAAGTTTTGTGAATTCTTTCATATATTTCTGATTCTAGAAACTCTATTAAATCATAAAGAAATGCATTCCCATAAATCCCTTGAGTAGTGAGTGATGTCCATTACACAAATATGACATATGCCTAAGGGCAGACTGAAATATGGAAATACCTCATTTACAGTCTTACAGAAAATGTGTGTTTTTTACGTGGGAGTAGTTTGGCCAGTGAAGGTGGGTGCTAACTGCAGCAGCTATAATGAAACTTCACCTGTTTTGATTTCCTATTTAAGCACCAATAGTGGCAGCGGAGGCTCCCTCTGCCTGATCGCCTCATTAAAGAGCCATAAAGCAGTTTGACACTCACAGGATGCCAATCCATCACAGCTAGGCCACTTCTGATAGGGGGAACCCTCTAGGGGAGGCAAGCTGCAATGGCTAGGAGGAAGGAGAAAAAAAAAAGTCCATGTCAAACTGAGCTGTCGTCTGGTGAGCCGAGATGCCAACACCCCTGAGGCAGCAGAGCTGGATCCAGATCCAGTAGCCGACTAACACGTCCCACAAACTCATGAGCGAGGCAATTAGCAGGAGCCCCTGTGGATAGCACATTCCTCTCCCAATGATTATTTCTCTCTACCCCCTCCTCCTCTCCTTCTCTTTCGTTTTCTCTTTGCTTCTTTTAAAATTCCTCTGCTAGCTTGCCAGTCCAGCGCTTACAATTCAGCCATCAACATATTTCAGTGCAGCAGCGGTTGTCTGCCCAAGTACAGTTGTACTGCCTGTTCTTGTTAAACAGCAATGTTCCTCATTACTCTAATTACCTCTGCAGGAAAATAAAAGAAATAAAATGCCATTTGGGAGGCCAATTAGCAAAATTGAAAGTTAATCTATACTGCAGGAAACTCAGTGTTTGTACTTAAATTGTCAATGTCTCATCATTGCGTGCAATACAGAGAGCAATGCTGAGGGGTTTTTTTCTTTCTTAGCACTGCAACCTCAGAGCGAGAATGTTCTGGGTTCAAACCTATGGCTTTTCTGTGTGGAGTTTGCATAGTCTCCCTGTGCCTGCTTGGGTTTTCTCTGAGTGCTCCAGCTTCCTCTATTTCAAAGACAGTTTAGGGTAATTGGCAACTCTAAATTGCCTGTAGGTGTGAATGTGACTGTAAATGGTTGTCTGCCTCTGTGTCAGCCCTGTGACTGACTGGGAACCTGTCCAGGGGGGTACCCCGCTTCCTACCCATAGTTAGCTCAGAATGGCTGTGGCCCCCACGCAACCTTCCAACGGATAAAGTTAATGAATGGACGGTTAATACGTCAATGGTAACTTTTACATAGTGTATCACATTTAGTTTTTATTTTGTTAGTTTATGTTTTAAAATTGACATTGGTACAACAATTTCATTGTATAGATTCCTGTTGCTCCTGTATGACAATAAAACTTGAACTTAAACTTCACTTTGTGAGTATGTACATTCAATAACTTTAAGCAATATTTGTGATATTTACATTGAATAAATTGCCAATTGCTTGGATGCTGGTTCACAGGAAACTGACAAATGCTCAAAAAATGTCAGAACAATAACAGTCAAGTGAATGCTGAAGCAATTGCCACATTACACCTACAGTATGTAACCTATATACTGTTTTCTTCCCATCAAGATATGATTTATGAGCGTGGTTTCCACACCACCAGAACAATGGAAAGAAAAATATACACAAACACACACATCCCTGGGGATAATATTTTTGCACATTACCTGATGATATTCTGTCATCAGTAACCCCCTAACCAAATAGCCTACATTTTACCTGTGCTGCACACACACACACACACACACAGCCACACACACTCATTATAATATCACTCACCTGTTGCTCCTGTATGACAATAAAATTTGAACTTAAATTTGACTTTGTAAAAAATGTGCAATCAATAACTTTAACCAATGTTTCTGATATTAACATTGAATAAATTGCTAATTGCTTGGATGCTGGTTCACAGCAAATCATGCAGAGTTTGCTGCTCCACAGAGTTTATAGCCACTTTTAGCTCATTATTGTGGTTTACTCACATTCACTTTATGGCACTTTTTGGAAAATAACATTTGTTTACTATAAGGTTCAGTCAGAATGTCTATGTGCTGGATGTGAAAGTAGACAACTTTTGGTCAAACTGGCGATATATAGTGGCTTTGTATCTGTGAATAAAGAAATGCAACTTTAGGACACAGAAATTGTCAGAACAATAATCAAAGTTACAGTGAATGCTGAAGCAATTGCCACATTACACCTACAGTATGTAACCTATATACTATTTTCTTCCCATCAAGATATGATTTATGAGCGTGGTTTCCACACCACCAGAACAATAGAAAGAAAAAGATACACAAACACATGCATCACTGGGGATAATATTTTTGCACATCACCTGATGATATTCTGTCATAACCCCCTAACCAAATAGCCTACATTTTATCTGTGCTGCGCGCACACACACACACACACACACACACACACACAATAAAATCACTCACCTTGACCTATAAGCCAAATATTTCACTGAAAGCTAAAAACCCACAATGGTTGTAACTGTTAATAATATTTCTTAGGTGCCTAGGTGACACCTGTACCACATAGTGATAATTAACCACAGATAATTTTTGACTCTAAACTTCTTCACACCTGAACTTGGCTCACAGTATTTCTCAACAGTAACACATACATTGGAATGGTGGTGAAACACTCATAATACCAGACAGTTTACATTGCCAATGCTATCCAATGATACTGTATTTTCACCAATCAACAACAGTAAGGGGGGGAACAACTGAAGACATGAAACACTGGATGTCCCATATTTTTTCTGCAGTTTGAATGTAATGAAGGTTATGGATTGCAACCAACCCATTACTTCCTGTAATGTTTTCCTTCTCAGACACTGGAAAAAAACAGAGTGAGGGTGAGAGTGAGGGGAATGGTTAAGTTTGATAGAAAAATATCACAGAATCTGAGGGACAAGTGGTAAATAAGTCTTCCCTGCCTCTCACACTGTGGGATAGCAGGCTGCTTGGAAAAACAATGAGCGCCCTTTTTCCCCAGGCCTGCGCATGCTGTGATATTAATAAGTGTCCTTCATCATTTCCCACAGTGGGATCTTGTTAACCTATGCACCACACTAAATCAATCATAGGGAAAACAAACTGTGTCACCATCCAGGTGCTTTTACTTAGCATATAAGGCTAATAAATAAATCAGTATTAAATAAATAAATAAAAGCATTAAACATCTCTTGGACTAAGAAAATGGAACCAGCACACATGTGATTACACTGTGAACAATCAGCATGAATGCATTTGCTAAAAACATTAACAGAATGTGTGTAGTGAATGTATTTGGTATGATGGACTTCAATTGAATCCAATTTATATAATTTTATAATATCTGATTTATAATATTTCATTCATGGCAACTAAATGTGTGTTAAACTTGGGAGCAAAAACATATTGAAAACACACGTTTTACAAGCCAATATAAAATATGCACACTGACACATGAAATATACTATATAAAATGTAGACTATAGCAAGGAACCAGGGCCATGAGATCAAGATAGTTTGTTTAATTCTGTTTGATTGAATTTAAAGGTTTCACCAGAAATTCTGCCCTTCAGGTGCGATAAAGGGAAGCTATGTTACTCCAGGCTTTGTGTAAGACTTCTAAACCTCAGGCTCTTCTTCAACCATCATTTACATCAGCCATGGAGGGAATTCTTCCTTTCAACAGTCCTGCTGGAGGTGAATACAACATGGGCAATGGGTCAGACACAGCATCATTTATTTCAATATGGAAAAATGATTCAATCATTGATGGCTGACAGAATTTCTCTGATGTTGAATACACTGAAATATTGAAGTAAAATTGGTCCTGACATGCATAAAATATATGTAGTCAAATACTAAAAAGCAACAACCATATGAAAATATAAATGTTAGTCTAAAGGGCAACTGAACAGATCATTTTCGCAAGAGCAGGAAAGGTGTAATAGATAATGCTTATGGCTTTCAATTTGATTTACCAGTTCCAGATCCCCGGTGAATGCTGGCATCATTCTTGTCTTCTTCCTCACAGACTAAACATGCTGTTTCTCCATGTGGCCGATGCTAGAAAATCTATTCTATTCAATTAATACAAAACTTTTGTGCACAAAGTTTTTAAAACAGGTTGTATAGTATGAAGTAAATAATCATTTGTTTACATACTGTTACATACTGTTCCACACATACTGCATACAACTTGATTACTGATCTGTAACAGCACTCATGACCTCAAGCAGATTAGACGGAATAAATGCATTTTGGTATTGAGAATATTTCCATTTAACAGCACACAAATTTGCTTCTGAAAAGTGCAGCTTACCCTTGGGTCATCGCACCCAGCTCCATTGGAAGACATCTAACTGAATCAGTCATTAAAAAAAAGGAAAGGAAGAGAAAAAGGATTGGTTCCTTCTGACTGAACACACTGTGATATATTCATCAATACTGCTGAAACCATACAAGCAAGGCCGCAGATAGTTTAGCAGTTCTATTCTTGGCGAGGCAGATAGTGCCCCTCTTGTTAAATTCATCTGTCAATGCTTTTAGAGGAGGAGATAAGAAGAGGAGTGACCCCCCACATGGAATCAGTCGAAGCCATATTGATCACTCTTGCCTTCATTTCAGCAGGATGGTTAAAAATGATTAGAGTTCCGGAACTTAAGTTAATTCTCAGGGATTGGTTTTCTATAACAAGGATGTGACATGATCAATGCAAATGATCTCAAACTCCTGTGCTTTTAAATCCACCCCACCCCACATGCCTTATAGGTAGAAGCTTAATCAAGGACTACCTGTCATTGTTTAAGATTTGCATTATCGTTGTCTACAAAGGCCATACGTGGTGTGTCCTGGCAAGTATTCTGCATGGTGTTTATTAATGCTCACTGTTTGGGGAAAAAAGCTAAGCTAATGAGGACTATTGACAGGACAGGACTCTATATTAACAATAAATCACATTACGGAGCTTTATAGTCTTTCAGTTCATTGTTTTAGTTTTTGGCCCACAAATGTTTTCAGTGAAAAAGCAGACAAATAACACACACAGAGTTTCTATGCATATAACAAAAAACAAAAAAGGAGAGTGACTATTTGACTTTCACTTTTCAGGTGGCAGTAACACAACCTATAATGAAAGCTAATGCTCCATTACAGCAGTGTGTACAATTACCTAACAAGCTAATAAGTACCAACTTAAGATAATAATATGTCAGAGTTGTGATTACAGCTTATATCCACTGCTCTGAAGTGGCCAAGAATATCTGTTATTACAGGTATACTTTTTACCAGTGTCAGATTACTTATAGGATGTAACTTAAGTGGCTTATAATATATAGAAAATAGAAATGTGTGATCTTTGTGTGAAAACACTGAGATATACTGAAATAAAGATAAACTTGATGAGAAAACAAAATCTACTAATACATATAAACTTAATAATCAAGCATCTAACCAGAACAGTTAAAAAGTTAAATGTAGGTGTAATGTTCATATCATGTTTATATGCAGGGGGAACTTTGGATAGGCAATTTCACAGAAGACATATCACATTAAGAAAAGCAAAAGGTGGAAATTACAAAATTAAAGAGGGCTCAATCCCATTTAGACCCTGGTATTGTGGCACTACAGATAATGTTATTAGTAACGCCTGTGCTTTTCCTATGAAAAAGGTCTAATTGTTGTATATTTTCATGTTTTTACTGTTATGTAGTGATGTGTAAATTCTGCCTTCAATTACTCCACATTAACATACACAAAATACCAACATTTCTGGAACTATGAGCTCAGTTTTCTTGATAGATGGTGTATGCAGGTGTGGTGGCATATTGACTTGGTGGCCTTGAGTCATTGCAAACATTGACTTGCCAAAGTCAGAGGAAAGGCACAGTGAGGGGACGTGTCAGTTATAATTTTGGTGTCTTGAGCTGTAAAGATATTTATTTCTCATCACCTGACTGCCTGTGAATGACAGTCACTTAAAACAAAATCAAAAGGCTGCTGCAGCAATCACATTTTCTCTTATTTCCCCTCAATGCATCTCACTTGTTTAATACCTGTAGGACAGCACAAAAATTGATCACTTTGATGATTCATTCAGCAATCGTTTAAGATGCCTAGTATGTAGCACTATAAGTCATGAGAGTGGTCAAATGCAGTGTTAGGGGGGCAGCATTCAAAGACAATAGAGGATTTAAAGTAAATAATATTGCCATAATGTACAGAACTGAAAAACCTCTAAATATTTGTCACTCTTGTTCATTATACAGAGAAAAGAACTATCAGAATACATTTTTGGTAACATGTGGCCCTTGAGTGTACACACTTGTGCATTTGTTCCCTGGTCCTTTAAATGATTGATTTAATAAAAATTCCACTTGAGTTTCCAGAGTAATGGTAGACACTTAAGATGGCAGTGGGGATTAAGGGAAGGTACCAAGAAAAACTCAACTGTGCTTTGCAGGGCAGCATAGGCTCCAGGATTCTGAACAGTAAAGGGTTTGGGACAGGGGCAGACTTGGATAGTTATTCAGAGTGGTAATCTACTTCAGTCAGACTTAAAGCTCTACTGGGGCACAGACCCCCTCATCCTCATATATTTTTGACTGAAGTGTATGAAATGTGTTAGTATGTGCCTCACCAGCTTCCCTTGCTCAGCCCATTAATATTGGCACTGTCATATCAGAAAGGGCTTTGACCAGAGCATAAGCACACACACCTATGGTACCACCTAAGAAAAATTCTGATATGGGGTTCCTCATACCTGACTTGTGAGCCATATAAACATTTTGCCACTGCTGAACAGTCACACCTGACACTGCAGTGCTCTCACTACTACCTCTCCTTTAAAACAGTCTAGAAAATATCACTGCTGATTTGAATTGAATTGATTTTTGTATCTGATGCTGCCTGTAGAATATTAATGTAATCAGCTCAATCAGGCCCATTCAAACTGACTCCACAGGTTTCTTTTAATACATTTTCAAAAGGAAAATACTATTTATACTATAACATGACTATGTGATGTTTATTATCTACTGAAAGATGTACATCCATGTTGCCCATTCCGCCCTGCTAGTCAACATTTTAATAGTCAATGTGAATCCACTACTTTCCATCTTGCATTAGTCTATAGTTGTAACTAAACCTTCACTGAGAGACAGATAATTATTGTCTCGTGTTAAAATGATGTGTACCTATGAGGAGTGCCATCACATCCGTGTCTGGACTGATCCCACTAATGTTGCTGCTGGAATGCAATAAAGTCCAGCTGCAGACTGTAGCACCGCTCAGTTGGATGTGCAAGTTTCATTCATAGACAGTATATTACTGGACAAAGCCACCCCGCTGATTTGAATGGAGCGCAGTGAAGCCAGTTTTGGACCAGTAAAATACTACTAAAGGACTACTTTCTGTTGGCACTAGCGTCTACTGCGCATGATTGCGCAGCGTAACTGTGGTTTAATGACATAGACGGCAGAAACGCCGTAATTCTGGTAGCTTCATAACTGCGCCAACAAAAAGTCTCATGGCTCAGTGTATTTGTCTGACTCCACCTACGAGGCTCACCTGTCAAACACCAACGCAACGTCACTGATTGGCGAATAGTTTTTATTAGATTGCAGAGAGTTTAGAATCTAAACAATACGGTTAAATCTCTCATGTGCAACGGGGTGTCACAGGGTTTTGACGTCATTTTTGGGCCTGCATGGATCCCTCCATGCAGGTTTTGGTCGGCTTCACTGTCCGATCTCTGGCTTACCCCTTTGGTTTCATTTCGTGCATGCGCACATTTGTAGGAGCGCATGTTCATGTGCGACGTGGTTTTCTTTTCAGTGCTGCAGTTTATAAACATTATAATTGTTGCACGTGGGCTGCTCACCTGGGTTACCAAGACAGACAGCGAGAGTGAGAGAGAGAGAAGTAAGTAAGTACATTTATTTGTCCCCGTAAGGAAATTTGTTTATCATAAATATACACCAAAGAGAACCTTTAAATATACAAAGTCACATACTAATACACTTAACACATATTTCCCCATACCCTGCACTTTTACTACCTATTTGATTAGGCAATACCAGACCAGCTGAGTATCCTACCTATTAACTTACATATTTAAAAGCTTAATTGCTTGAGGCACAAATGAAAACTTTGATCTATTTTTGGTAAATAGAGGGAGGCAATATCGTCGCCCAGAAGGCAGTAGTTCGAATGAAGAGGCAAGGGGGTGCCTCTTGTCTCCCACAATGGTTTTTGCCTTGTTCCTTACCCTTTCCCTATAAATGCATTCCACACTTGGTAACTTGATCCCTAATAGTTTACTGGCCATTGTTACTGTTTTCCTTACAGACTTCTTCTGTGCCTCAGTAGCATTACCAAACCAGCAGATGATGCAGAAGGCCAACACACTTTCAATAAA
>NW_024044237.1:37476225-37514925 GCF_014851395.1 Micropterus salmoides
GGTGGAGGTGATGCTGTAGGGTGGGGGTGATAGTGTAGGCCCCTCCAGTCTGGGTCTCTGGTGCAGGACTAAGTTTATTGGAGTGATGGATCAGCGTGACCTTTGGCGGGGAGACAGCGGGAGACGGCGGGAGACGGCGGGAGACGGCGGTCCGCGGCGTCGAGCCACAGAGCGAGCTGCCCTTAAAGATTCATTCAAGCACAAAGAATCCTGAATCCTGGTTGGCTCCGATCCTCCTCCTGCTGTGTCCTCTGACCACCAAACACGAGGTCGGGAGCGGTTTCCCGCTTCAGGCCCCGCCTCCTCGGAGCGGTGCAGCCAATGACGGTGTTTCCTGCAGAGAGCTGGGGCCTGTACTACGAAGCAGGTGCAACACGCCTTGAAATCTTTTCCAGCCTCACTGATCCTAAAAATCAGGCTCAGCGGCCACACGACTAACGGTGGCGAGAGCTCGCCTCGTTACCCGCCCAGGCAGGACTGAAACCCTGAAGGTACCCCGCCGACCTCACTTCCTGTTTCCTGGTACGCGCCCCGGTGAACGTGCAGGGACACGAAAAGGCTTCTGGACATCGTGGCGGCCATGTTGGCGCCCACTTACACTGATTGTATATTACCTGGATGAGTGTTGTTGCCTTTCTGTTGTGATGGCTCGGTTGCTATAGTGATTCTCAGCATGTTTGTTTGTTGGTGTGCTGCTCTCTGATTGGTGGAGTGTTTTTGTGTGAATCTGAATGTGTGTATTTATTGATGAGGACCGACGTGAGATTAAATCTTTATACGGACGCAGATGTTCAAAAAGAGAATCGACATTAAAACTGAAGTCTCAGCAGCTCTGTGGAAGACGAGCTGTCTGATTGGCTGTCTGACGGCCGCTCAGCTCCTTGAGGCTCTGGAACCAAACGGACGAGCGAATCTGTAAATATGAAATGCTGCTGAGCCGCTCGTGGCTCCGGCCGCTGTGACGTGTCCCCGTGTTGTTGCATGTGTCATCAGACGATGAGCTCTCGTTTCCATTTGAATGTAAAAGCATCATTTATCTTGAATCTGTACATTTTGTGACTGGAAACAGTAAAAAGAAAAAAACTGCTGCTATGAGAAGAGTTGAATGTGTCAGGAGCAGGTGAAGGATGGCGCTGCATGCTCTGTGGTCGTTACGATCAAGGTTCAAAATTAAAAGTTATTCTTCATCGCTCAGTCTCAAGTTATTTCTTCTTTTTCAAAGGGATCTTTTGAGCTTTCAAAACAGAATCACATGTTTAAAAGTTAAGCTGCGTTCACACCGAAAGCGAATACAAAGTCAACGCGCCGGGCGCCGCGAAAGAGGCGCTGGATCGAGCGAGTTCAACTTTTTCAACTTGGGCGAGAAATTCGTCCGAAAGCTGCAGCGCTGCTCCCCGTACTGTTAGGATTTGGTTTTGTGCTGCTGTTTATTTGATATTGTCCTGGTTTGGAGTTTTGTAGTCTAGTTTATTATTTTGTTCATTCGCTTTAAGTTTCTTAGTAACTGTCTTGTCTCATCGTAGTTCTTAGTCCTGTGCTTTAGTTCATGTTTAGTGTTTTCTTGGTCGACGTACTTCTGTGTTTTATTACTTATGGTCTGTGTCTTTGTCCTTAGTCTTTTATCTCCATGTTTTAGTTTGGTCCTGTCCATGTCCTGATTTTGCAGTCGTTCCATGTTTTACTTTGGTAGATCTGTCCGTGAGTGTTCCGTGAACTTCACTTCCTGTTTTATTTTGTAGTCTTCTGTGCCTGGTGTTTTTGTCTAGCTTGGTTCCTGTTGTTAGTTAGTATATAGTTGTCTTGTTGTTGTTTGGATTACCTGTCTTTTGGATTTACTTTGGATTGGACTTGAGCTCTATGGAAGCCTGTGCAGTTAAGTTTTGTTTAAATAAATATTTTCTGTTGAACTGAATCCTCCTGTTAGCGTCTGCGTTTGGGTCCACACCACACCTCAGTCCTCAGCCTGCACTCAGCGCCTTCCTGACACGTACACTCCCCCGTTCTTTAGCAGCTCTCTGTCGGCCAGCGGGTTGTCACGACACCGCTCGCCTGGTCCTCTCCAAACAACGCTCCGAAGCCGCCGCTGACGTTTGGACAATCTCACCGCTGATTGGCTTTCGCAACATCGCGTCAAGCGAATTTCTTTTGAACTTTGAAAAATTTGAACTCACGCGAACCAGCGAATTTTGCAACAAACGCCTCTTTCGCGCTGCCCGGAGCGAATTCACGTCTTTGCATTGACTTTGTAATGAAGCTGCCCAAAACGCTGGATTCGCTTTCGGTGTGAACGCAGCTTAAGCTTGGTTTTATATGGACAGATTTTTTTGTGAGAATAATGGTTCAGACGTTAAAGGCTAAACGTACATAGCCTGTGCAAAAGAAGTGGACGTAGCCACCGTGACGTCACCCGCTGATTTGTGGACCACTGCTTTGCAGTCGTGACCATATTTGAACGAGAGGGTGGCGCTAGCTAGCTTGGTTAGCAAGGTGCATCCACCGTTAACTGTCATTTTAACTGTCATCTAATGAACTGGTTAAATGTTCACAGAGCAGCGGATACGAGTCGCCTCTATCCTGACTGACAGGTCGCCATGGTAGCGACCTGTCGGTCACCTTGTAGCCCCGCCCTAAAGCCTCCCCTGCTTCCTGGTCTCTGTTCCTCTAAATGGGACCATAATTTACTAAATGAACATCATGCTGTGTTGAAGAAGACTTGAAACTAGCGACTGAGACCAGAAACTCATCAGGAAAGAGTTTACTGAGGGAATAAATCAGCTGACAAGTAGAAACAGTTTCTCACAGACTTCTATACAATCACACTTCTTTCTGCAGCCGCTGGAGTCGCCCCCTGCTGGCTGCTAGAGAGGACGCAGGTTTAAGTCGCCCCCTGCTGGCTGCTGGAGAGGACGCAGGTTTAAGTCGCCCCCTGCTGGCTGCTGGAGAGGACGCAAGTTTAAGTCGCCCCTGCTGGCTGCTAGAGAGGACGCAGGTTTAAGTCGCCCCCTGCTGGCTGCTAGAGAGGACGCAGGTTTAAGTCGCCCCCTGCTGGCTGCTGGAGAGGACGCAGGTTTAAGTCGCCCCCTGCTGGCTGCTGGAGAGGACGCAGGTTTAAGTCGCCCCCTGCTGGCTGCTAGAGAGGACGCAGGTTTAAGTCGCCCCCTGCTGGCTGCTAGAGAGGACGCAGGTTTAAGTCGCCCCCTGCTGGCTGCTGGAGAGGACGCAGGTTTAAGTCGCCCCCTGCTGGCTGCTAGAGAGGACGCAGGTTTAAGTCGCCCCCTGCTGGCTGCTAGAGAGGACGCAGGTTTAAGTCGCCCCCTGCTGGCTGCTGGAGAGGACGCAGGTTTAAGTCGCCCCTGCTGGCTGCTAGAGAGGACGCAGTTTAAGTCGCCCCCTGCTGGCTGCTAGAGAGGACGCAGGTTTAAGTCGCCCCCTGCTGGCTGCTAGAGAGGACGCAGGTTTAAGTCGCCCCCTGCTGGCTGCTGGAGAGGACGCAGGTTTAAGTCGCCCCCTGCTGGCTGCTAGAGAGGACGCAGGTTTAAGTCGCCCCTGCTGGCTGCTGGAGAGGACGCAGGTTTAAGTCGCCCCCTGCTGGCTGCTGGAGAGGACGCAGGTTTAAGTCGCCCCCTGCTGGCTGCTGGAGAGGACGCAGGTTTAAGTCGCCCCCTGCTGGCTGCTAGAGAGGACGCAGGTTTAAGTCGCCCCCTGCTGGCTGCTGGAGAGGACGCAGGTTTAAGTCGCCCCCTGCTGGCTGCTGGAGAGGACGCAGGTTTAAGTCGCCCCCTGCTGGCTGCTGGGAGGACGCAGGTTTAAGTCGCCCCCTGCTGGCTGCTGGAGAGGACGCAGGTTTAAGTCGCCCCCTGCTGGCTGCTGGAGAGGACGCAAGTTTAAGTCGCCCCCTGCTGGCTGCTAGAGAGGACGCAGGTTTAAGTCGCCCCCTGCTGGCTGCTAGAGAGGACGCAAGTTTAAGTCGCCCCCTGCTGGCTGCTGGAGAGGACGCAGGTTTAAGTCGCCCCCTGCTGGCTGCTAGAGAGGACGCAGGTTTAAGTCGCCCCCTGCTGGCTGCTAGAGAGGACGCAGGTTTAAGTCGCCCCCTGCTGGCTGCTGGAGAGGACGCAGGTTTAAGTCGCCCCCTGCTGGCTGCTAGAGAGGACGCAGGTTTAAGTCGCCCCCTGCTGGCTGCTGGAGAGGACGCAGGTTTAAGTCGCCCCCTGCTGGCTGCTAGAGAGGACGCAGGTTTAAGTCGCCCCCTGCTGGCTGCTGGAGAGGACGCAGGTTTAAGTCGCCCCCTGCTGGCTGCTGGAGAGGACGCAGGTTTAAGTCGCCCCCTGCTGGCTGCTGGAGAGGACGCAGGTTTAAGTCGCCCCCTGCTGGCTGCTGGAGAGGACGCAGGTTTAAGTCGCCCCCTGCTGGCTGCTAGAGAGGACGCAGGTTTAAGGCTCTTCAGAGCCGGAGGTTCCTGCTCTGCCAAGACGTAAACTTCGTTGTTATAGCTCCATCATCTGGGCAAATTGTATAAAACTCGACACTGCGCTCCGACAGGTCCTCAGCAATACTCCCGCCAAAGGTGAAGTCGAGCAGGTGAACGTTTGTTCTGTCTCGGACAGACAGAGGTTCAGAGATTCCTTCCTTTTCATTACAACACATAAGTTATTATCGGGTGCACGGTTATCTGTTTATCTTGTGGAGACAAGTTAGCATCTCTTGTTCTCACTAGATTTAAAAATAAACTTTTCTTTGTACTTTTACTTCAAGGTTTCTGTAGAACAACAGCTGAGATGAGGGAACAAACTGTGTGCTGACGAGATGAAAGAACGTCAGGCTGAAGTTGATTTCTCTCTAATGCTTCAGTTTAAAGAGCCTCAGATTATTTTCCACAGGTTCTTTATAATTTCATCTTCCCGGAGTTCGTGCTCCCGCAGGGCGTCTGGTTAAACCGGCTAATTAGTGCTGAGAGATTAAAGACCTGCCAGAGGTTCAGAGTCAGGCGGACTGCTGGAGATTTCCCCCTCAGCCTCCAGAGGACTCTTAACTAAAAACCCTCAGCTGTGAACTTTTCATGAACCAGCTCACATTCAGGGTTGCTGATGGAAAGTGGGTTTTAAAGTAAGTGATTTTTTACTTCTCTGATGATGTTAAAGTGCTAGGGCTTTGTCTGGTTTAGAGTCCGAGAATAGAAAAGAGAGCTTCAGAGAAAAGGGGAACTGCAGGATGCTGTTTCTAGCATCAAACCAGAGAACTGTGTGAGACCTTTACATGACAGCCCTCCCCCACATGCCCCCTCAGTGTATAAGAATACGCACATGAAGGAGGTCTTTGGTTTGGCTGTGGAGACCTGCCAAGTAAGACTTTTATTCCATAACAACCTCGGTGCTGTCGGCAGGATGGCTCGTCTGGACCGACACCAGACTCAGGCCGTCGGAGAACTGAAACAAACACGATCTCCGTCCACAGTTTTAGCTGCGTATCAGAGTTGATCTCTGTCTACATTAAAACGTTGATGTATTGGCCGTTCACGTGCACTGGGCGTGTAAACGTGAAGCAGGTGGTCTGTTCTGTAGTTACACAAGATTTGGCGAAAGAATAAATAAACAGCCTACAGACGAAGAATAGAGTACAGAATATTTAATAAAAATACCAGGTCAAAAACTCCGTCAGCAGCGTCGTGTTTCTGCTTTGCATGACTTATGAGAGCCAATCAGAGAGCCGAGTGTGAGCGGCTGCGTCCTCGTTTCTAAAGTCCTCCGTTTTGGCTCGTCCGCACTAAAACGCCCTCCGGAGTTTTGAGAAGCAGAACGGGTCGGCAGCATTTCCAAACTTCTCCGTCTTAGGTCTTTGTTTTCACCGTTTTAGTCTGGACAGGAGGTGCAGACGCAGCAGAAGGTGCCGCATTCGGCCACTGAACCAAAGACGGTCCAAAACCTGAGAACTGACCAACGGAGGAACCAAGACAAAGAGATCCACCATCCAGCCCATCAGCCCCTGAGAACACCAGACAGACGTAGTGATCAGCACCATCCTCTGGGTCACCTTGGCTGCAGGTGGATCAGGGTCAGAGCTGGTTAGCTATCTGGACCAGGACCACCTGCAGGACACAGGAAGCTTCAACAGCACTGTGGCGGTGCTGAGGGGGGTTCAGGAGCAGATGATCATCTGAGGTGTCAAACACCAAATGTCTTTTACAATCCCTCACTTACACCAGTAAAACACATTTGATAAAGTAACATTAATGCTGTTAAGCAGCAGAATCCCCTGAAACCGGAGCTGCAGCAGAGAACAGCTTCTGTTCTCAGTGTTATTGTTCTACGCAGAACAATGGCGTTGCCGCCTGTGAACGCTGCAGTCACACATTCATCAGTTTAGGTTACTGTGACTCTGAGGGTGGATTTGCCGGGCGGAGCGGCGCTCCTGCTCCTCCAGGGTAGATTTGGGTCCTGCTTCCGTCTCAGTTCTTAAACTGAGGTTTGACCGTTTGATTTCACTTCTGCAACGTTGACTTTCATACAAGAACCCTTCAGTCAGAGGCTCCGGGGCCCCTGACCCGTCTGGGCCCTCGTCCCTCCATAGAAATACAACAGAAGCAAACGCTTCACGTCAGAAGAGGAAGGAAGACCCGGGCCCGGGTCTGTGTTCCCTGGTGGGGGATCTCCGCTGGTAGAGTTTAGATAAAACTGATCTGAGACACCTTGTGGCTCCAGCTGCGCTGCAGTAGTGAACGATCGTCTGCTTGATTCAGGGCTTCAGTTCTGGTCTCGGTGCAGCTTGTGATATCATAGACTCTCCTGTGCTTCACGTCTCATCTGGAGGAGCGCCGTGTGTTTGTTAGATTACATCAGCACCTTCTGATCTGCAGCCAAGATGGCTGCCTCCTCGCTGCAGCTGATGTTTCTGTGCCTCTGCTTCACAACTCGTGTGTCATCATCTGCACATCAACTCGCCATTTTGGAAATGTATTTGTGAAGCTGCGGAGACTCTGCTGTTTCACACAAATGCCAGACAGATGAAAAACATGCAGCCCGAGCGGGACGACGCGGAGAGAGGACGTGTTATTTATAGAGACAGCAGACGAGACGCGGTGGGCTGATAACAAACTGGGAGACGCTGCAGCCACAAGAAGCAAAGAGAACGGCAGCAGATCACCTTCTTCTCAGTTCCTGTTGCTTCTGTAAATTACGTTGGTAACCAGGTTTTAAAAACGGAGCCATTTTTCATCTCATGCGAAGTAGAGCTGTGTTGGTTACAGACTCTCGTCTGGTCTCCAGCCCAGAAGGCTCAGTTAGAGCTGCGGTTTTAATGCCCTGTTTGTTTTCAGGTGTTCGTGTGAAATTAAAAGTGCTCCAGCGTCCTGCACTACGGCGTAGAGGCCGCAGCTGTGGCCCCCAGAGGGAGTCAACAAAGGCGTTTAAAAGAATATCAGAATCAAAGGAAACTTACAATAAAACAACCACGGCCTGAGTGAACCCTCCCACAGAGCTGTGGACGTCTTTCAGCAGCAGATTAAAGTCTGAGAAAGTGTCATCAGACAGTGATTCAACTTCCTGTCTGCCGCGAGGAGCAGACAGGAAGCAGGTTAAACTGGAGAAAGTAACTGTGTCGTCTGTCAGCTGAAGTTTTGTTGGCTTCTTCAGAGGAAATGAAGGCTGATCTGAAATCTGTGGCTGTTTGTTTCTCCATTACAAAACATTTTGGAATCGAGAAATAAAGGTCAAAGATTTCAACACAGTCCGCTCAGCTCTGACAGCCGACTCACCGTAGGTTTAAATATATAACCGTCTCCGCAGCAGCTGTCCTTGTTCTCGGTCCTTTAGCTTTTGATTTGTCGTTGCGCCGCCGGTCATCTTGGAAATGCTCTGTTAGAGAGCTTTTCTAAAACCACTCAAAGCACTTTTTACACACATCACATACATTCACAGCCAGCAGGGGGTGCAGGGTTTTACCCAAGGACACTTCGACACGCAGCCTGGAGGAGCCGGGGATTGAACCGCCGCTCTTTTGATTTACGGGCAGCCCGCTCTACCTCCTAAACCACAGTTTCATTATTAATGTAAGTCCATAACTTGTCGATGTTAAGGAGCCAATAAATCAGCTGTCTCGCAGTCGATCGCGCTCTCTGTGGGTTCTTTTATTTTACTACGTCAACAGATGAGGGTTCCAGCTTATCGATCGGCGTCTCGTTCTTGAACTCCGCCTTGGTTATGTGTGACTCGGGCCTCCCGGTGGGGACTGGGGTCACCGTGGGGGCTCGAGACGCTGTCTGATCTGAGATGTTATTAATGTGCTGCTCTGTTTCCTTTTCACTAAGTAAGGTTTAGAGTGAAGACTAAATTTGACTCTCCAGGAATCATCAAAAGCTTGATTGGGATTAATTCGTTCTGTTTTCTGTTTAAAGCCAAACAGTTAATTTTCCATCAAAGACAGAATTCAGAGTCGATGTTCCCAATAAAATGTTGAATCTTTCCAGAATCTGCTGCAGAGCCAGAGTCCAGATATTCTCCCTCTTCAGGTTTCAGTAAACAGAGCAGCAGGAGACTGTGGAAGGTTCAGCTGGGGATGCATCTGTCTTTATTGCAACTCCAGTACAAATATCCACCTCTTTAAGAGGAAAACTATAAATAAAGAATAAAACATTTAATCAGTTCAGGCTTCTAATAAATTTACCTGTATCACGAGTCTTTAAGGCTTTGGGCTCTGAAGAGTCTGAATAGTTTGCATTTATTTCCATTCATAAAAACATAAAAACAAAAACAAAAAACATAAAAATGTGATTTATGTTCTAAACTGCAGACCATAAAAACAGCACATCTTTGAACAGCAGTGAAAAACGGACAGAAAGGTTCCAGCAGGTATATTTTGGGCTGAAGCCCTGAATAACACAAGTGAACGGTTGTTTCACCATCAGAAAGGTGATGTCTCTCTCTGGGTCACACCGACGGACAAGTCTGAAACATCTCGAGGTTTGTTTGTGATCAAGTGTCCTGATGGTCCAAACGTCTTCTCTTCATGGGGCCATTTAACCACAACAGACAGGTAGAGAGAAGCACAGGTGTCATTTACAATGGGGACGCTGGGGACGCTGGGGACGCTGGGGACGCGTTCCCACCACTTTTTTAAATGGTTGATTTTGTCTTCACCTCTTTTTGAAAGCATTTGCTAAAAGTTTTCTGCAAATTAGCTCACGACAAGAAATGTTAAATAACAAATAACAATTCTATGAGAAAGTTTTACTTGCACACAATGAATGGATGAATAAAATGTTCATGTAAATATAGAATAAACAGATCTGCATTGTCCAAAAAAGTAACTTAGGCTAAAAAACAAGCTGCTGATTTCTGCACTGTATTCAATAACATTTCTATATTCTGAACTGTCACCGGCGACCTGAATTTGTTTCCCTTCACATAAATAAAGACATTTCCACCATAAATAAATAGAAATGTCTCTAGAATGCAGGAAATTAAGAGTTTAATGCTCAAAATCCTCTGGGGGAGGAGCCCCCCCCATCAAGTAACCTTTTTCATCAATGAATACTTAATACTAAATAGCATTGGAGTATCTTGTTGTCTTGTTCTGGGACTCCATTATCACGTCTCGTGGCCCAACTGTTTCGGCCTAACATGAGCCCCTAAATGCCCCCCCCCCCCCACACTTCTCAACACAGTGACGCCTTTGGTTCCCCTTTAATAACATCCTCCCGCCTTGCGTTACAACAGCAGGGACGTTTTAGAAAGACAAGCGTTCAGAATGGTTCATTAGAAAAAGAATATTATTGTTAAAGCAACTGTGGAAAAATATAGATCTGTGTTTGAATAATATGTCACAGTCATTCCAGCTGGAAAACTTCTCAACAGATTCAGGGTCGGGGAATAAAAAGACAAGTGGGACACGTTCATTGTGAGCTGAGATCACCGACTGATCTCGCGGCATTTGCAAAGAAATTAAATCGCCTCTCATGTCAGCTGCAGTCAGCTCGAGCGCACCTCTTAAAACCTTCTGACTTTAATACCTGTTGTAACGTTACGTCATTGAGGCGTCCTCGCGGGGACAGAGGAACCAACGTGTGTGTGACGTCACGGGGTCGTTTCCGCTGCGGAAGCCGCCGCCGCTTGTAAACAAAGCAGTTCAGCGGCAGCAGCGGCAGCAGCAGCGGGTCTGATGGAGGTCTGATCAGAGCCGAGGTGAACCCGGTCCCGTTCAGCCGACAGTCCGTGTGATGGAGCGCCGCTGCGACTGAGTCGGAACCAGCAGCAACATGTCTATGGAAGACCCGTTCTTCGTCGTCAAGGGGTCAGAACTCTTTACATCGAGCTAATGCTAACAGGCTAGTGTTAGCCTGCGCAGAGCTGATCGCTAAGCTAGTCAGTGATGAATGTAGCCACGGAGGCTACAGACGGCTATGCTAACGTTAGCGGCCAGTGTTTTGTTAGCATGTTGCTGTGGTGTTAGCCTGGTGGCGTTAGCCTGGTGGCGTTAGCATGTTGCTGTGGTGTTAGCCTGTTGCTGTGGTGTTAGCATGATGGTGTTAGCCTGGTGGCGTTAGCATGTTGCTGTGGTGTTAGCCTGGTGGCGTTAGCATGTTACTGTGGTGTTAGCATGATGGTGTTAGCCTGGTGGCGTTAGCATGTTGCTGTGGTGTTAGCATGATGGTGTTAGCCTGGTCGCGTTAGCATGTTGCTGTGGTGTTAGCCTGGTGGTGTTAGCATGTTACTGTGGTGTTAGCATGGTGGTGTTAGCCTGGTGGCGTTAGCATGTTGCTGTCATGTTGCTGTGGTGTTAGCCTGGTGGCGTTAGCATGTTGCTGTGGTGTTAGCATGTTGCTGTCATGTTGCTGTGGTGTTAGCATGTTGGTGTGGTGTTAGCATGTTGCTGTCATGTTGCTGTGGCGTTAGCATGTTGCTGTCATGTTGCTGTGGTGTTAGCATGTTGCTGTCATGTTGCTGTGGCGTTAGCATGTTGCTGTCATGTTGCTGTGGTGTTAGCATGTTGCTGTCATGTTGCTGTGGTGTTAGCATGTTGCTGTCATGTTGCTGTGGTGTTAGCATGTTGGTGTGGTGTTAGCATGTTGCTGTCATGTTGCTGTGGTGTTAGCATGTTGCTGTGGTGTTAGCCTGGTGGCGTTAGCATGTTGCTGTCATGTTGCTGTGGTGTTAGCATGGTGGTGTTAGCCTGGTGGCGTTAGCATGTTGCTGTCATGTTAAAGCAAACTGCAGCGTTTTCTGTCCCTGAATGAATCTAAATATTAAAATATGGTGAAAAGTGAAGATAATAAGAGATCAAATGTGTGTGCAGCTGGAAGAACTCAGAAACCAGCAGATCTTTAATTAATTATTAATAGTTTTCTCTAGTTGTGAAGCAGATTCATTCTTTGTTGTCCTCAGTGTTTTTCCTCACAAACTACACATAGTACACACATACTAACAATGTACACACATTTACACACTAACGCAGGAGTGACGTCATTAACTTGACTGTGAGTTTAACGCTCTTCTGGTTCAGGGTACAAAACTTGATATGTGAAACTGATTTAAAGGTTTATTCTGTGTCTTTCAGCAGAAATTCAGACTCGCATGTTTGTGAGTCAGTAAAGTGTGTTTTCATGTTGGTGTTTGTGTCTCCAGCCCTCCATGTGCAGTGATGAGTAATATCACAGTTCAGACGTCAGTGAGATGAATAATAGTACTAATGACACAAATGTTGATATAATTAATAATAACAATAGTAACTGTAGCCGCGGCTGTCGAGCAGGAACATGGAGGCAGCGGTACCCATCATGCAGTGCTGGACTGAGGAGTTTTCACAGCATGGACGCTTCTGTTGCTACGGTTACTCATGTGATGTGATGTGCGGCATCAGTGGGGTGAACGCCTGGAGGAAGAAGTAAGAGTTAACGAATAGGAGTCCTGTTAGGAGGCAGAAGAAGAAGAGCGCAGGAAGTGATGTCAGAGGTGTTATCAGAGGAAGTGTTCTCTGCAGAGTTTTCAGGAGCTTCTTGAAGTCAGAGAGGGACGCCCCTGCTCTGATGGCGTGCGGTAGCTCGTCACAGATGAGAACAGGGACTGAGGTCGCTTTGTGTGACGGGATGGCAGAGCCAGGCGGCGTTCGTTGGAGGAGCGTAGCGGCCGAGAAGGAACGTGGGCTTGGATTGTGGAGTTCAGGTAGATGGTGCAGACCCAGGAGTTGCTCTGTATGCAGCATCAGGGACTCTGATTAGATTCTGGAGGCCCCGGGGAGCCAATGGAGGGACATGAGTCCTTTTGGGCTGATGCTGATAGGTCGAGCAGGATAAGAACCGAGGACCGGGCTGCAGCTCTTGTTGACCTTAGGGCTCAGGGTTTCAGTAGAGCGGCCACTCTTAAAACCAGCCTGATGTGGATCTAGGAGGTCATTCCGTGAGAGGAGGAGACCTATTTGAAGACGTTTGATAGCTTTAGATAGAAACGGTTGTTTTCCAGTTTGTGCTGAGTTGTAGTTTGAACCGTCAGCGAGGGGGCGGTTACATTTCTGAGCAGCTGCAGAACATAATTAAAGAGTTGACTTCTGGGCTCAGACCAGAACATCTCATAATGACAAACTACTCTCAGAGTTCATACTTAAGACCAGACCGGCAAACCTGGAGTCTGACCCAACCCCGTGGTCCAGACCGTACTGGATAACCACAGCTTATGTTTTATGTTTGTTTGTTAACAGAGAGGTACAGAAGGCAGTGAACGCAGCTCAGAGCCTCCATCACAGATGGTGCGAGCTGCTACAGGAGGGGGGCGGAGCCTCCAAGGAGGAAATGGACTGGACGACCAATGAGCTGAGGAACAGCCTGCGTTCCATCGAGTGGGACCTGGAGGACCTCGACGAGACCATCAATATCCTTTAAAGAGCTGCGTCTCAGCTGTGATGTGTGCTTTGGAAGTGTGAACACTTAAAGACAAACGTGTTTCTTAACTGTCTGTGAACGCATCGTTGAGTCCAACCCAAAGAAGTTCAACCTGGACGCGGCCGAGCTGTCGAAAAGGAAAGCCTTCATCACCAGCACCAGACAGACTGTCAAGGTCCTCTAACGCCATCAGTCACCTGTCTTCAGTCCACAGACAGCAGCTTCTTTATTTAATCGTACTCGTGGTCACTGTTTGTTTTATATCTGTAGGTTTATGTGTTTAAAAATACTCTTCTTATTGTTTATTATGGAGCTGCTACGGGCCGGTTTGATGTGGATCTGAAGAATTGGTCCATCCGATTTGGTGCTGACTGACTTTTCTTCTCTTAAAGGAAATGAAAGATCAGATGTCGATTCCAGCTGCTGCCTCAGTGGACAGAAAGAACAAACAGGTATATGCACACACCTGAAGTACACATCACCAGGTGACCTACCCGACTACAGCTGTGTGACTGTGCTAGAATTTAATTAAATTTTTTAACCTGTCCTGCCCAGCAGCCTGGTAGAGAGTGTGATGAGCTGGACACCATATTGTGCCAGACAGATTTTACTTTAACAAGAGAGGATTAAAATACTCCTTTGTCTGTTTTATTATTTATTTAATTATGTATTGATTTGTCAGCGGTCCGGACAGGGGGGCAGACACGGGGATGGGGGGGCACAAACAGACAGCACAGAGAAAGGCCTGTAAGAGAAGGGGGGTGGAAGGTGGGGACAACAGGGAAAAGCAGAGGGAAACACCAAGTGCAGAAAGCAACGAAACCTGCAAGAGAACAGAGCTCTGTTCTCTTGCAGGTTTCGTTGCTTTCTGTGTTCCCCCTTCCCTGGCTTGGGGAGGAGAAAAACAACAACAAACAAACAAAAACAAACAAACCGGATCAACCCGCGCAGAGACCCCCACCCCCAGAAGCCAGGGCACCCCACGACACCCCAAAGCGCAAAGGACCCCAGACCGCATGTCCCGGGGGAAGCTGTACCCCGCTCCAAGGAAGGACAGCTCCCCGCCGCCCCAAGGAAGGACAGCTCCCCGCCGCCAGGGAGCGATAACGCGGGAGAACCAGGCCAACGGTCCCCCAGCCCAGCCAGAGGCATCCCTCCCCAGAGTGCAGGCAGTGCCAGCAGCCCCCGAGGCCGATCTCATCCCCAGACGGGGGCCCAGGCCCCCCCAGTCAAGCGCCCCCATTGAGGAGCACCAAAACCTACCCCGACAACACCGGCCATGCACCCCAGAGACTCCCGAATGCCCCCACTGTGAGAGAGCTGGCAGGGGGAAGCAGCTGGAGCCCCACCCCTGCCGAAGAGGGCCCAGGCGAGGAGAGGAGACAACGGGCCCCCAGGCTCAGGGACACTGTGCTAGAATTTTAAAAAGCCTTTGGAAACCCTTTTTCTGAGATCTATTAGGACCCTTGAAAGATCCCTTAATTTAAAACTCCTTCAAAGATCCTGAAACTTCCCGAGACACTGCTGATACCTCTTCAGAGGTCCGTGGTCATCTCTGAAATCCTTGAAGTCTTTAAGGGACCCCTAATGAAACAAGAAATCCCACTTCAAAGCCCCCCAAGTTTGAAACCCTTCAAAGTCCACCAGTTTCCACCACCTGGAGACCCCTGTAGGATGAAGGTTTGCTAGGTCCCTGAAGGTTAGGGTAAGCGTAAGCGAGGTCCCTGGAGGCCCCTGGAGGGTATAGAGGGTATGCATTGATGTCACTTCCCCTTCTGGAACAGGCTGGACTGAGTGGAGAACATCTGTTACCATGGCTGCATTTAGCAAACCAGGAGTGATTATTTGCTCAAATTAAAGGCAGTCGGACTCGACAGCGATCCTCACTGCTTACCAAAGAACCAGCAGCTCTTTCCCATTTTAGATGTGTTGTTTGTGTTTTTGCTGATTCAAGCTAACACTGCTGCTCGTCTTTCTGCCACTCAGTGAGCGTAACCGCGTTCTGTGACGTCATGCGCGTGCCCTCTGTACAGTACGGCTAGGGTAGGTTCATGTGTGGACACGGAGCTGCTGCTGATGTAAAGTGTCTGATAGTGCGTGTTTGTGTTGTTGTGATGTGCAGGCTCTGCTCGGCGAGCGTGGTGCTCAAGGTCCGATCTGGCAGCCTGATAAATACGTCCGACTGGATCAGCAACTGCAGAAGGCCAACACTCAGTTTATAGAGGAGCAGCAGGGCCAGCAGCAGGTACGGCAACACTGAGATATGGTGCAGTATCAGTGTGGTGGTCTAAGAATGTCAAGCAAAAGAAGAATGTATTGAAATAACGTGAATGTTTGTATCAGCTGATAGTGGAGCAGCAAGATGAACAGCTGGAGCTCGTGTCAGGAACAATCGGAGTCCTGAAGAACATGTCGGAGAGGATCGGCATGGAGCTGGACGAACAGTCTGTGTAAGAACTTTCACCACCCTTTAGAGCGATGATCACAGAGAACCCTCGATGTTTAAAATGTGTCTCCAACAACTGACTTATGGCCCATTTATACTCCTGCGTCGGGGCTACACGCGTAGCATTTATACTTGTGCGTTGGTGTCTCCGTCACCCCCAAACGCTAGTCAGCAGCAGCGCTACAGCATCCACTGTGTTGACTTTTGCCGGCCGAGCAGGCTAACTTCAGGTTTAGCCCTCCACTATCGTGAATGGGGGTAAAATTGTATACGTGCGGCTGGTGTAGCCTTCAGCGCTGCAACTAATGACTATTTTATTTCCTATTTTTGTGGCTGGCCGCCACAAAAATAGGAAAAACTGCCTTTCCTCTGTTGTTGCTGCTGCACTGGTCTGAGTAACTGGGACCAGGGTGCTCTGTGGGCGGGACTGGCACCGGCCGGCACTGCGTACCTCGTGGCGCTTGTGGAGCTTCTCGACCCCGAAAATGTTTGATTCACCATCAACTTTGGTAAAACTGCCAATATTCAAGTTCTACTCAGTTGACTTTAAGCCTCAAAACCGCTCAAAAATGCATTTTGTGATGAAACGGCATAAAAAACTTGTGAAAACAAAGGCTGTTCTGCTGTTCGCCTCTATATGTATAATTTATTTGATCATTTTTGAAAGACTACATGACCCTGTTTCTAGTAGGTTCAGCATTTTAGTTCTAAACAGTTCTCCCCCGTCTGCTAACCTCATAATGTCTCTGTGTTTCTCTGACAAATATGCTGACGCGACCCTTAAAGTACCTCGGCGACCCGCCTGAGTGAAGTCTGTGCAGGGACACAGCTGATTTTGCCTTATTATAAACTGCAAGCGTTGTGTCGTCTTCACTCACGGCAAGAACTTACTCACCGGCCGATCGTTCGGTGCATCTCTAGTATATTCCAGCTGTTTTAAACATCACGACTGAAAAAGACTTCCGCAGAGGAGACACTGATGCATCCTCGCTTACAGCTCCTCCGGGGTTTTGAGGGGACGAGCCTCTGGCGGTCGGGTCTTTGAGGGGACGAGCCTCTGGCGGTCGGGGTTTTGAGGGGACGAGCCTCTGGCGGTCGGGGTTTTGAGGGGACGAGCCTCTGGCGGTCGGGGTTTTGAGGGGACGAGCCTCTGGCGGTCGGGGTTTTGAGGGAAGAGAGGGTCTGTGGTTGTTTCCTGCTCAGACTTGTTAAGTGGTTCTGTGTTTTTCCTGCAGGATGTTGGACGACTTCACTCACGAGGTGGACAACACTCAGTCCAGATTGGACAACGTCATGAAGAAACTGGCCAAAGTGTCTCACATGACCAGCGGTAATTCTGCCCGGCAACACGTGATGTCACCCTCAGTGTTTCTGCTGAGGAGTCGCCGAAATCAATCAAAAGAATAATTAAGGGATATATAGCTTTTAGCTCTGAAGGTGTTTACTCCAGTTGGTCCTTCACTGATCCGGGTTCAGGTTTCTCTTGGACCAGATCTAAGTACTCTGATGGCATCAGTATTGATCAGACATCAGGAACACCAATAGTTGGGGTTATTGATAGTGAAAGTTGTAGTTAGTTAAAAGTTATTAGCACTGTATTTTTGGAAGTGGTTATAGTTAGTTGTAGATAAGTTATGCAGTAGTTAGTAGTAGTTGCAGTTAGCTATGCAATAGTTAGTTGCGGTTAGTTATGCTGTAGTTAGTAGTAGTTGCGGTTAACTATGCTGTAGTTAGTAGTTAGTTGCGGTTAGTTATGCTGTAGTTAGTAGTAGTTGCGGTTAACTATGCTGTAGTTAGTAGTTAGTTGCGGTTAGTTATGCTGTAGTTAGTAGTTAGTTGCGGTTAGCTATGCTGTAGTTAGTAGTTGCGGTTAGTTATGCTGTAGTTAGTAGTAGTTGCGGTTAGCTATGCTGTAGTTAGTAGTAGTTGCGGTTAGCTATGCTGTAGTTAGTAGTTAGTTGCGGTTAGCTATGCTGTAGTTAGTAGTTGCGGTTAGTTATGCTGTAGTTAGTAGTTAGTTGCCGTTAGCTATGCTGTAGTTAGTTGCGGTAAGTTATGCTGTAGTTAGTTGCGGTTAGTTATGCTGTAGTTAGTAGTAGTTGCGGTTAACTATGCTGTAGTTAGTAGTTAGTTGCGGTTAGTTATGCTGTAGTTAGTAGTTAGTTGCGGTTAACTATGCTGTAGTTAGTAGTTAGTTGCAGTTAGCTATGCTGTAGTTAGTTGCGGTAAGTTATGCTGTAGTTAGTTGCGGTTAGTTATGCTGTAGTTAGTAGTTAGTTGCCGTTAGCTATGCAGTAGTTAGTTGCAGTTAGTTATGCTGTAGTTAGTAGTAGTTGCCGTTAGCTATGCTGTAGTTAGTTGCCGTTAGCTATGCAGTAGTTAGTTGCAGTTAGTTATGCTGTAGTTAGTAGTTAGTTGCCGTTAGCTATGCTGTAGTTAGTTGCCGTTAGTAATGCTGTAGTTAGTAGTTAGTTGCCGTTAGTAATGCTGTAGTTAGTAGTTAGTTGCCGTTAGCTATGCAGTAGTTAGTTGCAGTTAGTAATGCTGTAGTTAGTAGTTAGTTGCCGTTAGCTATGCTGTAGTTAGTTGCCGTTAGCTATGCAGTAGTTAGTTGCAGTTAGTTATGCAGTAGTTAGTTGTAGTTAGTTATGCTGTAGTTAGTTGCCGTTAGCTATGCAGTAGTTAGTTGCAGTTAGTTATGCTGTAGTTAGTAGTAGTTGCAGTTAGTTATGCTGTAGTTAGTTGCCGTTAGCTATGCAGTAGTTAGTTGCAGTTAGTAATGCTGTAGTTAGTTGCCGTTAGCTATGCAGTAGTTAGTTGCAGTTAGTAATGCTGTAGTTAGTAGTTAGTTGCCGTTAGCTATGCTGTAGTTAGTTGCCGTTAGCTATGCAGTAGTTAGTTGCAGTTAGTAATGCTGTAGTTAGTAGTAGTTGCCGTTAGCTATGCTGTAGTTAGTTGCCGTTAGCTATGCAGTAGTTAGTTGCAGTTAGTTATGCTGTAGTTAGTAGTTAGTTGCCGGTAGCTATGCTGTAGTTAGTTGCCGTTAGCTATGCAGTAGTTAGTTGCAGTTAGTTATGCTGTAGTTAGTAGTTAGTTGCCGTTAGCTATGCTGTAGTTAGTTGCCGTTAGCTATGCAGTAGTTAGTTGCAGTTAGTAATGCTGTAGTTAGTAGTAGTTGCCGTTAGCTATGCAGTAGTTAGTTGCAGTTAGTAATGCTGTAGTTAGTAGTAGTTGCCGTTAGCTATGCTGTAGTTAGTTGCACTTAGTTGACAGTTATTAACACTGTGTATTTCAACAGATCGTCGTCAGTGGTGCGCTATCGGCGTGTTGCTCGCCATCCTCTTCGTTGTCATCCTCCTCTTCTTCATCCTCTGATTGAGGCCTCTTCCTGTCAGCACAGAACTCGTCTTAATGCTGTGTCTACACGTCTACTGGACTCTACTGGACTCTACTGACCCCTACAGACCTCTGCTGAGCTTATCAGGACTAGACTGGACTGGAGAAAAAAAGAAAGAAAGTCAAAAAGCAAAAACCAGTCCAGTAGAGTCCTGATCCTGAGCCAGCTGGACTGAAGACGTGTTGGATGATAAGACACTGGAAGTAAAGCATTCTAGGATTTGATGTTATTAAATTCTGGGTGACGCCCACCTCCATCAGAGAACCACTCCATTTATAGAATTACACACCTGAGAAGTCGGAACAATCAGCCAATCGGGCTCCTGGAAAAACTGAACCCACAGACAGCATCAGTATTTAAGTTTAACATGAAACAGCAGGTAAACTCCAGCTGGCAGCAGATCGGTCTGTCGCATTCTGGTTTTATTTAACCTGTGTCAAACAAAAATCCATCATCTTTCATCTCACTAATCAAAATGAAACAAGGTCTGAAACCAGTTACTGGACTCTCCTGGACTCTGATATCACAGACAGACTTTACTGCACCACACTGTGTTCTGGTTTCTCCTGGACCCTCCTGGACGTTCTCTTCCCTGTGAGTGGGACTGATGTGAAAATCATCGCAGAGGTTAAAGGTCAGACCGGGTGTAAATAAGTTTGACATGTTCATGTTTTAGAAAAAATTGTTTGATGTTTTCTTTAAAGGGCTGAAAAAAACATCTCAACTCCAGATTAATTCCCGTTCGACTCTAGATTAATCCCTGTTCGACTCCAGATTAATCCCTGTTCGACTCCTGTTTATCTCCAGTTCAATCCTCGTTCAACTCCAGTTCAATCTCCGTTCAACTCCAGTTCAACTCCAGTTCAATCTCCGTTCAACTCCAGTTCAACTCCAGTTCGACTCCAGTTCAATCCCTGTTCGACTCCAGTTCGACTCCAGTTCAATCCCCGTTCAATCCCTGTTCGACTCCAGTTCAATCCCCGTTCAATCCCTGTTCAACTCCAGTTCGACTTCAGATTAATCCCCGTTCAACTCCAGTTGAACTCCAGTTCAACTCCAGTTGAACTCCAGTTCAACTCCAGTTGAACTCCAGTTCAATCCCCGTTCAATCCCTGTTCAACTCCAGTTCGACTCCAGTTCGACTCCAGTTCAATCCCTGTTCGACTCCAGTTTGACTCCAGTTCGACTCCAGTTCAATCCCCGTTCAATCCCTGTTCAACTCCAGTTCGACTCCAGATTAATCCCCGTTCGACTCCAGATTAATCCCCGTTCGACTCCAGATTAATCCCCGTTCGACTCCAGATTAATCCCTGTTCGACTCCAGTTCGACTCCAGTTCAATCCCCGTTCAATCCCTGTTCAACTCCAGTTCGACTCCAGATTAATCCCCGTTCGACTCCAGATTAATCCCCGTTCGACTCCAGTTCAACCCCAGATTAATCCCTGTTTAACTCCAGTCTAATTGTACTTTATAACCACTTTAACTCCAGTTTAGTAACTTCTGTTTGACTCCTTTTAGACACTTTAACTCCACTTGAATAAAACTTTGAACTCCAGTTTTAATTTCAGGTTAAGTTTAATCCTACCTTTTTCCCCGTGTATCAATCAGAGGATACGGGTGTCACCACAGTGGTTATCAGCTTTCTGACGTTCCTCGCTGTACGGGTAATCTTCCTTCATATTCTACCGCTCTGGTTCAGCTCCGGTTCAGTACGAGGCTGGAGCTCGTTAATAAAAAAACCACATGAAATAACATAAGAACACTAAAACTTCCTGTTTCTGTTATTTTTCTGTTTACAATTTGTGTCTTTAGGCGACTGATGTTTTATCTTTTATTACTTTATTTTATTTCCTGTACGGTATTTTATTCACACCACACACTTCCTGCTGCTTCAATTCACAATAAAAGCCTTTCCCCAGTGCACCTCTGGTGGGCTTTTAATGTGAAGCAGCAGCAGGAAGTTAGCGTGCGAGCTAACTGCCTGTTTGATAACAGGTGAGCTGTAATGGTGCTTTCAGACCAAACGCCACTTTCCTCGCGTGAGTACATTAGCTGCAAGTGTTCACACACAACACGAGAAGGCGATTAGAACCCGCGAAAATTCGCTCGAGTTGGAAATTTTCAACTCCGGCCTTCACGTTGCCTTCACGTCACCGGCACCAACCCTTCGCACCGCCTGACAGGAAATCGCAGCTCTATGCGTCTTTGCATTGACTTTGTATGTAGACTCCCCGCCCCGAACGCTCGCTTCGCTTTTGGTCTGAAAGCACAGTCAGACGCAGGTTCAGTCTGCAGATGGTGTTAAAATGTTTCCTGTTACTGTTTTAATAAACTAAACCTCAGTATTGATAACTGACTGAAAAACACAGAATTTCAACACTAACTCTTCAGAAGTCCATCCTGCAGGTTTCACCCTTAATGACTGTTTCTGTGTCGACTGAACATTTATTTTATGTTGAAATGAAATCCATGTTTCAACCGACATGATGATGATGAATCCACTCTGTTTGCTGACACATCAGCTCAGTGAATTCAGAAGAGAAGTTCTCTCATCGCACTTTTCCTTCCAGAACTCTGGAACATTAAAATATTTCAGCTGAGTGAACTCGTTTGAGAAGTGAAACCATTTAAACTGTATTATTAATCGTGAATTGAAAACATTGTCTTTATTCATTTACTTTGTGTGTGAGTGAACGTTTTATGTCTGCTGGTGAATTTTATTTCAATGAACTGATGCAGAAAATAAAAACGGAATCTGATCTTTGACATGTTTTCTGCCTGTTTTCATGACGTTTGGATCAGCTGAGGCTCAATAACAGGCAGAGATCTGTTAGTGACCTTTCACAGCTGAATAACTTCTGCTCACAGACACAAGATGTTTATATGCTGCCTATAAACATATGGAGGGTTAAATATTTCTAATATTTTATTTACAGCGTATTTCGTGGTGTGTATTTTGGTCGTGCTCTCGTACGGTCCAACTGTAAGTGAAAGAAATACAAACAGCAGGTTTATATATTTCGTTCATCCCGTCAGAAGAAGATTGAACAGGAAGCTTCACTTCATCCTTTTTCTTTTATTTGTCAGAAAATATAAGCAAACATGAAAATACATATGACAGAAATACTGCAGAGGCTTCTTTAAATACTGTAAACACCAGTACTACATCGTTACTGCGTTCTCTTTATTTTACCTGCCAGCAGCTCTGCAGGGGGAGAAAAAATAAAACAAGCTTTTTAATTTCAGTCAGCAGGTCAGCCGGCTCACGTCTTCTTCTAGTGTCCCAGTTAGTTATGGAGTGTTCGGCTGTATTGAGCTCATTCCTGCCCCCTGAGTCACCTGATGTTCCTCAGCCACAGGAGGCAGCGCTGAGCTCACCTGCACCTTTAAACAAAGTAAGTTTCAGTTCGCACCACAGTTGGACACTCGCTGGCCCGCTGAGCGTACGGAGAGATCTACATATGTTTTTGTGCATACACATGGCCCCTGGTCTCCGTCGACACCACTGCCCGCCGCCGCTTCATCGTCTACTGCCGCCCTCTGAGTGATGACGGCGTTCCCCCTGTTGCATTAGGTGTGTTTGACTTCATGCGGCACTGACTTAACGTGTTGCACGCTGGACTTAAAATAAGGCATGCTGGGTAGAAATTGTGTCCGACTTTTGGCCGCGCTGCAAAACGTCACCATGTCACATGACATTAAAACCTCGCGGGAGCTTTTCCACAGATGCACCATGGGGGTAAAACTGTACCCGTGCGGCTGTTGTAGCCTTTTCAAATGTTACCGAGTCATTTCGCTTGGGTTGTGACGGTCAAATATATCCAGCCGCCGTTTTACTACAAAGCACGGGAACTTCCTGTCGGCTCAGAGGCATTGCGAGGCTACTCAGTATAAATTACACTTAAGTCAGGTCGGCGAAAGTCAGCCGCAGTCATCTCGAATGCACCCGTTGACTCAGGGGCCCGGGGAGTCAGCACAAACTGGGACTGTTACATCGTGCTGCCTCACAACCAGTGTGTAGTAAATATAAAGGTGTCGCAGTTAGAAGTCAAAGCGGCGATGAGCTCTTCAAATGTGAAACGTCTAACTGTGCCTCCCTCACCTGCGCTGATCTGCCTGCGGATGGTAACAAATCAACACAGACTGTCAGCAACCACGGAACAAACAGCGATCAAGAAAAGCCCAGTGAATAAATGGATGATGGCGTCTGATCACGATGAGCTGGCCCCCGGTGCACAGGTTGCACCGTCGTACTCACGGCCCTGCTGAGGACCTCAAATCCAGAATGGCTGCAAACCTTCTTTTCTATAAGTCTCCACAGGTCCTGTTTCCACATCACACTGAGATCAGAGACTTCAGTCTGACCCCAGGTCCAGGACTAAGTGTTACGGGAGCTTCTCTATCGCTGCCCCTGAACATTCTCCCTCCATCAGCCTTTCACCAGCTCAGGTATGTCTCCTGAGGTCTCTGTAGGTCTGTGGTGTCGGTGGGGCCCTGTGACCGCGGCTCCTGACTCTGAAGCACGTCGGATCCACCGTGTTGTGTGTAAAGTGCTTTTTAAATGGACATGAGCTGAGCGGCGGCTGTAGTTGCAGTCAGGCAGCGTTGTGGTCACCTTGGGGGGGTCCTCCAGTGTCGGAGCACCCGGACAGTGGCGGAGGGGTTCTGGGTCAGTAGGTGGGTCACCTGGTCTAGACTGAGACTGACCACCTTCTCCCCGTTCACCTCCAGGATCTCATCCCCAACCACCAGCAGGCCGGCGTACAACTTCTCAGTGCCGCTGTCCACCATGTCCTCCACGTACACGCCTGCAGTACACATGTTGTTACACTGTTAATACACACGGTAATGCAGTATTAGTACACGGTAATGCAGTATTAGTACACGGTAATGCAATATTAGTACACGGTAATGCAATATTATTACACGGTAATGCAGTATCAGTACACCATAATGCAGTATTAATACACCATAATGCAGTATTAATACACTGTAATGCAGTATTAGTACACCGTAATGCAGTATTAGTACACGTTAATGCAGTATTAGTACACCATAATGCAGTATTAGTACATGGTAAGGCAGTATTAGTACACGGTAAGGCAGTATTAGTACACAGTAATTCGATATTAATACAGGGTAATGCAGTATTAGTACACGGTAATGCAGTATTAGTACACGGTAATGCAGTATTAGTACCATCGATGAACCACAAGAACATGCTGAGTAAACACTGAAAAGTTTCATCTCGGGCTGTTAGGTATTAGTAGTATTTGCAGTAGTATTAGTAGTATTGCAGTACCAGAGTCAGCTCGTCCTCCCCCTCTAATGATCAGTAGTAGTGTTAGTAGTATTTGCAGTAGTGTTAGTAGTATTTGCAGTAGTATTAGTAGTATTGCAGTACCAGTCAGCTCGTCCTCTCCCTCTAATGATCAGTAGTAGTATTAGTAGTATTTGCAGTAGTGTTAGTAGTATTTGCAGTAGTGTTAGTAGTATTTGCAGTAGTATTAGTAGTATTGCAGTACCAGAGTCAGCTCGTCCTCTCCCTCTAATGATCAGTAGTAGTGTTAGTAGTATTTGCAGTAGTATTAGTAGTATTGCAGTACCAGAGTCAGCTCGTCCTCTCCCTCTAATGATCAGTAGTAGTGTTAGTAGTATTTGCAGTAGTATTAGTAGTATTGCAGTACCAGAGTCAGCTCGTCCTCTCCCTCTAATGATCAGTAGTAGTATTAGTAGTATTTGCAGTAGTGTTAGTAGTATTTGCAGTAGTATTAGTAGTATTGCAGTACCAGAGTCAGCTCGTCCTCTCCCTCTAATGATCAGTAGTAGTGTTAGTAGTATTTGCAGTAGTATTAGTAGTATTGCAGTACCAGAGTCAGCTCGTCCTCTCCCTCTAATGATCAGTAGTAGTGTTAGTAGTATTTGCAGTAGTATTAGTAGTATTGCAGTACCAGAGTCAGCTCGTCCTCTCCCTCTAATGATCAGTAGTAGTGTTAGTAGTATTTGCAGTAGTATTAGTAGTATTGCAGTACCAGAGTCAGCTCGTCCTCTCCCTCTAATGATCAGTAGTAGTGTTAGTAGTATTTGCAGTAGTATTAGTAGTATTGCAGTACCAGAGTCAGCTCGTCCTCTCCCTCTAATGATCAGTAGTAGTGTTAGTAGTATTTGCAGTAGTATTAGTAGTATTGCAGTACCAGAGTCAGCTCGTCCTCTCCCCCTGCTGATGATGAATCCGTACATTTGGCTCTTCGGTCGACTGAGTTCCAACAACAACGTTCCGTCAGAACAAACCTGAAGAACCCGACCGACAGAACGAACTGAACTGGGACGGCCGACGTCCTCGATACTGAGACACCTCTGCAGGAACCTGAGAGACAGACAGGGAGAGACAGGATCAGTAGTACTAGTCAGTACAATGTTAGTGTAAGTAGTAAACACCTCCATGGACTTCAGGTCAAACTAAAGGTGCAAGCGGGGCGTCGCACTTGTAGCGTGTCGGGGTGTGAGGCGGCTACGTTGCAGATTCTGGAGCTCTGCCGGTGCAGCTGTGAATTTGCTCCGCGCTTCAGGCGCTGCACAAAGGGGTTAAACATCATGTCCTGTGGCGCTTCCAAGCACTTGGCGCTACGACTACAAATGAATATTGGCATGTGTGATGTGTTCGGGGCGGGACAGTTATCAAGCACGTAAAGACTTGTGCAGATGTGAGCATGTACACTGAAGTTATGACCACTTCCTGTGTAATGGCGAAGAGTTTAACTTCGCCGCCACGCCACTGCCAAGCCGTTAACCAAAAATTCACAAGTTTTACAGCATGGCCTCATCAATGTGTTAAGGGTTTCCTGGGACAGTTGACAGCGACCTGCTAGGAGTCATACTTTACAACATAAAATGTGTCATTTCCCAGCAGGTGGCGCTCTGACTTTGAGTGAATATTGGCGTGTGGATGTGTTCAGGGCGGGACTTTTATAGTGTATTCCAAATTTGGAGCAGATGTGAGCATGTAGACTGAAGTTACAATAACTTCCTGTTTTATGGTAAATCATCAATTTTGGACGCCACGCCACAGGCACGCTGTTCCACGAAAACGCACTGTTCGCTTTTAATCATGGGACCTCGCACGTTTGGTGTTCAGGCCTTAAATTATTCAGGGTCTCCTCGGCCTTTGAGCCGAAGAGTGGAAACCGTGAATTCATAGAATCTGTCGTTGACAGAAACATGGAGTCTAAATGTTCAGCAGCAGCAGCTGTGTGGAGGTTCAGACAGAGTCGAGCTGTGATGTTAATTATTACAGACTAAAATCAGAAACTGGTGTGTTACTGGTCAGCAGCTGGTCTGTAGTCAGCAGAGCGGTCCTTCTTCTTCTGCTCCGACCCAAAAGAATGACCTGATGGTGACTTCCTCAACTGCAAGAAGGGCGACCCCTGCTGGACAGACAGGAAACACACAGGTCAAAGAAGAAGGAGGGCGACCCCTGCTGGACAGACAGGAAACACACAGGTCAAAGAAGAAGGAGGGCGACCCCTGCTGGACAGACGGGAAACACACAGGTCAAAGAAGAAGGAGGGCGACCCCTGCTGGACAGACAGGAAACACACAGGTCAAAGAAGAAGGAGGGCGACCCCTGTTGGACAGACAGGAAAGACAAAGGTCAAAGAAGAAGGAGGGCGACCCCTGCTGGACAGACGGGAAACACACAGGTCAAAGAAGAAGGAGGGCGACCCCTGCTGGACAGACGGGAAACACACAGGTCAAAGAAGAAGGAGGGCGACCCCTGCTGGACAGACGGGAAACACACAGGTCAAAGAAGAAGGAGGGCGACCCCTGCTGGACAGACAGGAAAGACACAGGTCAAAGAAGAAGGAGGGCGACCCCTGCTGGACAGACAGGAAAGACACAGGTCAAAGAAGAAGGAGGGCGACCCCTGCTGGACAGACAGGAAAGACACAGGTCAAAGAAGAAGGAGGGCGACCCCTGCTGGACAGACGGGAAACACACAGGTCAAAGAAGAAGGAGGGCGACCCCTGCTGGACAGACGGGAAACACACAGGTCAAAGAAGAAGGAGGGCGACCCCTGCTGGACAGACGGGAAACACACAGGTCAAAGAAGAAGGAGGGCGACCCTTGCTGGACAGACAGGAAACACACAGGTCAAAGAAGAAGGAGGGCGACCCCTGTTGGACAGACAGGAAAGACAAAGGTCAAAGAAGAAGGAGGGCGACCCCTGCTGGACAGACGGGAAACACACAGGTCAAAGAAGAAGGAGGGCGACCCTTGCTGGACAGACAGGAAACACACAGGTCAAAGAAGAAGGAGGGCGACCCCTGTTGGACAGACGGGAAAGACAAAGGTCAAAGAAGAAGGAGGGCGACCCCTGTTGGACAGACGGGAAAGACACAGGTCAAAGAAGAAGAAGGGCGACCCCTGCTGGACAGACAGGAAAGACAAAGGTCAAAGAAGAAGAAGGGCGACCCCTGCTGGACAGACAGGAAAGACAAAGGTCAAAGAAGAAGAAGGGCGACCCCTGCTGGACAGACAGGAAACACACAGGTCAAAGAAGAAGGAGGGCGACCCCTGTTGGACAGACGGGAAAGACACAGGTCAAAGAAGAAGAAGGGCGACCCCTGCTGGACAGACAGGAAAGACAAAGGTCAAAGAAGAAGAAGGGCGACCCCTGCTGGACAGACAGGAAAGACAAAGGTCAAAGAAGAAGAAGGGCGACCCCTGCTGGACAGACAGGAAACACACAGGTCAAAGAAGAAGAAGGGCGACCCCTGCTGGACAGACAGGAAAGACAAAGGTCAAAGAAGAAGAAGGGCGACCCCTGCTGGACAGACAGGAAACACACAGGTAATGTCAAAAACTCAGGCAGGCGATTATAAAAATATAGTAATGAATCTCCTCACCACACTGAGCGACTGAACAGAGGGTGTTTTCTTCAGGAGGCCAGAGGACTTCTTGGGACAAGAGGGTGGGGGATCAGAGTGGGCGGAGCCAGATGATGAGGAGCGGGGTCGTGAACTTAGGCGGTCGAGGCTGCCGGTTCGAGTCCTGCTCAGTCTGACGGTGGAGAGAAGACGTCGCAGAGAAAGACGAGAGGAATCGTCTCTGCTTATGAAGCTGAAGGAAACGGAGATGATTAAATCAGAACTCATTCTGACTATCAGTGTGCATCAGGTGTATAAAGTTAATAAAGTTTGTTTGTCAGTCACATTCATTACATGTATGTATTATTTTTTATCAATAGATGCACATAAACAAGAATCTTGTTTATCCAGGTAAATCCAGGATTTTCATGTTTCATGAGTTACCCAAGCAAAGCGCTGCGCTGCTTGTTGGTCAGAAATGTTCGATCCTGGTCTGTGATGAAACAGTTTGCAACCGTTCAGGAATGTAAATGTGGCACAGAAAGCAGTTCACACACTGGAATAACTTGTGAAATCACGTGTGTTCTCTGTTCTCTAAACTGGCTCCCTGTTGCTCTTCATCCAGTCCAACCAACTCCTGTGCTGGTCTTTGGGGCTTCCTGCCGCAGAGCCCTGGTCTGATCGGGCCCTGGTCTCCACCCACTCCCTGAGCGTGGCGCTCCTCTGCCTCTGGACATTTGTTTAGTTTGACTCATCAGTCTACGTGCAAAGTGTTTAGTGTTGGAATAAGACGTCCAGCAGGTGGCGTTACACACACAGTTTGGGTTTAAACTCACTGTTCAGGAAGTGACGTGTCCTCACTGTCAAGGTCGGCTGTCATTGGCTGTCTGACCTGTCCATCGCTGTTGCTGTCTGTGGTGGGAGGGGCTTGGCTCTCGGCTGTAAACCAATCACAGGTAGAGATGTAAGTGTGTTTACAGATATGTGTCATGTAACCTGAAATACCGAACACAGGAAGTGTTAGTGAGGTCAGCTGACGCACACTCAGTAAAGTTTTTCAGTACTTGTTGTCATGACGACAGTTTGCCCGGATGACGTGCATTTAACATGTGTTTATTACACTTCAGACCGAGTCTGATGAAACAAACAGGACTGAAAAGAGAAGCCCTCCTCTGCAGCTCTGAGGTGAAGAAGAAGGATCCACACAGGTGAGGTGGACGTCGGGCAGCAACAGACTTTACACTGTGGCTCCTCCCCTGCTCGCCGACTCTACTACGCCCCCCATCAGCACTCTGTGAGGTAGCACCTGCAGACTGGAGCCCTGCTTTATCTGACTGTGGGTCAATGTCCTCACCTGTAGTCTTTGAGCTCCTTCCTGAGGAGGACGAGGACGAGGTGGAGGGGCTCTTCATCCTGAGATCCAGACCTCCATCCTTCACACAGGGGCTCCTCTCCTTCAGCTCTGGCCCCGATCGTAGCTCTCTGTGGGGCTTGGCTGCTGCAGGTCTCCCTCGCTCCTCCTGGTTCTGGTTCTGCCCTGATTTTGTGCAGTTGAGCCTGACGCTCTGTGACATCATCAGTGATGTCACATGAGGAGAAGATGAGGAGGAGGAGGGCTGAGCTGGCGTGGTTGTTTGGTCAGGGGCGTAGGGGTTCATTGGCAGGTCTGTGGTAGGCGTGGCCTTATGCAGGGTCACCTGGTTTCCATTAAGTTCCACCTGATTGGGCCCCATCATCACCTGGCCAGCGCCGCTCCCTCCCCCGCTGGTCTCACCAGGTCTGACACAGCCAATGTAGGTCTCTCTGATTGGCTCAGTCCTGTACAGTCTCCGCCCCCTATTTTCAGGTACATGTGGGTGTAAACGGAGGTTCAGGTTGACTCCACCTCCTAAAACTGTCCCACATAAGTCACACTGCCCCCCTGCCGGCGTCCGTCCTCTCTGCTGTCTGTCAGCAACATGCCCCGCCTCCGCCCTGGCCTTGACGTACAGGTTCAGGTCTGGTTTGGAGACCAGGACACCTGTCCCTCGCTGACCCCCCCGTCTCCTCTGCCGCTCCAGGTAACGGGACTCCGCCTCCGTCTCTGTCTCATCCTCAAATCGCAGACGGCGAGTTGGAGACGCTACAGGGGGCCGTCGCCTCGCCTCGCCGACAGCTGATTCGCTGCTGGACAAGTCACTCAGGTGTCCTGAGGCCACGCCCTCCGACCTCACCTGGGCAACAGGATGCAGCCTGACCCCCGACCTGTGAACAGACCACAGTTAGAGGGCGCCAGTTCAGCAGGACTGGGATCAGTTCAGTGTGAAGGACTTACTGAGGCGTGCAGTCATCACGAAGCATCAGGTGCAGGAAGATATGACAGGCTGTTATTGGCTCTACTTGTGCAGCTAAAACTGTGCAGGGGCGAACTAATTTAATGAGGCTCGTAGAGTGTGACAACACATGACGGAGCGCGACGGAAATCACAGGCTCCGCCGGGAAGGAGAACATTTACAGCAACAAACTCTACAAGAAACCGAAGAACCTCCAGCTCTCCAACACACATTTTAAACATCAGGAGAACCAATAAAACACGGAGACAATGAACGTCTCGCCGAACATTCAACATCAGGGAGAAGAGAGTGTGCAGGCTACTGTGTGTACTGCGCATACGGTGTGGTACTCACTGCGTGTACTGCGTGGTACTCACTGTGTATACTGTGTGTACTGTGTATACGGTGTGGTACTCACTGTGTGTACTGTGTGTACTGTGTATACGGTGTGGTACTCACTGTGTGTACTGTGTGTACTGTGTATACGGTGTGGTACTCACTGTGTGTGTGTGTCGGGGGTCAGCAGGTTGTGGTCGGCTCTCAGAGGAACGCAGCGACGCTTCATGCGACCTCCGTCCTCACACTGCTGCTGCCTCGGCAACCGAGCTGACACAAAGAGGTTGAACACACACACACAGGGTGGGGGAGGGGAGAGGATGACATCAGCAGCTCTGATTGGTCGGTGGAACAGAGGAAGGAGGATTAAACTGAGCAGCTCGTCAGGACTCATTAACCTGACGAGACCACAGACTGTTTACATCAGCACTCACTGTGTATTGTGTGTGTATTGAGTGTGTATTGAGTGTGTATTGTGTGTGTATTGTGTGTGTACTGTGTTTGTATTATGTGTGTACTGTGTGTGTATTATATGTGTACTGTGTGTGTATCATGTGTGTATTGTGTGTCCATTTGTTTTATTTATTTTTTATTTTGTTGTTGTCTTGTTTTTTCGACAGGTACAAATGACAGAAAGTTTACAAAGTAGATGCTGTGTGTTCAGGTTTCTTTGACACGTGTGTGTGTCCTGGTGAGGCTTTTAAAGTGTTGAGTTTAAAATATTATATATATATATATATATATATATATATATATATATATATATATATATTAAAATACAAACAATTAAATCCAGTACATGCACTAAGATACAGTTCAGACTGAGATAAAACAGAGACCAGAAACAACAACACAAAATAAGAGGTGTGTGTATGTGTGCTTGTGTGACCGTGCATACTCACACATGAACGCCCAAAATGTGCATGTATTTTTATGTTTATGTGGTTTGTATCCTGTACAGTCAGCGTTCACAGACGCGTTTCTGTATTTGTGTTAAAAACCTTTAGTTCTGTCAATGTTTTCATTTCAGGTGGTTCTACTACGTTCCACTCTCATTATTTGTCTGTGTGTGTTGTGTATAGTGTGTACTGTGTGTGTGTACTGTGCCTACTGTGTTTGTATTGTGTGTACTGTGTGTATTGTGTGTGTACTACTACTGCGTGTACTGAACTGAACACTTTTATTCCCTGGATGTTAATTTATGAGACATGAAGCTGCTTCAGCAGAGCTGCTGACATCTGATGTGAATTTGCAGTTTGCATTTACTCTCCACCTTCGTCTCTACTGTTAAAATCTACTGAGACTCCTGACTCTGCTGAGCTTCAGCAGCCCCCTGACTCTGCTGAGCTGCAGCAGCCCCTTGACTTTGTTGAGCTGCAGCATCCCACTGACTTTGTTGAGCTGCAGCATCCCACTGACTCTACTGAGCTGCAGCAGCCCCTTGACTTTGTTGAGCTGCAGCATCCCACTGACTCTACTGAGCTGCAGCAGCCCCTTGACTTTGTTGAGCTGCAGCATCCCACTGACTTTGTTGAGCTGCAGCATCCCACTGACTCTACTGAGCTGCAGCAGCCCCTTGACTTTGTTGAGCTGCAGCAGCCCAGTGACTCTGCTGAGCTGTAGCAGCCCCTTGACTTTGTTGAGCTGCAGCAGCCCACTGACTCTGCTAAGCTGCAGCAGCCCCTTGACTTTGTTGTACTGCAGCAGTCCCTTGACTTTGTTGAGCTGCTGCAACCTTTCTGACTCTGTTGAGCTGCAGCAGCGCACTGACTCTGTTAAGCTGCAGCAGCCCCTTGAACTTGTACTGAACTGAACACTTTTATTCCCTGGATGTTAATTTATGAGACATGAAGCTGCTTCAGCAGAGCTGCTGATATCTGATGTGAATTTGCAGTTTGACATTTACTCTCCACCTTCATCTCTACTGTTAAAATCTACTGAGACTCCTGACTCTGCTGAGCTGCAGCAGCCCACTGACTGTTTAGCTGCAGCAGCGCACTGACTCTGCTGAGCTTCAGCAGCTTCAGCAGCCCCCTGACTCTGCTGAGCTGAAGCAGCCCCTGAGCTGCAGCAGCCCCTTGACTTTGTTGAGCTGCAGCAGCCCACTGACTCTACTGAGCTGCAGCAGCACCTTGACTTTGTTGAGCTGCAGCAGCCCACTGATTCTGCTGAGCTGCAGCAGCCCACTGACTGTTTAGCTGCAGCAGCGCACTGACTCTGCTGAGCTTCAGCAGCTTCAGCAGCCCCCTGACTCTGCTGAGCTGAAGCAGCCCCTGAGCTGCAGCAGCCCCTTGACTTTGTTGAGCTGCAGCAGCCCACTGACTCTACTGAGCTGTAGCAGCACCTTGACTTTGTTGAGCTGCAGCAGCCCACTGACTCTGCTGAGCTGCAGCCCCTTGACTTTGTTGTACTGCAGCAGTCCCTTGATTTTGTTGAGCTGCAGCAACGCACTGACTCTGTTAAGCTGCAGCAGCCCCTTGACTCTACTGAGCTTGACTTTGTTGAGCTGCTGCAACCTTTCTGACTCTGAGCTGCAGCAGCGCACTGACTGTTTAGCTGCAGTAGCCCACTGACTCTGCTGAGCGGCAGCAGCCCATTGACTGTTTAGCTGCAGCAGCGCACTGACTTTGTTTAGCTGCAGCAGCGCACTGACTCTGTTAAGCCGCTGCAGCCCCTTGACTTTGTTGTACTGCAGCAGCCCCTTGACTTTGTTGAGCTGCTGCAGCCCCTGCTGCTCTGGCTGCCTGTTTCTTTTAGGGTTAATTTTCTGATCACTTTTAGGGCCAGACATTAGCTGGCACCTTCATACATCTCTGAGCTTTTATCCCTCTGTGAGCCGGGATGCAGACTGAGATCCTCTGGTGGGGCACAGATAACTATTCCAAGGTCTAGGCTATAAAGCAAAAGGGACAGAGCCTCTGCTGTCAGTACCCCTACAGTCTGGATTAGACTACCACAGGAGGTCAGGCTCACAGTCTGTTCCTGGTTTATCTTCCGTGTGTGATGTCTAAATTATTATTTGTTGGTTATTTGTATATTGGCTTGTTTATGTTTTAAACAACGTTATGACCTTTATGTTTTTTTATATCGACTTTTATGTTTTTATATTGATTATTATAAACCAGTGTGTGAGTCCTCTATTAGTATTTTTAGCTCTTATTTTATCGACTTAATAAATAAAACTATTATTATTATTATATATCAGATAACTCCTAAATATACTATTCTGTTATTTCCCTCGTCGTGTGCATTATGATGATGTTCCTCTCCTACAACTCCCACAATGCACCTGGTCCCGGAAATGATGGAGCACCCCGCTGGTTCCCCGCGTGTGTAGTGTGTTGTGGTGGAGCCAACATGGCGGCTCCTCTGGAAGTGATAGTGAGCAGCGACTCCGGGTCTCAGCTCTGGAACAGCACCGTGTTCGACCTGCACAGCGGCTCCAGCCTGCTGTCTTACCGGGGAGGGAACAGCGCGGCCCGGACACTGACCGTCCTCAGCGGGCAGTACCTGCTGTCCGCCCAGGTGGCCAAGAACTTCATCAACGTGTGGGAAATCCAGAGGAAGGTACGGGCCGTGCATCTCAACACACCTGGAGACTCACGAACACAGCAGAACACACCTGCTGCGTGTCACCTGCGGGGAACAGGTGGCGGGAAATGCCCGGAGTCACTCCTGAACACAGACAGACAAAACCTCACCAATCTCATGTAAAGAAATCAGTCATTTTTAGCACGACGCTCGCCTTCAAACACAAATACACCTGTAAGACAACAGGCAAGAAGCAGTACCGACCAGTCGGGTCTGTTGGTCAGTTCGGCGTTTAAAGCATCCACCAAATTTAATTTAACTTTAGTTAAAAGATGATGGTCTGCTGTAATAAACTCTGCTCAGCTCGCTGCATCCCTCCATTGTGCGTTTTGGTTCAAGAAGGACGTGAGAATAGATGGAACCGTAGCAAAGGTTTAATGAAGAATAAATAATGTGTATTAACGTGGTTTTTAATTACGCCGAATTTCAAATCAGCCAGTTTTTATTATATTACCTAACACCTCGTATCTGATTTATAGTAATATTAGGTGGCCGATAATCAAAGACAATATCAGTAGATTTTTGAATGAAGGTGCAGCTCATGTTTTCTCCCTGCATCACAACACTCTGTATTTCTCTGTTTTTTGTAGAAAGTAGGACTGTGTGCATCCAGTATATTAAACGGGCTTTAGTGTGTTATAAAATCACTGACTCAGGATTGTTATATTTTACATCATTTCATAAATTAAAAATGTAATTATACCATTACTCTACATCTGTATGTGGACTGCTGAAGTTCACCACCTGTTCACATCTCTGTTTACTTACACAATTTAAAAGAAACTAAGGTCGTTATAGTAGATAAAATAGTAGTACACAGATTTGGAATGATCTAATAATAATAGTCCTAAACTTTGAGGACGTGCTGTTTAAAGTCAGCAAAGAAAGCTGCTGCTGGAGAAACGGCGTTAACACAACGTCTGCAGGATTAACATGAAGAAGGCCTAGTAATGAAAACACCTTCCTGTCTGCAGCTGGACAGATTAAATTAGACTTTCTACATGTTTATGCTTGTTGAACGAGTCTATTGGAATTTTACTCGTGAAACTTGTGTTTCAGAGACTCTCGGTAACCCGTTTATAAGCGATTACTTTTTTAATAATCAAAATACAATTGTGCAGGGTTGGGGGTCAGGGTTGGGGTGCAGGGTTGGGGTGCAGGGTTGGGGTGCAGGGTTGGGGGTCCAGGGTTGGGGGTGCAGGGTTGGGGTGCAGGGTTGGGGTCCAGGGTTGGGGTTGGTTCAGGTGCTAACTGTATTGCAGGTGTTGTGCAGCTGATATTGAGCGTGTGAATGCAGAACATTACTGTTTAGGGGAGAGCCGGGACAAATGAACCGCGATTATACCAGTCTGACCTGCCAAACCACCTCAGCACATCCAGAACACAGTACTTACAAGAACCGCGAAAAGCCAGGTGGACACGTCACACGTTCACGGAGTTGTATGGAAAAGACTGACGAGTTGCGTTTACTGTTTCATGTGCCGTGGTCATGATCACATGACAGACAGAAATGAAATGTCAAAGTTTAGAAGCTAGTGAAGTTTTAAAGTCAGGAGTCACGGAGCCATTCTACAAATTAGCACTTCATTTTTCTATTAAAATATTTATTTTTGAAAAAAAGATGAACTAATCATATTGGTTGAAAAAGATAATAGTTTGAATGTTCCAGCTGTGAAGTTTCCTCTGTTTGGCATCAAGTGTTTGTCCCATTCTGACCATAAAGAAAAGTTTAACCACTAATTAACCATCTGGTTTCTTCAGTTTTCACTCAAAAATCAGCCTTTAAACTTAAAAGAAATAATGATTTGACATTTATCCTGATAATTATTGATATCGAATGATATGAAATGTTTTTATCGTGATGACATTTTGGGCCACATCGCCCCGATTCGCCCAGCTGTAATCGTATCGTTGTGTTTCTTCCGGAAAACAATGCGCACCTTTGGTTTAAAGTCAAATCAAACTGAAGTCTCATTCGGGCGTGTTCAGCATATTTTCACAAGATAGCAGCTGGTACTGACAGAAGAAGGCTGATCCAGCCTCTGTTTGATAAGCTTAGGTTGCTGCTTCAGGCCGTAGATACAGGACGCCAACACGCAGGACAAACCGCATTTTAAATGATTCACTGGAATTTCATTCACTTGTTTTAGGGTTTTGTTTTTACTGTAACTGTGGTCTTTCACGTTGAGGATTTGCCTGTTCTTGTTTGTGAGTCATGACTGTTGATAGTTTTGTGTTGACTGCTGACAAACGAGATCCTTGAACGCACACGTGAGCTGTTGATCGCAACAACAGTATTTCTGTAACGTTTTCTTTTATCTGAAAAGTGTTTGTTCCGGCTCGCCTCTGCTGTTTCTGTTGTCATGTGACTTCCTGTTTGTTGTCCAGGATCAGCTGCAGCAGAAGATCGTGTGTCCAGGTGTGGTCACCTGTCTGACCGCCTCACCTAACGGGCTCTTCCTCACTGCCGCCATCGCTGAGGCCATTTACCTGTGGGAGGTGAGTCAGGCCACGTCCCTCTTCTCCTTGTGCGAGTGGACAGGGTTGTAACGGCGTTAATAAAGTAACTGTATTCCGTTACAGTGCAGATAACAGGTTTGGAAAAACACGGGCGGTACTTGAACTGCTGTTTGGGACAAACACAAAGTTAGTGAGGTGTCTGTCGTTGATCGGCGTGCAGCCGGTAGTTGAATGTTTTACGCCCCCTCTCCGTCATGCAGACTCTGTGCAGACTGATTCCAGCTCTCGCTGTGTGAACACGGCGGCGGGACCGGAAGGCCAGTCTGACCGCTGGGAACACAGTGTCACCCGGGGCTGAGGCAGCTCATCAGACTGTGTTCGCTCCTGCTCATGTCGTGTTCAGGCAGCTGAGCACAGTTTTGTTGCCCGCTCGCTTGGCGCCATTCCCCGCCGGGTCCCCTGGCCTGAAAACCTCCAGTGCTCGAGTAAAAGTGTAAACTTAAACAAACACTCCCAGTGCTGCAGAGTGAGCTGAGCTAACTAGATAACGGCAGCTAGTTAGCAGCAGCAACATTTAGCTAAAGCTCTGTCCATCAGGGAACTCGGTAAATCACGTAAAGATGAGGCAGAGCAGCCGGAAAACATCTGACCGAAAAGCAGTAAATATTTTCCATCAAATACGATCAAGTTTCAGCAAAATCAGTGAATAAAGTTGAGCTTTTGTTCAATAATCAGGGGACCCAGTCCCGCAGCGTCATAAACACTAAAGCAGCCCCCAGTGCAGAATATTCACTCTGCAATATCATCAAGAACATCGCTGGTCAGTGATGAGCCAGATCCTGGCGGACCGGCCCCGTCATCTCACACAACATTCAAACTTTCATTTCATGCGAATGGCAGATTTTATAATTAAAATCCACTGAGCAGAAAACACGTCTTCCGTACTCTCTTGTCTCTATTTGCGGATTTGGTATTGAAGTAATCCAAAAGTAATCAGATTACATTATTATTATTTAGTGGTACTTGGATTACGTTACTGATCACATTTTTAAACAAGTAATTAGTAATTGTACATTTTTAAAGTAACCCTCCCTGTGTGTGGAGGAGGAGGAGGAGGTGCGACGGCTCCTCGTTAGCTGCTTCATACGGCTGTGGCTCAGGAGACAGAGCGGGTTGCTCGTTAATCAGAAGGCCGGAGGTTCAATCCCCGGCTGCATGTCCAAGTGTCCTCGGGCAACATACTGAACCCCGAATTGCCCCTGGTGGCCGTTCCGCCAGTGAATGAATGTGTGTGAATGCTGTAGTGTAAAAGCGCTATGAGTGGTCGAAAAGACTAGAAAGGTGCTTTACAGAGCATTTACATACCCAGTCTGTGACGTCTCCTTGATGTGGCCTGCCAGTTGGATGGGTCCGATGTATGTCTTTCTCCTCCTCTGTGATTAACGCCTGTTCTCTGATTTGCTCAGGTGTCGACAGGTAAGCTGCTGTGTGTCCTCAGTCGTCATTATCAGGATGTCACCTGTCTGAAGTTCACAGATGACAGCAGCCATTTTGTCTCTGGAGGAAAAGACAACATGGCTCTGGTGTGGAGCCTGTCCAGGTAACACACGCCGAACACACGCCGAACTCAAACCTGAATACCGATCACGGCCGAATGCCCTGTTGTGAACGCAAGCGCACTGCGTTTTCCTGCCTTTTTAACACGGCTGTGTTACTGACTGGTTGTGGCTGATTGGGTAACACCTGTGACACGCCACAGACGTTTTATAGAGGAGACAGGCCGCTCAATCACATCCTCAGTACAACTCTATGGGGAAAGCCCGTAAGGTTAAAGATGGCGGTCATGCCGCACCTCCTGCACGAAAGCCAATCGTCTGGTTTTAACAGCCGCAGTGGGAAACATGTTTCAGCCAATCATGTGGTTCCACTCACGTAAGGTCAGCAACAGTGACCTTCATGGTGGAAACTGTGTGTTTCTTGGCCCACGCCGCTGCCTCCTCCTCCTCCTCTTGTTCCTCCTCCTCTTGTTCTTCTTGTTCCTCCTCCTCTTGTTCTTCTTGTTCCTCCTCCTCTTGTTCTTCTTGTTCCTCCTCCTCTTGTTCTTCTTGTTCCTCCTCTTGTTCCTCCTCCTCCTCCTCCTCCTCTTGTTCCTCCTCCTCTTGTTCTTCTTGTTCCTCCTCTTGTTCTTCTTGTTCCTCCTCCTCTTGTTCTTCTTGTTCCTCCTCCTCTTGTTCTTCTTGTTCCTCCTCCTCTTGTTCTTCTTGCTCCTCCTCCTCTTGTTCTTCTTGCTCCTCCTCCTCTTGTTCTTCTTGCTCCTCCTCCTCTTGTTCTTCTTGCTCCTCCTCCTCTTGTTCTTCTTGTTCCTCCTCTTGTTTCTCTTGCTCCTCCTCTTGTTCTTCTTGCTCCTCCTCCTCTTGTTCTTCTTGCTC
>NW_024044237.1:37515425-37574746 GCF_014851395.1 Micropterus salmoides
GCTGTAGTTAGTAGTTAGTTGCGGTTAGTTATGCTGTAGTTAGTAAGTTGCGGTTAACTATGCTGTAGTTAGTAGTTAGTTGCAGTTAGCTATGCTGTAGTTAGTTGCGGTAAGTTATGCTGTAGTTAGTTGCGGTTAGTTATGCTGTAGTTAGTAGTTAGTTGCCGTTAGCTATGCAGTAGTTAGTTGCAGTTAGTTATGCTGTAGTTAGTAGTAGTTGCCGTTAGCTATGCTGTAGTTAGTTGCCGTTATGCAGTAGTTAGTTGCAGTTAGTTATGCTGTAGTTAGTAGTTAGTTGCCGTTGCTATGCTGTAGTTAGTTGCCGTTAGCTATGCTGTAGTTAGTTGCCGTTAGTAATGCTGTAGTTAGTAGTTAGTTGCCGTTAGTAATGCTGTAGTTAGTAGTTAGTTGCCGTTAGCTATGCAGTAGTTAGTTGCAGTTAGTAATGCTGTAGTTAGTAGTTAGTTGCCGTTAGCTATGCTGTAGTTAGTTGCCGTTAGCTATGCTGTAGTTAGTTGCGTTAGCTATGCAGTAGTTAGTTGCAGTTAGTTATGCAGTAGTAGTTGTAGTTAGTATGCTGTAGTTAGTTGCCGTTAGCTATGCGTAGTTAGTTGCAGTTAGTTATGCTGTAGTTAGTAGTAGTTGCCGTTAGCTATGCAGTAGTTAGTTGCAGTTAGTAATGCTGTAGTTAGTAGTAGTTGCAGTTAGTTATGCTGTAGTTAGTTGCGTTATATGCATAGTAGTTAGTTGCAGTTAGTATGCTGTAGTTAGTTGCCGTTAGCTATGCAGTAGTTAGTTGCAGTTAGTAATGCTGTAGTTAGTAGTAGTTGCCGTTAGCTATGCTGTAGTTAGTTGCCGTTAGCTATGCAGTAGTTAGTTGCAGTTAGTTATGCTGTAGTTAGTAGTTAGTTGCCGGTAGCTATGCTGTAGTTAGTTGCCGTTAGCTATGCAGTTAGTTGCAGTTAGTTATGCTGTAGTTAGTAGTAGTTGCCGTTAGCTATGCTGTAGTTAGTTGCCGTTAGCTATGCAGTAGTTAGTTGCAGTTAGTTATGCTGTAGTTAGTAGTAGTTGCCGGTAGCTATGCTGTAGTTAGTTGCCGTTAGCTATGCAGTAGTTAGTTGCAGTTAGTAATGCTGTAGTTAGTAGTAGTTGCCGTTAGCTATGCTGTAGTTAGTTGCACTTAGTTGACAGTTATTAACACTGTGTATTTCAACAGATCGTCGTCAGTGGTGCGCTATCGGCGTGTTGCTCGCCATCCTCTTCGTTGTCATCCTCCTCTTCTTCATCCTCTGATTGAGGCCTCTTCCTGTCAGCACAGAACTCGTCTTAATGCTGTGTCTACACGTCTACTGGACTCTACTGGACTCTACTGACCCTACAGACCTCTGCTGAGCTTATCAGGACTAGACTGGACTGGAGAAAAAAGAAAGAAAGTCAAAAGCAAAAACCAGTCCAGTAGAGTCCTGATCCTGAGCCAGCTGGACTGAAGACGTGTTGGATGATAAGACACTGGAAGTAAAGCATTCTAGGATTTGATGTTATTAAATTCTGGGTGACGCCCACCTCCATCAGAGAACCACTCCATTTATAGAATTACACACCTGAGAAGTCGGAACAATCAGCCAATCGGGCTCCTGGAAAAACTGAACCCACAGACAGCATCAGTATTTAAGTTTAACATGAAACAGCAGGTAAACTCCAGCTGGCAGCAGATCGGTCTGTCGCATTCTGGTTTTATTTAACCTGTGTCAAACAAAAATCCATCATCTTTCATCTCACTAATAAAATGAAACAAGGTCTGAAACCAGTTACTGGACTCTCCTGGACTCTGATATCACAGACAGACTTTACTGCACCACACTGTGTTCTGGTTTTCTCCTGGACCCTCCTGGACGTTCTCTTCCCTGTGAGTGGGACTGATGTGAAAATCATCGCAGAGGTTAAAGGTCAGACCGGGTGTAAATAAGTTTGACATGTTCATGTTTTAGAAAAAATTGTTTGATGTTTTCTTTAAAGGGCTGAAAAAAACATCTCAACTCCAGATTAATTCCGTTCGACTCTAGATTAATCCCTGTTCGACTCCAGATTAATCCCTGTTCGACTCCTGTTTAACTCCAGTTCAATCCTCGTTCAACTCCAGTTCAATCTCCGTTCAACTCCAGTTCAACTCCAGTTCGACTCCAGTTCAATCCCTGTTCGACTCCAGTTCGACTCCAGTTCAATCCCCGTTCAATCCCTGTTCGACTCCAGTTCAATCCCTGTTCAATCCCTGTTCGACTTCAGTTCGACTCCAGTTCAATCCCCGTTCAATCCCTGTTCAACTCCAGTTCGACTTCAGATTAATCCCCGTTCAACTCCAGTTCAACTCCAGTTGAACTCCAGTTCAACTCCAGTTGAACTCCAGTTCAATCCCCGTTCAATCCCTGTTCAACTCCAGTTCGACTCCAGTTCGACTCCAGTTCAATCCCTGTTCGACTCCAGTTTGACTCCAGTTCGACTCCAGTTCAATCCCCGTTCAATCCCTGTTCAACTCCAGTTCGACTCCAGATTAATCCCCGTTCGACTCCAGATTAATCCCCGTTCGACTCCAGATTAATCCCTGTTCGACTCCAGTTCGACTCCAGTTCAATCCCCGTTCAATCCCTGTTCAACTCCAGTTCGACTCCAGATTAATCCCCGTTCGACTCCAGATTAATCCCCGTTCGACTCCAGTTCAACCCCAGATTAATCCCTGTTTAACTCCAGTCTAATTGTACTTTATAACCACTTTAACTCCAGTTTAGTAACTTCTGTTTGACTCCTTTTAGACACTTTAACTCCACTTGAATAAAACTTTGAACTCCAGTTTTAATTTCAGGTTAAGTTTAATCCTACCTTTTTCCCCGTGTATCAATCAGAGGATACGGGTGTCACCACAGTGGTTATCAGCTTTCTGACGTTCCTCGCTGTACGGGTAATCTTCCTTCATATTCTACCGCTCTGGTTCAGCTCCGGTTCAGTACGAGGCTGGAGCTCGTTAATAAAAAAACCACATGAAATAACATAAGAACACTAAAACTTCCTGTTTCTGTTATTTTTCTGTTTACAATTTGTGTCTTTAGGCGACTGATGTTTTATCTTTTATTACTTTATTTTATTTCCTGTACGGTATTTATTCACACCACACACTTCCTGCTGCTTCAATTCACAATAAAAGCCTTTCCCCAGTGCACCTCTGGTGGGCTTTAATGTGAAGCAGCAGCAGGAAGTTAGCATGCGAGCTAACTGCCTGTTTGATAACAGGTGAGCTGTAATGGTGCTTTCAGACCAAACGCCACTTTCCTCGCGTGAGTACATTAGCTGCAAGTGTTCACACAACACGAGAAGGCAATTAGAACCCGCGAAAATTCGCTCGAGTTGGAAATTTTCAACTCCGGCCTTCACGTTGCCTTCACGACACCGGCACCGACCCTTCGCACCGCCTGACAGGAAATCGCAGCTCTATGCGTCTTTGCATTGACTTTGTATGTAGACTCCCCGCCCCGAACGCTCGCTTCGCTTTTGGTCTGAAAGCACAGTCAGACGCAGGTTCAGTCTGCAGATGGTGTTAAAATGTTTCCTGTTACTGTTTTAATAAACTAAACCTCAGTATTGATAACTGACTGAAAAACACAGAATTTCAACACTAACTCTTCAGAAGTCCATCCTGCAGGTTTCACCCTTAATGACTGTTTCTGTGTCGACTGAACATTTATTTTATGTTGAAATGAAATCCATGTTTCAACCGACATGATGATGATGAATCCACTCTGTTTGCTGACACATCAGCTCAGTGAATTCAGAAGAGAAGTTCTCTCATCGCACTTTTCCTTCCAGAACTCTGGAACATTAAAATATTTCAGCTGAGTGAACTCGTTTGAGAAGTGAAACCATTTAAACTGTATTATTAATCGTGAATTGAAAACATTGTCTATTCATTACTTTGTGTGTGTGAACGTTTTATGTCTGCTGGTGAATTTTATTTCAATGAACTGATGCAGAAAATAAAAACGGAATCTGATCTTTGACATGTTTTCTGCCTGTTTTCATGACGTTTGGATCAGCTGAGGCTCAATAACAGGCAGAGATCTGTTAGTGACTTTCACAGCTGAATAACTTCTGCTCACAGACACAAGATGTTTATATGCTGCCTAAACATATGGAGGGTTAAATATTTCTAATATTTTATTTACAGCGTATTTCGTGGTGTGTATTTTGGTCGTGCTCTCGTACGGTCCAACTGTAAGTGAAAGAAATACAAACAGCAGGTTTATATATTTCGTTCATCCCGTCAGAAGAAGATTGAACAGGAAGCTTCACTTCATCCTTTTTCTTTTATTTGTCAGAAAATATAAGCAAACATGAAAATACATATGACAGAAATACTGCAGAGGCTTCTTTAAATACTGTAAACACCAGTACTACATCGTTACTGCGTTCTCTTTATTTTACCTGCCAGCAGCTCTGCAGGGGGAGAAAAAATAAAACAAGCTTTTTAATTTCAGTCAGCAGGTCAGCCGGCTCACGTTCTTCCAGTGTCCCAGTTAGTTATGGAGTGTTGCTGTATTGAGCTCATTCCTGCCCCCTGAGTCACCTGATGTTCCTCAGCCACAGGAGGCAGCGCTGAGCTCACCTGCACCTTTAAACAAAGTAAGTTTCAGTTCGCACCACAGTTGGACACTCGCTGGCCCGCTGAGCGTACGAGAGATCTACATATGTTTTTGTGCATACACATGGCCCCTGGTCTCCGTCGACACACTGCCCGCCGCCGCTTCATCGTCTACTGCCGCCCTCTGAGTGATGACGGCGTTCCCCCTGTTGCATTAGGTGTGTTTGACTTCATGCGGTACTGACTTAAGGTGTTGCACGCTGGACTTAAAATAAGGCATGCTGGGTAGAAATTGTGTCCGACTTTTGGCCGCGCTGCAAAACGTCACCATGTCACATGACATTAAAACCTCGCGGGAGCTTTTCCACAGATGCACCATGGGGGTAAAACTGTACCCGTGCGGCTGTTGTAGCCTTTTCAAATGTTACCGAGTCATTTCGCTTGGGTTGTGACGGTCAAATATATCCAGCCGCCGTTTTACTACAAAGCACGGGAACTTCCTGTCGGCTCAGAGGCATTGCGAGGCTACTCAGTTAAATTACACTTAAGTCAGGTCGGCGAAAGTCAGCCGCAGTCATCTCGAATGCACCCGTTGACTCAGGGGCCCGGGGAGTCAGCACAAACTGGGACTGTTACATCGTGCTGCCTCACAACCAGTGTGTAGTAAATATAAAGGTGTCGCAGTTAGAAGTCAAAGCGGCGATGAGCTCTTCAAATGTGAAACGTCTAACTGTGCCTCCCTCACCTGCGCTGATCTGCCTGCGGATGGTAACAAATCAACACAGACTGTCAGCAACCACGGAACAAACAGCGATCAAGAAAAGCCCAGTGAATAAATGGATGATGGCGTCTGATCACGATGAGCTGGCCCCTGGTGCACAGGTTGCACCGTCGTACTCACGGCCCTGCTGAGGACCTCAAATCCAGAATGGCTGCAAACCTTCTTTTCTATAAGTCTCCACAGGTCCTGTTTCCACATCACACTGAGATCAGAGACTTCAGTCTGACCCCAGGTCCAGGACTAAGTGTTACGGGAGCTTCTCTATCGCTGCCCCTGAACATTCTCCCTCCATCAGCCTTTCACCAGCTCAGGTATGTCTCCTGAGGTCTCTGTAGGTCTGTGGTGTCGGTGGGGCCCTGTGACCGCGGCTCCTGACTCTGAAGCACGTCGGATCCACCGTGTGTGTGTAAAGTGCTTTTTAAATGGACATGAGCTGAGCGGCGGCTGTAGTTGCAGTCAGGCAGCGTTGTGGTCACCTTGGGGGGGTCCTCCAGTGTCGGAGCACCCGGACAGTGGCGGAGGGGTTCTGGGTCAGTAGGTGGGTCACCTGGTCCAGACTGAGACTGACCACCTTCTCCCCGTTCACCTCCAGGATCTCATCCCCAACCACCAGCAGGCCGGCGTACAACTTCTCAGTGCCGCTGTCCACCATGTCCTCCACGTACACGCCTGCAGTACACATGTTGTTACACTGTTAATACACACGGTAATGCAGTATTAGTACACGGTAATGCAGTATTAGTACACGGTAATGCAATATTAGTACACGGTAATGCAATATTATTACACGGTAATGCAATATTATTACACGGTAATGCAGTATCAGTACACCATAATGCAGTATTAATACACCATAATGCAGTATTAATACACTGTAATGCAGTATTAGTACACCGTAATGCAGTATTAGTACACGTTAATGCAGTATTAGTACACCATAATGCAGTATTAGTACATGGTAAGGCAGTATTAGTACACGGTAAGGCAGTATTAGTACACAGTAATTCGATATTAATACAGGGTAATGCAGTATTAGTACACGGTAATGCAGTATTAGTACACGGTAATGCAGTATTAGTACCATCGATGAACCACAAGAACATGCTGAGTAAACACTGAAAAGTTTCATCTCGGGCTGTTAGGTATTAGTAGTATTTGCAGTAGTATTAGTAGTATTGCAGTACCAGAGTCAGCTCGTCCTCCCCCTCTAATGATCAGTAGTAGTGTTAGTAGTATTTGCAGTAGTGTTGTAGTATTTGCAGTAGTATTAGTAGTATTGCAGTACCAGTCAGCTCGTCCTCTCCCTCTAATGATCAGTAGTAGTATTAGTAGTATTTGCAGTAGTGTTAGTAGTATTTGCAGTAGTGTTAGTAGTATTGCAGTAGTATTAGTAGTATTGCAGTACCAGAGTCAGCTCGTCCTCTCCCTCTAATGATCAGTAGTAGTGTTAGTAGTATTTGCAGTAGTATTAGTAGTATTGCAGTACCAGAGTCAGCTCGTCCTCTCCCTCTAATGATCAGTAGTAGTGTTAGTAGTATTTGCAGTAGTATTAGTAGTATTGCAGTACCAGAGTCAGCTCGTCCTCTCCCTCTAATGATCAGTAGTAGTGTTAGTAGTATTTGCAGTAGTATTAGTAGTATTGCAGTACCAGAGTCAGCTCGTCCTCTCCCTCTAATGATCAGTAGTAGTGTTAGTAGTATTTGCAGTAGTATTAGTAGTATTGCAGTACCAGAGTCAGCTCGTCCTCTCCCTCTAATGATCAGTAGTAGTGTTAGTAGTATTTGCAGTAGTATTAGTAGTATTGCAGTACCAGAGTCAGCTCGTCCTCTCCCTCTAATGATCAGTAGTAGTGTTAGTAGTATTTGCAGTAGTATTAGTAGTATTGCAGTACCAGAGTCAGCTCGTCCTCTCCCTCTAATGATCAGTAGTAGTGTTAGTAGTATTTGCAGTAGTATTAGTAGTATTGCAGTACCAGAGTCAGCTCGTCCTCTCCCTCTAATGATCAGTAGTAGTGTTAGTAGTATTTGCAGTAGTATTAGTATATGCAGTACCAGAGTCAGCTCGTCCTCTCCCCCTGCTGATGATGAATCCGTACATTTGGCTCTTCGGTCGACTGAGTTCCAACAACAACGTTCCGTCAGAACAAACCTGAAGAACCCGACCGACAGAACGAACTGAACTGGGACGGCCGACGTCCTCGATACTGAGACACCTCTGCAGGAACCTGAGAGACAGACAGGGAGAGACAGGATCAGTAGTACTAGTCAGTACAATGTTAGTGTAAGTAGTAAACGCCTCCATGGACTTCAGGTCAAACTAAAGGTGCAAGCGGGGCGTCGCACTTGTAGCGTGTCGGGGTGTGAGGCGGCTACGTTGCAGATTCTGGAGCTCTGCCGGTGCAGCTGTGAATTTGCTCCGCGCTTCAGGCGCTGCACAAAGGGGTTAAACATCATGTCCTGTGGCGCTTCCAAGCACTTGGCGCTACGACTACAAATGAATATTGGCATGTGTGATGTGTTCGGGGCGGGACAGTTATCAAGCACGTAAAGACTTGTGCAGATGTGAGCATGTACACTGAAGTTATGACCACTTCCTGTGTAATGGCGAAGAGTTTAACTTCGCCGCCACGCCACTGCCAAGCCGTTAACCAAAAATTCACAAGTTTTACAGCATGGCCTCATCAATGTGTTAAGGGTTTCCTGGGACAGTTGACAGCGACCTGCTAGGAGTCATACTTTACAACATAAAATGTGTCATTTCCCAGCAGGTGGCGCTCTGACTTTGAGTGAATATTGGCGTGTGGATGTGTTCAGGGGGGACTTTTATAGTGTATTCCAAATTTGGAGCAGATGTGAGCATGTAGACTGAAGTTACAATAACTTCCTGTTTTATGGTAAATCATCAATTTTGGACGCCACGCCACAGGCACGCTGTTCCACGAAAACGCACTGTTCGCTTTTAATCATGGGACCTCGCACGTTTGGTGTTCAGGCCTTAAATTATTCAGGGTCTCCTCGGCCTTTGAGCCGAAGAGTGGAAACCGTGAATTCATAGAATCTGTCGTTGACAGAAACATGGAGTCTAAATGTTCAGCAGCAGCAGCTGTGTGGAGGTTCAGACAGAGTCGAGCTGTGATGTTAATTATTACAGACTAAAATCAGAAACTGGTGTGTTACTGGTCAGCAGCTGGTCTGTAGTCAGCAGAGCGGTCCTTCTTCTTCTGCTCCGACCCAAAAGAATGACCTGATGGTGACTTCCTCAACTGCAAGAAGGGCGACCCCTGCTGGACAGACAGGAAACACACAGGTCAAAGAAGAAGGAGGGCGACCCCTGCTGGACAGACAGGAAACACACAGGTCAAAGAAGAAGGAGGGCGACCCCTGCTGGACAGACAGGAAACACACAGGTCAAAGAAGAAGGAGGGCGACCCCTGCTGGACAGACGGGAAACACACAGGTCAAAGAAGAAGGAGGGCGACCCCTGCTGGACAGACGGGAAAGACAAAGGTCAAAGAAGAAGGAGGGCGACCCCTGCTGGACAGACGGGAAACACACAGGTCAAAGAAGAAGGAGGGCGACCCCTGCTGGACAGACGGGAAACACACAGGTCAAAGAAGAAGGAGGGCGACCCCTGCTGGACAGACAGGAAACACACAGGTCAAAGAAGAAGGAGGGCGACCCCTGCTGGACAGACAGGAAACACACAGGTCAAAGAAGAAGGAGGGCGACCCCTGTTGGACAGACGGGAAAGACAAAGGTCAAAGAAGAAGGAGGGCGACCCCTGCTGGACAGACGGGAAACACACAGGTCAAAGAAGAAGGAGGGCGACCCCTGCTGGACAGACGGGAAACACACAGGTCAAAGAAGAAGGAGGGCGACCCCTGCTGGACAGACAGGAAAGACACAGGTCAAAGAAGAAGGAGGGCGACCCCTGCTGGACAGACAGGAAAGACACAGGTCAAAGAAGAAGAAAGGCGACCTCTGCTGGACAGACAGGAAAGACACAGGTCAAAGAAGAAGGAGGGCGACCCCTGCTGGACAGACAGGAAAGACACAGGTCAAAGAAGAAGGAGGGCGACCCCTGCTGGACAGACGGGAAACACACAGGTCAAAGAAGAAGGAGGGCGACCCCTGCTGGACAGACGGGAAACACACAGGTCAAAGAAGAAGGAGGGCGACCCCTGCTGGACAGACAGGAAACACACAGGTCAAAGAAGAAGGAGGGCGACCCCTGCTGGACAGACAGGAAAGACAAAGGTCAAAGAAGAAGGAGGGCGACCCCTGCTGGACAGACGGGAAACACACAGGTCAAAGAAGAAGGAGGGCGACCCCTGCTGGACAGACGGGAAACACACAGGTCAAAGAAGAAGGAGGGCGACCCCTGCTGGACAGACAGGAAACACACAGGTCAAAGAAGAAGGAGGGCGACCCCTGCTGGACAGACAGGAAAGACACAGGTCAAAGAAGAAGGAGGGCGACCCCTGCTGGACAGACGGGAAACACACAGGTCAAAGAAGAAGGAGGGCGACCCCTGCTGGACAGACGGGAAACACACAGGTCAAAGAAGAAGGAGGGCGACCCCTGCTGGACAGACGGGAAACACACAGGTCAAAGAAGAAGGAGGGCGACCCCTGCTGGACAGACGGGAAACACACAGGTCAAAGAAGAAGGAGGGCGACCCCTGCTGGACAGACGGGAAACACACAGGTCAAAGAAGAAGGAGGGCGACCCCTGCTGGACAGACGGGAAACACACAGGTGAAAGAAGAAGGAGGGCGACCCCTGCTGGACAGACGGGAAACACACAGGTGAAAGAAGAAGGAGGGCGACCCCTGCTGGACAGACGGGAAACACACAGGTGAAAGAAGAAGGAGGGCGACCCCTGCTGGACAGACGGGAAAGACACAGGTCAAAGAAGAAGGAGGACGACCCCTGCTGGACAGACAGGAAACACACAGGTCAAAGAAGAAGGAGGACGACCCCTGCTGGACAGACAGGAAAGACAAAGGTCAAAGAAGAAGAAGGGCGACCCCTGCTGGACAGACAGGAAAGACAAAGGTCAAAGAAGAAGAAGGGCGACCCCTGCTGGACAGACAGGAAACACACAGGTAATGTCAAAAACTCAGGCAGGCGATTATAAAAATATAGTAATGAATCTCCTCACCACACTGAGCGACTGAACAGAGGGTGTTTTCTTCAGGAGGCCAGAGGACTTCTTGGGACAAGAGGGGGGGGATCAGAGTGGGCGGAGCCAGATGATGAGGAGCGGGGTCGTGAACTTAGGCGGTCGAGGCTGCCGGTTCGAGTCCTGCTCAGTCTGACGGTGGAGAGAAGACGTCGCAGAGAAAGACGAGAGGAATCGTCTCTGCTTATGAAGCTGAAGGAAACGGAGATGATTAAATCAGAACTCATTCTGACTATCAGTGTGCATCAGGTGTATAAAGTTAATAAAGTTTGTTTGTCAGTCACATTCATTACATGTATGTATTATTTTTTATCAATAGATGCACATAAACAAGAATCTTGTTTATCCAGGTAAATCCAGGATTTTCATGTTTCATGAGTTACCCAAGCAAAGCGCTGCGCTGCTTGTTGGTCAGAAATGTTCGATCCTGGTCTGTGATGAAACAGTTTGCAACCGTTCAGGAATGTTAATGTGGCACAGAAAGCAGTTCACACACTGGAATAACTTGTGAAATCACGTGTGTTCTCTGTTCTCTAAACTGGCTCCCTGTTGCTCTTCATCCAGTCCAACCAACTCCTGTGCTGGTCTTTGGGGCTTCCTGCCGCAGAGCCCTGGTCTGATCGGGCCCTGGTCTCCACCCACTCCCTGAGCGTGGCGCTCCTCTGCCTCTGGACATTTGTTTAGTTTGACTCATCAGTCTACGTGCAAAGTGTTTAGTGTTGGAATAAGACGTCCAGCAGGTGGCGTTACACACACAGTTTGGGTTTAAACTCACTGTTCAGGAAGTGACGTGTCCTCACTGTCAAGGTCGGCTGTCATTGGCTGTCTGACCTGTCCATCGCTGTTGCTGTCTGTGGTGGGAGGGGCTTGGCTCTCGGCTGTAAACCAATCACAGGTAGAGATGTAAGTGTGTTTACAGATATGTGTCATGTAACCTGAAATACCGAACACAGGAAGTGTTAGTGAGGTCAGCTGACGCACACTCAGTAAAGTTTTTCAGTACTTGTTGTCATGACGACAGTTTGCCTGGATGACGTGCATTTAACATGTGTTTATTACACTTCAGACCGAGTCTGATGAAACAAACAGGACTGAAAAGAGAAGCCCTCCTCTGCAGCTCTGAGGTGAAGAAGAAGGATCCACACAGGTGAGGTGGACGTCGGGCAGCAACAGACTTTACACTGTGGCTCCTCCCCTGCTCGCCGACTCTACTACGCCCCCCATCAGCACTCTGTGAGGTAGCACCTGCAGACTGGAGCCCTGCTTTATCTGACTGTGGGTCAATGTCCTCACCTGTAGTCTTTGAGCTCCTTCCTGAGGAGGACGAGGACGAGGAGGAGGGGCTCTTCATCCTGAGATCCAGACCTCCATCCTTCACACAGGGGCTCCTCTCCTTCAGCTCTGGCCCCGATCGTAGCTCTCTGTGGGGCTTGGCTGCTGCAGGTCTCCCTCGCTCCTCCTGGTTCTGGTTCTGCCCTGATTTTGTGCAGTTGAGCCTGACGCTCTGTGACATCATCAGTGATGTCACATGAGGAGAAGATGAGGAGGAGGAGGGCTGAGCTGGCGTGGTTGTTTGGTCAGGGGCGTAGGGGTTCATTGGCAGGTCTGTGGTAGGCGTGGCCTTAAGCAGGGTCACCTGGTTTCCATTAAGTTCCACCTGATTGGGCCCCATCATCACCTGGCCAGCGCCGCTCCCTCCCCCGCTGGTCTCACCAGGTCTGACACAGCCAATGTAGGTCTCTCTGATTGGCTCAGTCCTGTACAGTCTCCGCCCCCTATTTTCAGGTACATGTGGGTGTAAACGGAGGTTCAGGTTGACTCCACCTCCTAAAACTGTCCCACATAAGTCACACTGCCCCCCTGCCGGCGTCCGTCCTCTCTGCTGTCTGTCAGCAACATGCCCCGCCTCCGCCCTGGCCTTGACGTACAGGTTCAGGTCTGGTTTGGAGACCAGGACACCTGTCCCTCGCTGACCCCCCCGTCTCCTCTGCCGCTCCAGGTAACGGGACTCCGCCTCCGTCTCTGTCTCATCCTCAAATCGCAGACGGCGAGTTGGAGACGCTACAGGGGGCCGTCGCCTCGCCTCGCCGACAGCTGATTCACTGCTGGACAAGTCACTCAGGTGTCCTGAGGCCACGCCCTCCGACCTCACCTGGGCAACAGGATGCAGCCTGACCCCCGACCTGTGAACAGACCACAGTTAGAGGGCGCCAGTTCAGCAGGACTGGGATCAGTTCAGTGTGAAGGACTTACTGAGGCGTGCAGTCATCACGAAGCATCAGGTGCAGGAAGATATGACAGGCTGTTATTGGCTCTACTTGTGCAGCTAAAACTGTGCAGGGGCGAACTAATTTAATGAGGCTCGTAGAGTGTGACAACACATGACGGAGCGCGACGGAAATCACAGGCTCCGCCGGGAAGGAGAACATTTACAGCAACAAACTCTACAAGAAACCGAAGAACCTCCAGCTCTCCAACACACATTTTAAACATCAGGAGAACCAATAAAACACGGAGACAATGAACGTCTCGCCGAACATTCAACATCAGGGAGAAGAGAGTGTGCAGGCTACTGTGTGTACTGCGCATACGGTGTGGTACTCACTGCGTGTACTGCGTGGTACTCACTGTGTATACTGTGTGTACTGTGTATACGGTGTGGTACTCACTGTGTGTACTGTGTGTACTGTGTATACGGTGTGGTACTCACTGTGTGTACTGTGTGTACTGTGTATACGGTGTGGTACTCACTGTGTGTACTGCGTATACGGTGTGGTACTCACTGTGTGTGTGTGTCGGGGGTCAGCAGGTTGTGGTCGGCTCTCAGAGGAACGCAGCGACGCTTCATGCGACCTCCGTCCTCACACTGCTGCTGCCTCGGCAACCGAGCTGACACAAAGAGGTTGAACACACACACACACAGGGTGGGGGAGGGGAGAGGATGACATCAGCAGCTCTGATTGGTCGGTGGAACAGAAGAAGGAGGATTAAACTGAGCAGCTCGTCAGGACTCATTAACCTGACGAGACCACAGACTGTTTACATCAGCACTCACTGTGTATTGTGTGTGTATTGTGTGTGTACTGTGTTTGTATTATGTGTGTACTGTGTTTGTATTATATGTGTACTGTGTGTGTATCATGTGTGTATTGTGTGTCCATTTGTTTTATTTATTTTTTATTTTGTTGTTGTCTTGTTTTTTCGACAGGGACAAATGACAGAAAGTTTACAAAGTAGATGCTGTGTGTTCAGGTTTCTTTGACACGTGTGTGTCCCTGGTGAGGCTTTTAAAGTGTTGAGTTTAAATATATATATATATATATATATATATATATATATATATATATTAAAATACAAACAATTAAATCCAGTACATGCACTAAGATACAGTTCAGACTGAGATAAAACAGAGACCAGAAACAACAACACAAAATAAGAGGTGTGTGTATGTGTGCTTGTGTGACCGTGCATACTCACACATGAACGCCCAAAATGTGCATGTATTTTTATGTTTATGTGGTTTGTATCCTGTACAGTCAGCGTTCACAGACGCGTTTCTGTATTTGTGTTAAAAACCTTTAGTTCTGTCAATGTTTTCATTTCAGGTGGTTCTACTATGTTCCACTCTCATTATTTGTCTGTGTGTGTTGTGTATAGTGTGTACTGTGTGTGTGTACTACTACTGCGTGTACTGAACTGAACACTTTTATTCCCTGGATGTTAATTTATGAGACATGAAGCTGCTTCAGCAGAGCTGCTGACATCTGATGTGAATTTGCAGTTTGACATTTACTCTCCACCTTCGTCTCTACTGTTAAAATCTACTGAGACTCCTGACTCTGCTGAGCTGCAGCAGCCCCCTGACTCTGCTGAGCTGCAGCAGCCCACTGACTCTGCTGAGCTTCAGCAGCCCCCTGACTCTGCTGAGCTGCAGCAGCCCCTTGACTTTGTTGAGCTGCAGCATCCCACTGACTTTGTTGAGCTGCAGCATCCCACTGACTCTACTGAGCTGCAGCAGCCCCTTGACTTTGTTGAGCTGCAGCATCCCACTGACTCTACTGAGCTGCAGCAGCCCCTTGACTTTGTTGAGCTGCAGCATCCCACTGACTCTACTGAGCTGCAGCAGCCCCTTGACTTTGTTGAGCTGCAGCATCCCACTGACTTTGTTGAGCTGCAGCATCCCACTGACTCTACTGAGCTGCAGCAGCCCCTTGACTTTGTTGAGCTGCAGCAGCCCAGTGACTCTGCTGAGCTGTAGCAGCCCCTTGACTTTGTTGAGCTGCAGCAGCCCACTGACTCTGCTAAGCTGCAGCAGCCCCTTGACTTTGTTGTACTGCAGCAGTCCCTTGACTTTGTTGAGCTGCTGCAACCTTTCTGACTCTGTTGAGCTGCAGCAGCGCACTGACTCTGTTAAGCTGCAGCAGCCCCTTGAACTTGTACTGAACTGAACACTTTTATTCCCTGGATGTTAATTTATGAGACATGAAGCTGCTTCAGCAGAGCTGCTGATATCTGATGTGAATTTGCAGTTTGACATTTACTCTCCACCTTCATCTCTACTGTTAAAATCTACTGAGACTCCTGACTCTGCTGAGCTGCAGCAGCCCACTGACTGTTTAGCTGCAGCAGCGCACTGACTCTGCTGAGCTTCAGCAGCTTCAGCAGCCCCCTGACTCTGCTGAGCTGAAGCAGCCCCTGAGCTGCAGCAGCCCCTTGACTTTGTTGAGCTGCAGCAGCCCACTGACTCTACTGAGCTGCAGCAGCACCTTGACTTTGTTGAGCTGCAGCAGCCCACTGATTCTGCTGAGCTGCAGCAGCCCACTGACTGTTTAGCTGCAGCAGCGCACTGACTCTGCTGAGCTTCAGCAGCTTCAGCAGCCCCCTGACTCTGCTGAGCTGAAGCAGCCCCTGAGCTGCAGCAGCCCCTTGACTTTGTTGAGCTGCAGCAGCCCACTGACTCTACTGAGCTGTAGCAGCACCTTGACTTTGTTGAGCTGCAGCAGCCCACTGACTCTGCTGAGCTGCAGCCCCTTGACTTTGTTGTACTGCAGCAGTCCCTTGATTTTGTTGAGCTGCAGCAACGCACTGACTCTGTTAAGCTGCAGCAGCCCCTTGACTCTACTGAGCTTGACTTTGTTGAGCTGCTGCAACCTTTCTGACTCTGAGCTGCAGCAGCGCACTGACTGTTTAGCTGCAGTAGCCCACTGACTCTGCTGAGCGGCAGCAGCCCATTGACTGTTTAGCTGCAGCAGCGCACTGACTTTGTTTAGCTGCAGCAGCGCACTGACTCTGTTAAGCCGCTGCAGCCCCTTGACTTTGTTGTACTGCAGCAGCCCCTTGACTTTGTTGAGCTGCTGCAGCCCCTGCTGCTCTGGCTGCCTGTTTCTTTTAGGGTTAATTTTCTGATCACTTTTAGGGCCAGACATTAGCTGGCACCTTCATACATCTCTGAGCTTTTATCCCTCTGTGAGCCGGGATGCAGACTGAGATCCTCTGGTGGGGCACAGATAACTATTCCAAGGTCTAGGCTATAAAGCAAAAGGGACAGAGCCTCTGCTGTCAGTACCCCTACAGTCTGGATTAGACTACCACAGGAGGTCAGGCTCACAGTCTGTTCCTGGTTTATCTTCCGTGTGTGATGTCTAAATTATTATTGTTGGTTATTTGTATATTGGCTTGTTTATGTTTTAAACAACGTTATGACCTTTATGTTTTTTTATATCGACTTTTGTATGTTTTTATATTGATTATTATAAACCAGTGTGTGAGTCCTCTATTAGTATTTTTAGCTCTTATTTGATCGACTTAATAAATAAAACTATTATTATTATATATCAGATAACTCCTAAATATACTATTCTGTTATTTCCCTCGTCGTGTGCATTATGATGATGTTCCTCTCCTACAACTCCCACAATGCACCTGGTCCCGGAAATGATGGAGCACCCCGCTGGTTCCCCGCGTGTGTAGTGTGTTGTGGTGGAGCCAACATGGCGGCTCCTCTGGAAGTGATAGTGAGCAGCGACTCCGGGTCTCAGCTCTGGAACAGCACCGTGTTCGACCTGCACAGCGGCTCCAGCCTGCTGTCTTACCGGGGAGGGAACAGCGCGGCCCGGACACTGACCGTCCTCAGCGGGCAGTACCTGCTGTCCGCCCAGGTGGCCAAGAACTTCATCAACGTGTGGGAAATCCAGAGGAAGGTACGGGCCGTGCATCTCAACACACCTGGAGACTCACGAACACAGCAGAACACACCTGCTGCGTGTCACCTGCGGGGAACAGGTGGCGGGAAATGCCCGGAGTCACTCCTGAACACAGACAGACAAAACCTCACCAATCTCATGTAAAGAAATCAGTCATTTTTAGCACGACGCTCGCCTTCAAACACAAATACACCTGTAAGACAACAGGCAAGAAGCAGTACCGACCAGTCGGGTCTGTTGGTCAGTTCGGCGTTTAAAGCATCCACCAAATTTAATTTAACTTTAGTTAAAAGATGATGGTCTGCTGTAATAAACTCTGCTCAGCTCGCTGCATCCCTCCATTGTGCGTTTTGGTTCAAGAAGGACGTGAGAACAGATGGAACCGTAGCAAAGGTTTAATGAAGAATAAATAATGTGTATTAACGTGGTTTTTAATTACGCCGAATTTCAAATCAGCCAGTTTTTATTATATTACCTAACACCTCGTATCTGATTTATAGTAATATTAGGTGGCCGATAATCAAAGACAATATCAGTAGATTTTTGAATGAAGGTGCAGCTCATGTTTTCTCCCTGCATCACAACACTCTGTATTTCTCTGTTTTTTGTAGAAAGTAGGACTGTGTGCATCCAGTATATTAAACGGGCTTTAGTGTGTTATAAAAATCACTGACTCAGGATTGTTATATTTTACATCATTTCATAAATTAAAAATGTAATTATACCATTACTCTACATCTGTATGTGGACTGCTGAAGTTCACCACCTGTTCACATCTCTGTTTACTTACACAATTTAAAAGAAACTAAGGTCGTTATAGTAGATAAAATAGTAGTACACAGATTTGGAATGATCTAATAATAATAGTCCTAAACTTTGAGGACGTGCTGTTTAAAGTCACAGCAAAGAAAGCTGCTGCTGGAGAAACGGCGTTAACACAACGTCTGCAGGATTAACATGAAGAAGGCCTAGTAATGAAAACACCTTCCTGTCTGCAGCTGGACAGATTAAATTAGACTTTCTACATGTTTATGCTTGTTGAACGAGTCTATTGGAATTTTACTCGTGAAACTTGTGTTTCAGAGACTCTCAGTAACCCGTTTATAAGCGATTACTCTAAAGACTAATTAATTGATGCTTTTTTAATAATCAAAATAACAATTGTGCAAATCACTCATCTCATTAATATTTCAGTGGTGTAGTTATAAGATAAGAAGAGTACTGATTCAGCTAGGGGTCCAGGGTTGGGGGTCCAGGGTTGGGGGTCCAGGGTTGGGGGTCCAGGGTTGGGGTTGGTTCAGGGTGCCAACTGTATTGCAGGTGTTGTGCAGCTGATATTGAGCGTGTGAATGCAGAACATTACTGTTTAGGGGAGAGCCGGGACAAATGAACCGCGATTATACCAGTCTGACCTGCCAAACCACCTCAGCACATCCAGAACACAGTACTTACAAGAACCGCGAAAAGCCAGGTGGACACGTCACACGTTCACAGAGTTGTACGGAAAAGACTGACGAGTTGCGTTTACTGTTTCATGTGCCGTGGTCATGATCACATGACAGACAGAAATGAAATGTCAAAGTTTAGAAGCTAGTGAAGTTTTAAAGTCAGGAGTCACGGAGCCATTCTACAAATTAGCACTTCATTTTTCTATTAAAATATTTATTTTGTTGAAAAAAAGATGAACTAATCATATTGGTTGAAAAAGATAATAGTTTTGAATGTTCCAGCTGTGAAGTTTCCTCTGTTTGGCATCAAGTGTTTGTCCCATTCTGACCATAAAGAAAAGTTTAACCACATAATTAACCATCTGGTTTCTTCAGTTTTCACTCAAAAATCAGCCTTTAAACTTAAAAGAAATAATGATTTGACATTTATCCTGATAATTATTGATATCGAATGATATGAAATGTTTTTATCGTGATGACATTTTGGGCCACATCGCCCCGATTCGCCCAGCTGTAATCGTATTGTTGTGTTTCTTCTGCAAAACAATGCGCACCTTTGGTTTAAAGTCAAATCAAACTGAAGTCTCATTCGGGCGTGTTCAGCATAATTTCACAAGATAGCAGCTGGTACTGACAGAAGAAGGCTGATCCAGCCTCTGTTTGACAAGCTTAGGTTGCTGCTTCAGGCCGTAGATACAGGACGCCAACACGCAGGACAAACCGCATTTTAAATGATTCACTGGAATTTCATTCACTTGTTTTAGGGTTTTGTTTTTACTGTAACTGTGGTCTTTTCACGTTGAGGATTTGCCTGTTCTTGTTTGTGAGTCATGACTGTTGATAGTTTTGTGTTGACTGCTGACAAAACGAGATCCTTGAACGCACACGTGAGCTGTTGATCGCAACAACAGTATTTCTGTAACGTTTTCTTTTTATCTGAAAAGTGTTTGTTCCGGCTCGCCTCTGCTGTTTCTGTTGTCATGTGACTTCCTGTTTGTTGTCCAGGATCAGCTGCAGCAGAAGATCGTGTGTCCAGGTGTGGTCACCTGTCTGACCGCCTCACCTAACGGGCTCTTCCTCACTGCCGCCATCGCTGAGGCCATTTATCTGTGGGAGGTGAGTCAGGCCACGCCCCTCTTCTCCTTGTGCGAGTGGACAGGGTTATAACGGCGTTAATAAAGTAACTGTATTCCGTTACAGTGCAGATAACAGGTTTGGAAAAACACGGGCGGTACTTGAACTGCTGTTTGGGACAAACACAAAGTTAGTGAGGTGTCGTTGATCGGCGTGCAGCCGGTAGTTGAATGTGTTTACGCCCCCTCTCCGTCATGCAGACTCTGTGCAGACTGATTCCAGCTCTCGCTGTGTGAACACGGCGGCGGGACCGGAAGGCCAGTCTGACCGCTGGGAACACAGTGTCACCCGGGGCTGAGGCAGCTCATCAGACTGTGTTCGCTCCTGCTCATGTCGTGTTCAGGCAGCTGAGCACAGTTTTGTTGCCCGCTCGCTTGGCGCCATTCCCCGCCGGGTCCCCCTGGCCTGAAAACCTCCAGTGCTCGAGTAAAAGTGTAAACTTAAACAAACACTCCCAGTGCTGCAGAGTGAGCTGAGCTAACTAGATAACGGCAGCTAGTTAGCAGCAGCAACATTTAGCTAAAGCTCTCTGTCCATCAGGGAACTCGGTAAATCACGTAAAGATGAGGCAGAGCAGCCGGAAAACATCTGACCGAAAAGCAGTAAATATTTTCCATCAAATACGATCAAGTTTCAGCAAAATCAGTGAATAAAGTTGAGCTTTTGTTCAATAATCAGGGGACCCGGTCCCTCAGCAGCGTCATAAAAACACTAAAGCAGCCCCCAGTGCAGAATATTCACTCTGCAATATCATCAAGAACATCGCTGGTCAGTGATGAGCCAGATCCTGGCGGACCGGCCCCGTCATCTCACACAACATTCAAACTTTCATTTCATGCGAATGGCAGATTTTATAATTAAAAATCCACTGAGCAGAAAACACGTCTTCCGTACTCTCTTGTCTCTATTTGCGGATTTGGTATTGAAGTAATCCAAAAGTAATCAGATTACATTACTTTTATTTAGTGGTACTTGGATTACGTTACTGATCACATTTTTAAACAAGTAATTAGTAATTGTACATTTTTAAAGTAACCCTCCCTGTGTGTGGAGGAGGAGGAGGAGGTGCGACGGCTCCTCGTTAGCTGCTTCATACGGCTGTGGCTCAGGAGACAGAGCGGGTTGCTCGTTAATCAGAAGGCCGGAGGTTCAATCCCCGGCTGCATGTCCAAGTGTCCTCGGGCAACATACTGAACCCCGAATTGCCCCTGGTGGCCGTTCCGCCAGTGAATGAATGTGTGTGAATGCTGTAGTGTAAAAGCGCTATGAGTGGTCGAAAAGACTAGAAAGGTGCTTTACAGAGCATTTACATACCCAGTCTGTGACGTCTCCTTGATGTGGCCTGCCAGTTGGATGGGTCCGATGTATGTCTTTCTCCTCCTCTGTGATTAACGCCTGTTCTCTGATTTGCTCAGGTGTCGACAGGTAAGCTGCTGTGTGTCCTCAGTCGTCATTATCAGGATGTCACCTGTCTGAAGTTCACAGATGACAGCAGCCATTTTGTCTCTGGAGGAAAAGACAACATGGCTCTGGTGTGGAGCCTGTCCAGGTAACACACGCCGAACACACGCCGAACTCAAACCTGAATACCGATCACGGCCGAATGCCCTGTTGTGAACGCAAGCGCACTGCGTTTTCCTGCCTTTTTAACACGGCTGTGTTTACTGACTGGTTGTGGCTGATTGGGTAACACCTGTGACACGCCACAGATGTTTTATAGAGGAGACAGGCCGCTCAATCACATCCTCAGTACAACTCTATGGGGAAAGCCCGTAAGGTTAAAGATGGCGGTCATGCCGCACCTCCTGCACGAAAGCCAATCGTCTGGTTTTAACAGCCGCAGTGGGAAACATGTTTCAGCCAATCATGTGGTTCCACTCACGTAAGGTCAGCAACAACCTGCTGACCTTCATGGTGGAAACTGTGTGTTTCTTGGCCCACGCCGCTGCCTCCTCCTCTTGTTCCTCCTCCTCCTCCTCCTCCTCTTGTTCCTCCTCCTCCTCCTCCTCTTGTTCCTCCTCCTCTTGTTCCTCCTCCTCCTCCTCCTCTTGTTCCTCCTCCTCTTGTTCTTCTTGTTCCTCCTCCTCTTGTTCTTCTTGTTCCTCCTCCTCTTGTTTCTCTTGCTCCTCCTCTTGTTCTTCTTGTTCCTCCTCCTCTTGTTCTTCTTGTTCCTCCTCCTCTTGTTCTTCTTGTTCCTTGTTCTTCTTGTTCCTCCTCCTCTTGTTCTTCTTGCTCCTCCTCCTCTTGTTCTTCTTGCTCCTCCTCCTCTTGTTCTTCTTGCTCCTCCTCCTCTTGTTCTTCTTGTTCCTACTCCTCTTGTTCTTCTTGTTCCTTGTTCTTCTTGTTCCTCCTCTTGTTTCTCTTGCTCCTCCTCCTCTTGTTCCTCCTCCTCTTGTTCTTTTTGTTCCTCCTCTTGTTTCTCTTGCTCCTCCTCTTGTTCCTCCTCCTCTTGTTCCTCTTCTTCTTCCTCCTCCTCCTATTTGTTTCTCCTCTTGTTGTTCCTCCTCATCCTCGTTTCTCCTCTTGTTCCTCCTCTTCTTGTTCCTCTTGTTCGTCCTCCTCTTCTTGTTTCTCCTCCTCCTCCTCCTTGTTTCTCCTCTTCTTCCTCCTCCTCCTCTTCTTCCTTCTCGTTCCTCTTCCTCTTGTTCTTCTTGCTCCTCCTCCTCTTGTTCTTCTTGCTCCTCCTCCTCTTGTTCTTCTTGCTCCTCCTCCTCTTGTTCTTCTTGCTCCTCCTCCTCTTGTTCCTCCTCCTCTTGTTCCTCTTGTTCCTCCTCCTCTTGTTCCTCTTGTTCCTCTTGTTCCTCCTCCTCTTGTTCTTTTTGTTCCTCCTCTTGTTTCTCTTGCTCCTCCTCTTGTTCCTCTTGTTCTTCCTCCTCTTCTTGTTCCTCCTCCTCTTGTTCTTCCTCCTCTTGTTCCTCTTCCTTTTCCTCCTCCTTTTGTTCCTCTTGTTCCTCCTCTTCTTTTTCCTCTTGTTCTTCTTCTTCTTGTTCCTCTTGTTCCTCCTTCTCCTCCTCCTTTTCTTCCTCTTCTTGTTCCTCCTCCTCCTCTTGTTCCTCCTCCTCTTCTTCCTCCTCCTCTTGTTCCTCTTGTTCTTCCTCCTCTTCTTGTTCCTCTTCCTTTTCCTCCTCCTTGTGTTCCTCTTCCTTTTCCTACTCCTTGTGTTCCTCTTCTTCCTCCTCCTCTTGTTCCTTTTGTTCCTCTTGTTCGTCTTCCTCCTCCTCTTGTTGCTCCTCCTCTTGTTCCTCGTGTTCCTCCTCCTCTTGTTCCTCTTTTCGTCTTCCTCCTCCTCTTGTTCCTTCTCGTTCCTCTTGTTGTTCCTCTTTTCGTCTTCCTCCTCCTCTTGTTCCTCTTTTCGTCTTCCTCCTCCTTGTTCCTCCTCCTCCTCTTGTTCCTTTTGTTCCTCTTTTCGAATTCCTCCTCTTGTTCCTTCTCTTTGTTCCTCTTTTCGTCTTCCTCCGCTTGTTCCTTCTTGTTCCTTCTCGTTCTTCCTCTTCTTCATCCTCCTCCTCCTCTTTTTCCTTTTGTTCCTCTTTTTGTCTTCCTCTTCCTCTTGTTCCTCTTTTCGTCTTCCTCCTCTTCTTCCTCCTCCTCTTGTTCCTCCTCCTCCTCTTGTTCCTTCTCGTTCCTCTTGTTCGTCCTCCTCCTCCTCTTTTTCCTTTTGTTCCTCTTTTCGTCTTCCTCCTCCTCTTCTTCCTCCTCCTCCTTGTTCCTTTTGCTCCTCTTTTCGCCTTCCTCCTCCTCTTGTTCCTTCTCGTTCCTCTTGTTCGTCCTCCTCCTCCTCTTTTTCCTTTTGTTCCTCTTTTCGTCTTCCTCCTCCTCTTCTTCCTCCTCCTCCTTGTTCCTTTTGCTCCTCTTTTCGCCTTCCTCCTCCTCTTCTTCTTCCTCCTCCTCCTCCGTGTTTCTCTTCTTCTTCCTCTTCCTCCTCCTCCTTGTTTCTCCTCCTCCTCATTTCTCCTCTTCTTCCTCCTCCTCCTTTTGTTCCTCTTTTATTCTTCCTCCTCCTCTTCTCAGGGTCACTGACGTCCTCGTGCACGCCACTAACGGCGTGAAGCCAGCTGGTCTCTTAAATTCCTGACGAGCCGACGACGAAGAGGCCTGAGATGTAGGATGATCATCTGACCACCAGGGGGAGCCCTGACCCAGCTGGTCAGTCTGTTACCATGGATACGCACCAAGGTGTTTCCTGTCAGCAGGAACATTTACGGTCTGATTGATTAGTTGATTGACAGAAAGATGATCGATCGTTGGTGCTTTTCATCATCAGTCACAACCTTTTCTGATTGGTCAGATCTCAACTCTCTCTGCTCTCTGATTGGACAGAGCTGGACTCTCAGGTTCTTGTTTGATTCTTTAAATATGAAACAGTCAGAAGTAGCCGTGTCGAGCTGATCCAGAATCAGAACCAGGTCCTGAGCTGGAGTCAAACCCGCAACCTGTTGCCAGGTGAGGAGGCAGCTGATTGGCTGAGTGATGACAGACGGATCAATATGAAATGTGTATCAGTGTATGAAGCTGCAAACCCCCCCGATGCTGTGATGTCAGCGAGCAGCAGAGGATGATGGGAAACGTGTGCTGACACGTTTGATCTTCATCGTTCTGACGTCTTATCAGATTACTGATTAATAAACTCTGCTGGCCAATGAAAGCGTGTTTTAATTCTTTTGAAATCCGACTTCTTTTCCCTCACTCGCTCACCTGCACCTCTGCTGCAAACACAGCTGCTGGCCCCGCCCCTTTCCCCACCAGCAGTAGGTTTAAGATGAAACTCGCCTTTTCCCGGACGTTTCCACCTACGATCTGTTTTCACCGCAGCAGCTGCGCCGCCTGTGGAGCAGGCGTGTTAACTGCGTCGCACATCAAATGATGGAAACCAACGTGGGAGCTGACGAGTGACCTCTGTGTTCACCGTCGCGTCACCTGCTCCGTGCTCTCACATATCTGCCGTGTCGCGTCAGATAACGACTCTGTGCGTCATCATCAGTGTTTGTGAAGCGTTTCCCGGTTCAGGGTTGCGGCGGGCGCCTTGCTAGACATAAAGCTCTAGGTCTAGGACTGGGTCCGTGCTGGTACTGGATTTGGATCCAGCATCTAGTTTACTGACAAACTTCAGCAGAGCCCCTGTAAATTATAGATATCGATATAAGATTGTAATGTTATCAGCTGCTTCAGACTGGCTCCAGGTTTCCTTTAAGACATTTCCAAAAGGTAAATACTGTTTATACTGTGACATGACCGAGTCTCGAACGGTTCCTCTAAAATCATCCGTTTCCTGTTGGAGGTTCTGAATGCGTGACCCGGCTCCACTTACTGTTTTCTGTGTGTGTGTGTGTGTTTCAGTGCTATCCAGCTGGATCTAAGCCACACCCCTGAGCCGCGGCACATCCTTTCTCGTCACTCTCTGCCAATCACAGACCTGCACTGTGGCCTGATGGGAGCTCAGGCCAGAATAGCCACCGCCTCCTTAGACCAAACCGTCAAGGTAAGACAACAGCTGACGGGCGGGGGTTACGTCAGCTGCTCAGTGCGACGGGCGGAGGTGGTCGCGCCTCCGTCAGGGCTCGGTGACTCCTCATATCTGTTTCATCAGCGGTGAAATGAATGTTTACTGTCAACAAACAAACAAACAGACGTTTCCTGCTCAGATAAAACCTTTAAATATTTAAACTGAGGACAGAAACGTTTCTCTGACATCACACGCAGTATTTTCCTAAAACTTCCAGTTTATCTGGTGTTTAACAGCAGATCTGCAGGCAGGACGTCCTGGACAGAACCGTCACCTGGTGTCAGATGGCTTTGCTTCCTGTGATGTCACCATGACGTCTTGTCCACAGTTTGAGTCACGGAGCTCCTTTAAGTTGAATCTCTCGTCACCTTCCCGCCGCCCGGCCGCACAGCTCAGACTTGTAGCTGTCAGCGCAGTTTAGCTCCTGAAACCCGGCAGGACGCTCATATTTCCACCTCTGCCGTGTGATTTGAACGCAGCATTAATTCCACTTCGTGGTCACAGAGATTTGACAGAGAGATGACACCTCACGCTGAAGCATGATGCATTCTGAGTTTCTCTAAATGTGCCGTTTTCTTAATGAGGTTTGGTTTGAGTTTTTCTGTTGGAGAATATAACTGAGCACAGAAATGAGACACGTCGTCGTGTTTTCACAGCATTACTGAACAGGAAGTGAATTAACCCGAGTGCTGATAAATCCTCCCCGAGGCTCTGAACTGGCGGACGCTCGTCGTCTCCTCTTTCTGGTGTGTGATTGGCCGGTCGCCCTTTGGGGACAGATGCTCACATCTTCTCTATGAAAGCCTTTCATTAATCTCAGAGTGCCGCTTCTGTTGAGAGCATTAGTGGAACCAGGAGCGGCGTACTATAAAGTAGACGGCACACAGCGTGGTGTTCTGACTCGTTACGGTTTCTGTTTCAGTTTTCAAGCGTCTCTGCGGTTTCACGTTGAACCCGGTCGTACGTCTCGCAGTTTAACTTCCTGTCAGAGTGAGGATGTCGCTGAGGGTTCGACCTCGGGCTCGTTCAGCTGATGGACGAGGGTGGAAACAGACTATCGTCATGACGATGAGACAGGTGAGGAGGTTGCGTCCTGTCAGACCGATGATGAAGCTGCCACCTGACTACAAACATTTCTTCATGTGTGCTGACTGCAGCGCGTCGTGTCGCTCGCTTGTATATACATGTACAGACGTATACTGCAGTACAGGTAGTATTCTGCAGAGTAAATACATCCACTGAGTATTTATTGAAGCAGCACTGAAACTTGTTTTGAACCAATCAGGTGCTGCGACTGAATGATTCACATCTTTAAACACAGAGCGGCTCCTCCCGTTATCCTCAGATCTGTTTTTAATTTTGGTAAAATCCCGTCTGACATAAATCACAGGAGGCGGAGTCTCAGTAATGTGACATCGTAACGGATGGTCAGGAGGCGTTGAATTCGAGCCGAGACGTTTCTGCTGCTCACGCTTTAAATTATCACATTTTTAAGTGGAGTCTGGAACAGAACCACAGTCTGTGTTCTGCAGAGCCAGCAGCTCTATTACACCAAGAGGGAGCAGAGGTCAAAGGTCAGCTGGCAGCAGCGACCAATCACATCCTCTGATCGTTCCCATGAAAATGAACCGTCACGGTTCTGCTGCCGCCTGTTTAATGACGTTTAAAGACCCACAAGGATCCTAAAGGTTCAGGTTCTGAACCAGGATACGGGTTGTTTAGTTCCTGCGGTGGAAAACACCAATCATGTTAGAAACTCATGACAACAGGAAGCTCCTTAAATAATTAACTTCAGTCAGATGAAAAACAGATCCTGCATGTGAATCTGCAGGCGAGTCCAAAAAGTAATATCGACCAATCACGTTTGAGCAGGCTGCGGTTGAGTGCAGGTGAACAGTTCCTGTGGAGTCGGAGTCAGAACCCATCAGCTGACATCTTAAGCTTGATTTATACTCCTGCGTAGGGTCTACGTGCGTAGCTACGGTGTAGACTACACGCGTAGACAGGCATTGATACTTGTGCGTCCGTTACACCCCCAAACGCTAGTCAGCGGTAGCGCTACAGCGTCCACTGTGTTGACTTTTGCCAGCTGAGCGGGCTAACTTCCGGGTCCTTCTGGGTTCAGACGGGTTCAGGCGGGTTCAGATGGGTTTTGGGTTCAGATGGGTTCTGGGTTCAGATGGGTTTTGGGTTCAGGCGGGTTCAGATGGGTTCTGGGTTCAGATGGGTTTTGGGTTCAGGCGGGTTCAGATGGGTTTTGGGTTCAGGCGGGTTCAGATGGGTTTTGGGTTCAGATGGGTTTTGGGTTCAGGCGGGTTCAGATGGGTTTTGGGTTCAGGCGGGTTCAGATGGGTTTTGGGTTCAGATGGGTTCAGATGGGTTCAGATGGGTTCAGATGGGTTTTGGGTTCAGGCGGGTTCAGATGGGTTCAGATGGGTTCAGATGGGTTTTGGGTTCAGGCGGGTTCAGATGGGTTTTGGGTTCAGGCGGGTTCAGATGGGTTTTGGGTTCAGATGGGTTTTGGGTTCAGGCGGGTTCAGATGGGTTTTGGGTTCAGGCGGGTTCAGATGGGTTTTGGGTTCAGATGGGTTCAGATGGGTTCAGATGGGTTTTGGGTTCAGACGGGTTCAGATGGGTTTTGGGTTCAGACGGGTTCAGATGGGTTTTGGGTTCAGACGGGTTCAGATGGGTTCTGGGTTCAGATGGGTTTTGGGTTCAGGCGGGTTCAGATGGGTTCAGATGGGTTTTGGGTTCAGACGGGTTCAGATGGGTTCTGGGTTCAGATGGGTTTTGGGTTCAGGCGGGTTCATACGGGTTCAGATGGGTTCTGGGTAAACGATGATCAGAAGAAAGTGGTCTTGGTCCGGTTATCCAGCTAACTGCTGGCTGCACCTTCAGACCCAGACTTCAGACATCGGCCCGTTGGGCTTCGTGTCCTCTGATCCTGCTGCCGGTTCTCTGAGGTGTTTGTCTCCTTGTGTCCAGGTGTGGGAGTTGTCCTCTGGCGAGCTGCTGCTGTCCGTCCTGTTTGACGTGGAGATCATGTCGGTGACCTTTGACCCCAGCGAGTACTTCCTGTTCTGTGGAGGCAGCGACGGAAACATTTTCCAGGTGTCTCTGTGCAGCCAGGTGAGACTGTCCACGCCGCCTCACATCACGCTCCACTTCCTGTCAAAGTTTTCAGAACGCACACAGATCTGTCCAGCCTCATCAGCTGATTGAGACTTCACGAAGACGGGCCGCGGCGTCCTGCAGCTGCACTCAGGGAAGGAATCACGGCTTCCTGTGCGCCCCAGAGTTCAGAGTTCTGTTGATGAAGCACTTCCTGTTTCTGCAACATGCCAACCACAAATGCAAAATAGGTTTCATTGTAAAACAAACAAGAATTAATCCCAAAAACTGAAGACTTGCGTGAGTAGAAAGACTCCCCTGCCGTCTCTCGGGGTTCAATCTGTACACTTGGCACATCGAGCCTCTCGGATCGGTGCCGTTTTCTTCGAGCCAAAACTGCCGCAGCTCCTTCCGTCTGGACGGTTCTGCTGCTGCCGGCGTTCGTTGAGTCGTACCTCAGATTCTCAGCTGGGTCTGAGGTCTTGAGGTCTGGGCTTGGACCCGATGCCCAGGGTCCTGCTGGATCCCAGTCTCAGAACTCTGGCAGACTGAAACAGGTTTGTCTCAAGGATTCCCTGCATTTAGTGCCGTCCTTCAGTTCTGACCAGCGTCCCGGTCCCTGAGGTGTTGGCACCAGACTGCGGTTTCCTCGATGAGCTTTGACCACAGTACCTTCCTCCATGTGTGTGGGGAGTCTCCCTCAGGCCTCGTGGCGTCCAGCTCACAGTGCTCCTGTGGACAGAGACTCTGCAGCTCCTCCACGTTACCTTCAGTCCCTCTGATTAAAGCCCTCCTCGCCTGCTGCCTGAGTTTTGGTCTTTATATTTTTTAATAATAATGTAAATAATCTAATAACGCAGCGCCGCGAGGACGCAGACAATCACAAACGCTTCTCTCTTGTTTTTGTATAATGAGCAGCTCGTTGGCCCACAGGGCGACCCGGTGCTCCAGATGGTCCCGGTCTAAACATCCTACCAGCCTTTATACTACATCCTACCAAAGAAATTGCACGTCCTCTCGTGTCTTGAATAAATAAACGTTGTTATTCAGATAGTTCAGCAGTCTGACGTTGACATCTTAAATCGGTTTATCTCCAGATCCGACTGGTGGCCTCAGTGTCAATGCTGCTCTCCACAGTTCATCTAAAACAAAGAAGGTGTCCGATCCGTCTGCTCACTCTGCTCCTACACTAAAAACTACAGCACATGATATTTGAACGTAAAGAGGAGACGTGTAATTATGTAGATGAGGCTAAATCCTGGAGAGTCGGCGTGTTTGAGGATTCGTCTCTGTATTCATTCGTCTCCATCGTTCCTCTGACTCAATGCTGTTGTTTCTTTTCACAGCAGATTTACATTTTAAAGCTTCGCCGAGTTAATCCTCTAAACAAACCAGAGATCTCGTCCTCCATAAACACCCCGTCCAACCCGTCCTCCCCCTGAACTGGTGATTCAGTCTCTGAGGACATTTTTGCCAACATGTTTACACATACAAAGACTTTGCTTTGGTATTTTGTTGCCTGCCGGGAAACACAAGAGAAGGCACGTATGAGAAAATAAAAAGAGCACTGCAAAAGGCAAGAAATGGAAAACATGACAATAAAATATGAACATGTTATCCACGTGGGGGCCAGTGGGTTTGGATAACATTTTTTGAAACTCACTGGCCCTCCCTCCAAAAGTTATTTATCAGTGTTACAACAAAACCAAAGACTTATAAGTTACTCTGTTAACAGCTTTAATCGGTTATTAAATACATCCTGGATATAAAGAAACTAAAATGTGATCACAGTTAAAATGATAAAAAATAAAAAGGTTAACAAAACAATTTACTTTTAAAACAAAACACACTAACAGAGTCAAACATGACGTGCTCTCTCTGCACAGAGCAGCGGATACGAATCGCCATGGTAGCAACACGTCAGTCAGCTTGTAGCCCCGCCCTAAAGCCTCCCCTGCTTCCTGGTCTCTGTTCCTCTAAATGGGACCATAATTTACTAAATGAACATCACGCTGTGTTGAAGAAGACTTGAAACTAGCGACTGAGACCAGAAACTCATCAGGAAAGTGTTTACTGAGGGAATAAATCAGCTGACAAGTAGAAACAGTTTCTCTCTGCAGCCGCTGGAGTCGCCCCCTGCTGGCTGCAGGAGAGGACGCAGGTTTAAGGCGCCCCCTGCTGGCTGCTGGAGAGGACGCAGGTTTAAGGCGCCCCCTGCTGGCTGCAGGAGAGGACGCAGGTTTAAGGCGCCCCCTGCTGGCTGCTAGAGAGGACGCAGGTTTAAGTCGCCCCCTGCTGGCTGCTGGAGAGGACGCAGGTTTAAGTCGCCCCCTGCTGGCTGCTAGAGAGGACGCAGGTTTAAGGCGCCCCCTGCTGGCTGCTGGAGAGGACGCAGGTTTAAGGCGCCCCCTGCTGGCTGCTAGAGAGGACGCAGGTTTAAGTCGGCCCCTGCTGGCTGCAGGAGAGGACGCAGGTTTAAGTCGCCCCCTGCTGGCCGCTAGAGAGGACGCAGGTTTAAGTCGCCCCCTGCTGGCTGCTGGAGAGGACGCAGGTTTAAGTCGCCCCCTGCTGGCCGCTGGAGAGGACGCAGGTTTAAGTCGCCCCCTGCTGGCTGCAGGAGAGAACGCAGGTTTAAGTCGCCCCCTGCTGGCTGCTAGAGAGGACGCAGGTTTAAGTCGCCCCCTGCTGGCTGCTAGAGAGGACGCAGGTTTAAGTCGCCCCCTGCTGGCTGCTGGAGAGGACGCAGGTTTAAGTCGCCCCCTGCTGGCTGCTAGAGAGGACGCAGGTTTAAGTCGCCCCCTGCTGGCCGCTGGAGAGGACGCAGGTTTCAGTCGCCCCCTGCTGGCCGCTGGAGAGGACGCAGGTTTCAGTCGCCCCCTGCTGGCTGCTGGAGAGGACGCAGGTTTCAGTCGCCCCCTGCTGGCCGCTGGAGAGGACGCAGGTTTCAGTCGCCCCCTGCTGGCTGCTGGAGAGGACGCAGGTTTAAGTCGCCCCCTGCTGGCTGCAGGAGAGGACGCAGGTTTAAGTCGCCCCCTGCTGGCTGCTGGAGAGGACGCAGGTTTAAGTCGCCCCCTGCTGGCCGCTGGAGAGGACGCAGGTTTAAGCTCCGTCTGCATGGTTTCACGTTCAGACTCAGAGGTCGCCGCTGAGATCAGAGAAATAACATGACAACCTCTTGTCACTTAACTACAGCTCTGGATTGGACAACCGTGAAAACAACTGCAGGATGTTTCTAATTAATTAAATTTATTTTAAATTTAGTTCAGTTGTCCCAACGTTACTTCTTACTGGCCCCGGGTCATCAGGCCCCCGTTATTGTCGAGCCCTGAATGTACAATATGTGCAAAACGTAACGTGTGCCTGTGCGGCGGGATAGGAGTCAGTGTCCATGTTCTTAAGGCGTGAGGCGTACAGGTCCTGGGTGGTGGTCTGATTGGTCGTCTTCGGACCATAACTAAGTGAACCCATCAAACCGTGTCAGCGCGTCAGTAAAAAGAAACAGGGCTGCAGGTTAAAGAAGACGGCGAACGTGAGCTGGAAACTAACGAGGCCGCTCTGCTCTGTGTCGATAAAGATTAAACTGTTTGAACCGGTTGTGTTTAATCTGCAGAGTCTCAGTCGGGACAAATCCTTCCAGTCCGACAACGATGGGAACCAGGTCTTCAAAGGACACAGGTGAGACCACAGCGTCTGCGTCGCTGTGATTATGCTATTAATAAAGTTTTACTTCAAACTTCTGAGCAGTTTATAGATTAACAGCTTGCTGCAAAGGGAATCACGTTTACATGATCCGAAGGTCACGAGGACAGAAAAGTTCTGAACTCCTGATTTTTATTCAGACTTTTCAGACATGTTTGCTGCCTTCAGAGGAGGAATAGATTTATCTGTCAGTAGATTAAGGATCTGAAGTCAGTTTGAATGTCTCTCTCAGGAACCTGGTGACGTGTCTCTCGGTGTCGATGGACGGGACTCTCCTTCTCTCTGGGTCGCATGATGAGACGGTTCGACTCTGGGACGTCCAAAGCAAACAGAGCATCCGCTGCCTCGCTCACAAAGGTAAGCCCCGCCCCCTCAGCATGACATCATCAATGACGAGAAAACAGTCCAGGTTTAGACCTACTGGAAATGACTGGGCCTGCCTTGCTCAAAGGCACGTCAACACTGGTACCGAGGATGTACTGGTTCGTCCTACTGGTCTGGGCCCTGAGTTACCTCTCAGGGCTGCGTTTCCCAAAAGCATCGTAGCTAACTACGGTAGCAACTTCCTTGGGTGGAACTATGCAGCTGCGACGCAACCGTTTCCCAAAACCCTCGCTCAAATACGGAGGAAACTAAGTTGGTGCGAACCATCGTTAAGCGACGCAGGTGTTCCCCGAAACCATCGTTCCGACGAACGTTTGTGACCACTGTTGTTAAGCTGCACGTTTGGAACGACAGCTCCTGACCTGTGGTTAGAGGAGGTCACAGAGAGCAGAAGATGCAGTGTGATGCGAGTCAGCAGGGAACGTTAATAATCCTGCTGTACAAACATATTTCAGCTGAAGTTTTTTAAATGTATTTGCAAACATACTTTTAAATGTATGTAAAAGTAACTTGGTGTAGACCAGCTACAAACAGCAGGCGTTTTCTCACAGATCTGTTCACAATAACTTCATTTAATATTAGTCACCCAGTACAAAGGTTACAGGACAGAACAGAGAATGTAAAGACTTTTAATATCACCTTCATGTGTACATCTCTAAGCCTCTGAGGAAGATGGCTTCTCTCTAGTCTTCATTACAAACATAAATATAAAAAGGGACGGCGTAAAATCCATGACAGCAGAGTAATGAATAAATCCCTGAGCTTTAAGATAAATAGAGAACTCACGCGTCTGTCTCAACAGACAACAAGCACAAGCTCAGCCATATTGCACTGAGCTATCGTCAAGATCTTGATTTCATTTGCAGTGTTGAAGTGTTGAAACAAAGATACTTGCAGATTAAACCCATTTCACTAAATATCTTGTAATTGTTACAGACTATATTTAGGCTAAATAAAATGATTAGGTTATGTATAATTGTTGATTTTCTTGTTATTGCCGGTACGTCTATAATATGAAAAGCCTAAATAATAAGTGAGCATAATAATGTCACTTAATATCGGCTGACATATTTAGGCAGAATATGATGACGTTTTGTGAGTTTCCTGCTGTGAAAGTCAGACAAACACACCTGGAAACATACGTTAATTCAAACTAAGTTAGTTCAAGCCACGGTGGCACCCATGAGGTACAACCGTTTTGGGAAATGAAGCATCGTACCAACATAGTTCAATGATACCTTCCGTGGTTGTTCGGGAAACGCACCCCTGATTAAAATAATCAACCCCAAAACTACAAAAAAAAACAAACAAACCTTACAGTACATTAAGAAAGCTACTCCTTCACAATAAAAGCCCTCCACCTTCGAACTGCACCACAATAAAAGCCCCCACACACCTTCACAATAAAAGCCCAGCCAGCTCCTCAACAATAAAAGTTGTTGCTGCTGTTGTTGTTGCTGCAACTGTTAATGTGTTGCTGTTGTTGTTGTTGCTGCAACTGTTAATGTGTTGCTGCTGTTGTCGTCTTCGCTGTTGCTGTTGTTTTTTGTGTTGATGTTGCTGCTGGAACTGTTAATGTGTTGCTGCTGTTGTCGTCTTCGCTGTTGCTGTTGTTTTTTGTGTTGATGTTGCTGCTGGAACTGTTAATGTGTTGTTGTGTTGCGGCTGTTGTGTTACTGCAGTTTTTTTGTCGCTGTGGTGTTACTGTAGTTGTGTTACTGTTGTTGTGGTGTTACTGTAGTTGTGTTACTGTTGTTGTGGTGTTACTGTAGTTTTGTTGTTGCTGTAGTTGTGGTGTTACTGTAGTTTTGTTGTTGCTGTAGTTGTGGTGTTACTGTAGTTGTGTTACTGTTGTTGTGGTGTTACTGTAGTTTTGTTGTTGCTGTAGTTGTGGTGTTACTGTAGTTTTGTTGTCGCTGTTGTGGTGGTACTGTAGTTGTTGTTATGGTGTTGCTGTAGTTGTGGTGTTACTGTAGTTTTGTTGTCGCTGTAGTTGTTGTTGTGGTGTTGCTGTAGTTGTGGTGTTGCTGTAGTTTTGTTGTCGCTGTAGTTGTGGTCTTACTGTAGTTGTTGTTGTATTGTCGCTGTGGTTGTGGTGTTACTGTAGTTGTGGTGTTACTGTAGTTGTTGTATTGTCGCTGTGGTTGTGGTGTTAATGTAGTTGTGGTGTCGCTGTAGTTGTGGATGTTGCTGTAGTTGTGGTGTTACTGTAGTTGTTGTTGTATTGTCGCTGTAGTTGTGGTGTCGCTGTTGTTGTGGTATTGTTGCTGTTGTTGTTGCTGTTGTTGCTGTGGTTGTGGTGTCGCTGTAGTTGTTGTATTGACGCTGTAGTTGTGGTGTCGCTGTAGTTTTGTTGTCGCTGTAGTTGTGGTGTTACTGTAGTTGTTGTGGTGTTGCTGTAGTTGTGGTGTTACTGTAGTTGTTGTGGTGTCGCTGTAGTTGTGGTGTTACTGTGGTTGTGGTGTTGTGGTTGTGGTGTCGCTGTAGTTGTTGTTGTGTTGTTGCTGTATTTGTGGTGTCGCTGTAGTTGTTGTTGTATTGTGGTTGTGGTGTTACTGTAGTTGTGGTGTTACTGTAGTTGTGGTGTCTCTGTAGTTGTGGTGTCATTGTAGTTGTGGTGTTGCTGTGCTTGTGGTGTTGCTGTAGTTGTTGTTGTATTGTTGCTGTAGTTGTGGTGTCGCTGTAGTTGTGGTGTTACTGTAGTTGTTGTGGTGTTGCTGTAGTTTGGTTGTTGCTGTAGTTGTGGTGTTACTGTAGTTGTTGTATTGTTGCTGTAGTTGTGGTGTCGCTGTAGTTGTGGTGTTACTGTAGTTGTGGTTGTGGTGTTGTGGTTGTGGTGTCGCTGTAGTTGTTGTTGTGTTGTTGCTGTAGTTGTGGTGTCGCTGTAGTTGTTGTTGTATTGTCGCTGTGGTTGTGGTGTTAATGTAGTTGTGGTGTTACTGTAGTTGTGGTGTCGCTGTAGTTGTGGTGTCGCTGTAGTTGTGGTTGTATTGTTGCTGTAGTTGTGGTGTCGTTGTAGTTGTGGTGTTGCTGTGCTTGTGGTGTTGCTGTAGTTGTTGTTGTATTGTTGCTGTGGTTGTGGTGTCGCTGTAGTTGTGGTGTCGCTGTAGTTGTGGTGTCGCTGTAGTTGTGGTGGTGTCGCTGTAGTTGTGGTGGTGTCGCTGTGGTTGTGGTGGTGTCGCTGTAGTTGTGGTATTGTCGCTGTGGTTGTGGTATTGTTGCTGTGGTTGTGGTGTCGCTGTAGTTGTTGTTGTATTGTTGCTGTGGTTGTGGTGTCGCTGTAGTTGTTGTTGTATTGTGGTTGTGGTGTTGCTGTGGTTGTGGTGTTGCTGTAGTTGTGGTGTTACTGTAGTTGTTGTTGTATTGTTGCTGTGGTTGTGGTGTCGCTGTAGTTTTGTTGTCGCTGTAGTTGTGGTGTTACTGTAGTTGTTGTTGTATTGTTGCTGTAGTTGTGGTGTTACTGTAGTTGTTGTTGTTGTTGTTGTATTGTTGCTGTAGTTGTGGTGTTACTGTAGTTGTTGTTGTATTGTTGCTGTAGTTGTTGTTGTATTGTTGCTGTAGTTTAGTTGTCACTGTAGTTGTGGTGTTACTGTAGTTGTTGTTGTGGTGTCGCTGTAGTTGTTGTTGTATTGTCGCTGTAGTTGTGGTGTCGCTGTAGTTGTGGTGTTGCTGTAGTTGTAGTTGTGGTGTCGCTGTAGTTGTGGTGTCGCTGTAGTTGTTGTTGTATTGTTGCTGTAGTTGTGTTGTCGCTGTAGTTGTGGTGTTACTGTAGTTGTTGTGTTGTCGCTGTAGTTGTTGTTGTGGTGTCGCTGTAGTTGTGGTGTCGCTGTAGTTGTTGTTGTATTGTTGCTGTAGTTGTGGTGTCGCTGTAGTTGTTGTTGTATTGTTGCTGTAGTTGTGGTGTTGTTGTGGTGTCGCTGTAGTTGTGGTGTTACTGTAGTTTTGTTGTCACTGTAGTTGTGGTGTTACTGTAGTTGTTGTTGTATTGTCGCTGTAGTTGTGGTGGTACTGTAGTTGTTGTTGTATTGTCGCTGTAGTTGTGGTGGTACTGTAGTTTTGTTGTCGCTGTAGTTGTGGTGGTACTGTAGTTGTTGTGGTGTCGCTGTAGTTTGGTTGTCGCTGTAGTTGTGGTGTTACTGTACTTGTTGTTGTATTGTCGCTGTAGTTGTGGCGTTACTGTAGTTGTTGTTGTATTGTTGCTGTAGTTGTGGCGTTACTGTAGTTGTTGTTGTATTGTCGCTGTAGTTGTGGTGTTACTGTAGTTGTTGTGGTGTTGCTGTAGTTGTGGTGGTACTGTAGTTTTGTTGTCGCTGTAGTTGTGGTGTTACTGTAGTTTTGTTGTCGCTGTAGTTGTGGTGTTACTGTAGTTGTTGTGGTGTTGCTGTAGTTGTGGTGGTACTGTAGTTTTGTTGTCGCTGTAGTTGTGGCGTTACTGTAGTTGTTGTTGTATTGTCGCTGTAGTTGTGGTGTTGCTGTAGTTTTGTTGTCGCTGTAGTTGTGGTGTTACTGTAGTTGTTGTTGTATTGTCGCTGTAGTTGTGGTGTTACTGTAGTTGTTGTGGTGTTGCTGTAGTTGTGGTGGTACTGTAGTTTTGTTGTCGCTGTAGTTGTGGCGTTACTGTAGTTGTTGTTGTATTGTCGCTGTAGTTGTGGTGTTGCTGTAGTTTTGTTGTCGCTGTAGTTGTGGTGTTGCTGTAGTTGTGTTGTCGTCGTGCTGCCTCTGTGTGGTCGGCAGTGCCGACGTGTCGAACAGATGTAAATCCCAGAGTCGAGTCAAAGCTCGTGTCTCTGGAGGTGAATTTAACCTCTGCGGCTGAAATGATTTCTGGTCTCTGATGCCTCTCTGGTTTATTAATGAAGCTTCTGACCCGCCGGCCTCCGTCTCCCGGAGGAGCGTTCACGTTTCCGTCTCATTCATAATAAGTGATCGTGCTGTGGCTGACAGGAACATGAAGAAGAAACGCCCCGCCGTGATCATGACTGGCACTTTGTAATTAACCAAATCCTCCCGGTGCTGAAGGCCTGCTCACTTCAAACGGACTGTCAGGAGACGATAATCCCTCCTCTGGCTGGACGGACAGTCTCGTAGTCGTCGCCCGCCTCCGTCACGTTTCCGGACTTTCTTCCTGCAGCCGCCGACGCCGCTGCTCACAAAGAAACAGACTGCTGAAAGAAAAAGCTTCATCCTCCATGACGGCAGCGCTTCAAACCAATTTGTCTCGGCAGGACAGATCCTGCTGCTTCACATCCGTCTGCATGTTGGAAAATATCACTGGGAATTTATTTATAGCTTTTATTTTCAAATCACAACAAGATTAAACTTCATTATCCGGAGATTTAAAAACATTAGCGTGATGAAATATCTGCAACCGTTTTCATTCAGTTCAGTAACGGCACCACAGGGTCCATTCAGCAGCTGTTTTGGAGCTCTTGATCGCATCACATGATCCTTATCAGGTGGATCTTTTGGACCTCGAGATCGAGAATCTGCTGAACATGTTCATGTGATATAATCTCCAGAACAGATTCGAAATGAACCGTGTGGCGAACGTGTTCCCGCGGTCGAGATTCATCTGGGTCATAGTGTTTTTAGAATTCAGACAATTAAAAGATAAAGGAAAGAAATCCGTAAGCTGAAAGAAAACCGATTATCAAGGAAGAAGTTGGTGAAATAGAAAGTTGATTCAACCTGAAATGTGACACTGACGTAGAAGCAGTCTGATTAAACTTCACGTGACGGGCTTTAATTTAAGAAGAATGTTTCCTGCTCCGCTGTTCTGTCAATAAACTCTGTGATGTTTTGACTTTTTATTTTGGCACAGATTGAAAATGCTGATTAAAAACAGGTGACAGCGCCATCTACTTTTAAAACTAGGATGTGCAAAGGACATACACTCTCAGACCTCTTAATCAATGAATCCAGGTGTTTGATTCAGTCCCTTTGCCACAGGTGTATAAATCAAGCACCTAGCCATGCTGCCTTCACAGACATGTGAAAGAATGGGTCGTTCTACAGAGCTGGCTGAATTCGAGCGTGGTGCATCAGGTTAGTTAAATGTTTTCCCTCCTCGATACTCCACCGTTGGCTGTAAACAGATTAATGCAGAGTGAAACCACAGCAGCTGAGCCACGACCTGCAGATTACGTGAAGTTACAGAGCGGCGTCGCTGAGAGCCGCGGAGCAGAGTGCGTAAAAGTCGCCAACGCTCTGCTGACTCGGTGGCTACAGAGCTCCAGACCTCCTCTGGCTTTAACATTAACCGGGAGTTTCACGGGCGAACAGCTGCACGTAAGCCTCACGTCACCGAGCGCAAGGCCCTTTTCTGTTCCCCCTGCACAAAGCCAGGTCCATAAAGACATTGCTCCATGAGTTTGGTAGGGAAGAATTCGAGTGATGCTCAGAGCTCCAGACCTCAACCCTGTCCAACACATTTGGGTTGAGCTGGAACGGAGACTGTGAGCCGGGAACGTTAGTATCTGACCTCACAAACGCTCCTCTGGATGACACAAGCCAACAACAAGTGAAGTGCAGGCGAGATTACCTTTGATTGTCTGCCAGCCGTCATCAGCCACCTCGACTGAGTGGCATGTGCGAGCTCGGTGTTCCTGTCTGATGCTGGCCACCTTCACTCATGAAGCCGAGCAGATTCTCAGAAGAAGTCTGATTGTTGCAGGTGATTGAAGCATAAAACTGTCTGCAGCGTGAAACAGTTGAGTGGACGGGTCTAAAAGTTTCTTTTCACAACCTTCAGACTTCAGGAGGGAATTTAAACCTCGGACAGATTTTTGATTTCCGACATCTTTAATTGAAACGTGTTGCGTCAACATGAGAGGGTTTGTCTGCGAAGATGATTCAAAACGAGAGAATAGATCTAGTCACCCTGATGAAGCGGGGCTGCTGTGGCTCAGGAGGTGGAGCGGGTCGTCCACTGATCACAGCGTTGACGGTTTGATCCCCTCTTCCTCCTGATCACCTGTCATTATTAGATTCAGCTGCAGTTTCATATTTCAGTTTACGGTCAGTTGGATTTTATGTTTCTTGAATAAATGAACAGTTTGATATTTAGTTGGACGCTCAGACTCATCGTATCAGTGTAGGATCAGCGTGTTTCAGTTCATCTGTACATCCCTAATCAACGCGCATGGACAGGCCGCCCTGATCCAGTGCTGTCAGGGTGACTTGATCTGGTCCCAGGTGCTCCACTGTTTCATTAGAAAAACATGTCTTTATGTTTCATTCATAGAAGACATTTGGACACATCATTGTCTTACGTTGCTGAGAACTCAAGAACCTGCTGATCCGTTGTCTTTCTAAAGGCCCAGCTCTTCAGCTGTGTAGAAAACAGAACGGAGTGTGAGGTTCAGTCAGAGTTCATGCCGGCAAACAGGAAAGTGAGAAATGACAGATAGGAATCAGTTCCATAGTCTGATATCTCTGCAGAGCTGAATGTCTCAGTCCTCCAGGCTGTCGAGTCTAGACGTGTCGAATCGCCCGTTATTAAGAAACATCCGTCTGCATGACTGGGAGAGGCTGACGGCTCCAAGGGGACCTGAACACAACACGCCGCTTTTACTCTCCAGACACCACTTCGGGTCCCAGACTCTGGTCCTGGCTGCAGGACGGCTGCTCCGTCCCGTCTCTCGTCTGTCTCTGGACCGGGGTTCGCTCTGCCAAGTTTTTATTTAGTCTTTTAAAGTAAGTAGTGAAGTTTCAGTCACTGAAAACATTTGAGTCTTTTTCAGCCGAAACCAATAATTATTTCTCATTTAAGTCAAATTTATTTCAGGTTATCTGATGAAGAACACAAGTTGAAGGATCCCCTTCAGAGCCTACGCACTAGTTGGCTTCTCTGTGAAGAGCCTTACTGTGTGCGTCGTTCTCACCAGCTGTTCTATGGCCACGTGGCTTCCCTTCTGCTACAGTAAATGTCTTCCGACTCAAATGCTTTAAACCACCCCTCAGTCACACCCTGGCGGCAGAGGCTGCTCATCAGAAACTAATCGCTCGCACACTGACAAGACCGCCTGAAGCGTTTCTTTTTGTCTTCAGGTCAGTTTTTTCTTCAGTAACGAGGCACTGAAAAATATATATTCGTATTTACGGAGCTGCTCTGACGGCCCAGACTTCCCACCAGTTTTTGAACTGGTCTGTTCACAACGTGCTGGTTCATGGTCTTACAGTTCTCCTGTTGTTTAAACAAAAAGAGATGTTGGTAACATTTTGAAACTACATTTTAGTCCGGTCACGACATCACATGTCGATAAAGTCTCAGTTAGGAGTAGGGCTGAAACGATGCATCGATGAAATCGATTACTAAAATGCATCGACACAAATTCTTTGCATCGAGGCTTCGTTTAATCCATATAACTATATAACAAACTGCTTCGCATGGACATTTATTACTGTCACACGCTGTGCACACAACGTGATTATGATGCCGCTGTTTGCAAAGTGGAGGAAGAGAGAAAATAGTGAGGGACGAAGAAGAAAGTGTCCAAAGTCTGGGTTCAAGCTAAAGAAAAGAACAACTCTGTAAAGTTACCGTCCGTCCACTGTGTTCTGCCAGCGGACCCCAGACACGGTAACAGTAACTTTAGCATCTAACTGAAATCCTGACTGATTGTTGAGTTGAAGCCAAAGTAAACCGCAGTCCTCAGCTGAAAATGTTTGTTCTCCTTTTGGGGCCGTGAGCTGTCAGGAGTTAACTGGGTGTCGGGGAGCTGCAGCTCTCTGGAGCTCAGACGATCCCTCCTATCTGCATGTGCTGATCCATCCTTTCACCCAGATTCTTTCTCTTTATAATAACAAACAGCTGTTTCGTCTGCAGGATCGCCTCATTTCCTGTTTCACATTGTGTGTTTTCTTGACTTAATGTGGTTTGGAGAGCAGCGTCAGGTGACATAGTGTGAACGCCACAACGACTTGAAGACTCCCGTCACAAGAAGGCAAATTGTGTAGTGTGAACAAGCCTTTAGTATAACTTGTACTCGGGTGATGTTTGTGTTTGTAAAGCAGCTGTTGCGATTGCATTGAAGCTGAAGTAGGCGACCCAGGTGTGGTGTTCAGGTGAGTCCAGGTGTTCAGAGGACCCCTCGGTCTGTGTGTGGAAGCAGGGGGTTTTCTCGGGGAGTATCTGCAGTGTGTTGGCAGCTCTTCAGCCTCTAACACACACCCAGTCTGATTTATGTCTCCATGTTGGACCACATTCAGACCATTAGTGTAATTCCAGCAGCCGGAGCCAAGCAGCCAATCAATATTTGTAATTGAGTGGGAGATAATTAGTCAGTTTCTATTTCCACAACAAGCAGGAATCTACTTTTCAGTACAAACCTCCGTCCTCCATCACAGACTGGATTTATCCAGAGAGGAAGACTTTCTCTGCTGAAGTTTTTATCTGTAATTCACAACAGAGACGACACGATAAAGTGAGAAAACCTTTTAACGATTCCTTAAAAAACAACCGGAATAACCTGTAAAGAGCCAGACAGCGGGAAAACATCCAGTGGGTCTTCAACATTTCCGTCCCGTGTCCATACTTTAAATGTTGAACCAGTGTAAAGGGACACTAAGCGATTCTCCAGAGACAAACTAACTCACCCCTCCCTTCAGTGCCCCCCCAGAAGCTCCGCCCCCCCAAATTCATGGACGTACATTGCCATGGCGACCAGTACTACTCTGCTGAAATATGGCAGAATGCAGCGTCTGCTGGCCCGAGGGCACGTTAGCATTATGGCCTTACCAGTTTAAATGTCAAACCAGTTTAAATCTCGAACCAGTTTGAAAGGTAAACCGGTTTAAAAGGGGAACCAGTTTTGAAAGGTGAACTAGTTTGAAAGGTCGAACCAGTTTGAAAGGTGAACCAGTTTAAATGGCGAACCAGTTTGAAGGTCGAACCCGTTTGAAAGATGAACTAGTTTAAATGTTGAACCACTTTGAAGGTCGAACCACTTTGAACAGTGAACCAGTTTGAAGGTCGAACCACTTTGAATGGTGAACCACTTTGAAGGTCGAACCACTTTGAATGGTGAACCACTTTGAAGGTCGAACCACTTTGAACGGTGAACCAGTTTGAAGGTCAAACCAATTTGAAAGGTGAACCAGTTTAAATGTCGATCCAGTTTGAATGTCGAACCAGTTTGAAAGATGAACCACTTTGAAGGTCGAACCACTTTGAAGGTCGAACCACTTTGAAGGTCGAACCACTTTAAATGTCGAACCAGTTTGAAAGGTGAACCACTTTGAAAAGTGAACCAATTTAAATGTCGAACCAGTTTGAAAGATGAACTAGTTTAAATGTCGAACCAGTTTGAAAGGTGAACCAGTTTAAATGTCGAACCAGTTTGAAAGATGAACTAGTTTAAATGTCGAACCAGTTTGAATGGTGAACCAGTTTGAAAGATGAACTAGTTTAAATGTTGAACCACTTTTGAAGGTCGAACCACTTTGAACAGTGAACCAGTTTGAAGGTCAAACCAGTTTGAATGGTGAACCACTTTGAAGGTCGAACCACTTTGAACGGTGAACCAGTTTGAAGGTCAAACCAATTTGAAAGGTGAACCAGTTTAAATGTCGATCCAGTTTGAATGTCGAACCAGTTTGAAAGATGAACCACTTTGAAGGTCGAACCACTTTGAAGGTCGAACCACTTTGAAGGTCGAACCACTTTAAATGTCGAACCAGTTTGAAAGGTGAACCAGTTTGAAAGGTGAACCAGTTTAAATGTCGAACCAGTTTGAAAGATGAACTAGTTTAAATGTCGAACCAGTTTGAATGGTGAACCAGTTTGAATGTCGAACTAATTTGAAAGATGAACTAGTTTAAATGTCGAACCAGTTTGAATGGTGAACCAGTTTGAATGTCGAACTAATTTGAAAGATGAACTAGTTTAAATGTCGAACCAGTTTGAATGGTGAACCAGTTTGAATGTCGAACTAGTTTGAAAGATGAACTAGTTTAAAAGTCGAACCACTTTGAAGGTCGAACCACTTTGAACGGTGAACCAGTTTAAATGTCGAACCAGTTTGAAAGGTGAACCAGTTTAAATGTCGAACCAGTTTGAAAGGTGACTCGGGACGTGGATAAATGAGAACCAACTTCAGTCAGCTGTTGTTCATTAAAAAAGTTGGAGGATGCGTTGTGACATCACAGCAAGAGGACATGTGTCCTCGTTTGTCTCCGTCTCCCTGTGAATTATTCACGGCGTGTCGTCACGGCAGCCGAGCATCGTTCCATCGACCCGCTCGGATGTTAATGGCTGTTTGTGTCTCTTCACATTTCCATTTGAGTCTGTGAGCTCGGTCCTCGGAGACTGTTAATGAGGCGGCAGGTGGGGGGTCAAAGTCCTGCTCAAGGACACTTCAGCAGAGCCGACAGCTGCTGACAGCGTGTGACCTCACAGCTCCAGGAAACTCCATCTTTAATGTCCGGGTGAGGCTGTTACACCGCAGAGATGTTCGGGACAGCAGCAGTCAGGCTGTTTGTCCTGAAATGTTTTTATTCGGCGACTCGAGTCCCGTCAGCGCGACCGGTGGGACTCCTCCGGTCCAACATCAGAGGAATCCTGACCGTGAGGGGCTGCAGGAGATGGAGGTCAGATGAAGAAGAGCTTAACACATAAAGTAATATTTATGGATTAATGACGGACTCTTTGTTGCAACGTGTGGAGAGCAGCTGAGATCAGTCAAACTCTGACCGAGTTATTTCACAGCATACAGACGATGATCAGTCAGGTCAAGTCTGCTTTCCTGCAGCGTGTTGTTTATAATTTGGCCTGATTGATTGATGTCTTTATTCAAACATGCATTCTCACAGCACTGTAAACCAGCGAGGCTCTTTCTTGGTAAGTTACCTGACGTGTTCACCTGAACACAGGAAACCTACCCACAGTCACGTGGTGCTATGTTGTATTAGCATTGTTAGTGTTAGCGTTGCATCCTTGAATCGTTTCAAGTCTCATATCGGATCTCTTTTATTTATCTTTCATCATTTGCAGAGAACTACAGTTCTGAAGAAAGGTCCACTTTAGATCTGTGGTTGCCTGCTGCTGGGTCAGAGAGACTGCAGGTTAATATTCAGTTAGGAAGGAGAAGGAGAAATCTCCTTCCTGCTCAGACGACCACGTGACCTTTCCTGTAGCGCCACCCTGAGGACTCTACATGTTCACGCTGGCGGGAGCTCAGACTTCAGCTCTGAGAGCTTCAACATTAAACGGACGCTATTTAACTTTCAAATGAGGCGATGTCTTTTATTTTAAAATATTTCTTTCTTTGTATTGAACAATTTGCTGAATATGTTCCTTTTATTTTGAAACAGTTTGTCAGACTGACGGAGACAGGAACAGATCCGCTCACCTGTTTTTATATTTCAGCATCACGTCTCTCGCTTTACCTTCGAGGTCACCTGGCGGTCATTTCCCCGTGTTTGTTATTTTCTCGCCGTCTCCCAGGAGAACGCAGCTCGATGTTTTATTCAGCCGCTCAGTTACAGAAACATCAGCTCGCTGGAAAATGAAGACTGCAGACTGATCTGTGTGATGGCTTCCCCTGAGCACGGCCTCAAATATTCATTTCACATCAGAGCTAATATGCGAGGCAGCATGTATCATTTTACAGGATCCAGAACCAGGACGGGGTCACTGACCTGATGTGTGACGGCGTTGTTCCAACACGTCCTCCAACCTAAAGGACAAAACAGGTCGTTCATCCACGCCTCCCAAAACCCCACACGAGCGACCGGACCTTAACTGCAATACATAAGTAACGGACGTCACGTGACCTTAACCACGCGGTTAATGCTGTGAAGCGGTCACAGTGTGTCGGTCCGGGCTTTGACCCGCCACCTCCTTATATGGACTATATGCCTGTTTATAATCCGTCACCTGACTTCCTCCTTTGCTGCCATCGTGCGGCCCCTAGAGGGCGCTGCCGCAACAACCGTTGGGTCAGATAAGGAGCAGCACAAACAAGCTGCACTGCGCAGGGCTCCACGCTACAGTGAAAAACGTTCGAGTACGACTGAGTTTAACAAACTGTTTATTATACACACATTTATAGTGCGTGTGCGCTCCACTGTGGCGTGACACCATCAGAGGACTGTGGAAGTGAAGCCCTGATATCTGGACACTCAGTTCAGTCAAAGCCTTTTAAAATATTGAAACAGACATTTAAAACACTGGTCAGTCATCTTAAAAAACTTGTCTGTGATTGGGATTCACGATCCAGCAGCAGCTCCCACACCTGATGGAAACAAGACTAGAGAGCAGCGTTACCGTAACTTCAGTAAAACAGGAGGAGGCAGGTAGAAGCAGCACATCCTGACGTCCTCTCCACAACACGGAGGAGAAACTAGTTTAAATGAGTGTGGAATTATAACATTAGATAAAAAGTTACATTTGAGTCTAATTCTGTGCTGTTAATACGTTCAGATAGAATTTTACTGTATGCATTGTGATTCTATGTAGGCTTAAAGTAGACTGGCCGACTGTACAGCTCACCGCGTAAGAACAATGGCCGACCTCGCTCTCTGACTCTGTTAAAGCTGCGATCACAACCGCTGATGCAGGAGTTACACATCTGAAAGTTTACTGCAGCACGTCGACCTTTTTTATGTCCCGTCCAGGCGGTGATTGTTGATGAAAAGTGAAATTGATGAGCACGTCGATTTTATGAAAAGTTGCACATGTTTCAACAAAAGGCTCCTGACGCCGCTGAATATCCGGCTCGCTCGTTGCAGTTACTCGGTTACTCGCACGTTGTGCTTGTAAATCGTTTTTCCGGTTCGCATGCGAGCAGAATGGTCGTCCTGCCGCGCCTGCTCAGCTGTCATCTCCAGCGCGTGAATCCGCCGCGTCCTGTTTTAATGACCGTGATGCAGCTCTCTCTCTGTCATTACCTCAAACATCTTCCTGCTCCTCGAGCAGCTTGTCATCTTAAATGGATCCTGGAGGTAATCTGAAAAGAAATTAATTTGGAGAATCCCCAGACAGGAAGTTGGAGTGGCAGCAGGCCGGGGCTCGGCGCCGCGGGCGGGAGAAGAGACGTGGAACGGGCTTGTATTGTTGAGGGAGAGCAGTGTTTTCTGGGAGGACTGAAGGTTGTGTCTTTCACGACTCCCACGTGTTGTGATTTGGAGCTTTTGTTGGCGTGAAATGAGTCTGGCAGAGCGTCAGGCGGCGGCTCGGCTCTGATTCACTGATACACGGCAGATCAGGGGCCCCTCGCTCTTTGCGGCTTTCTTCTGATAAGCTGGAGGAAGGAAAATGTTTTCTCCTCCAGAGATTGAAGTGAGGCTGAGCTGTCGCAGGTTTAAACGGCTCCGTTCATCAACACCTGATGTTGTTTTCATGTTCAGGAGGATTTAAAGCTTCGGAGTAAAAACAGCTTGTCAGGGACGATTTAGATGATTTTACAAAGAGGCAGCAGAAGGAAAACTTGTCTGTTCTCTTCAGCTCAGTAGCCAACATCAGCCGGCTGTTAGTCTGTGCTGGAGGAGAATGGCTGACCCCCTTTGAAGGCAGCGCCACGTGGTGCAGGATCGAGTGACCCGGCTCGGTGCGGCCGCCTCAGAAAGACTGACCGCCCTCAGGCTGCCGTTTGAAACCATCAGGACGTTCATTAATCAGAATCAGAGTGATTCTCTGTGGGGGCGAATACCAGCGGCTCTGCCTTCGCTTCCAGCCTACACCGAGACCAGGACCACAGCTGGACCAGAGATCCAGAGCTTCAGCTCCTGGATCACCACAGTCCACGTCACTGCTGACATCGCAGCGAGAACTGAAATTTAGAAATTTTGGTTCCGGGTCGACAACAGAGTTCTGAAAACACGTCGGTCCTGTTTTCCTAGAAGATGGCGACCGGTGCAGCTGCAGCTCCGTGTCAAAGCCTGAATTTCTCTTTCTACCTTTCTACCTTTCTCTGCGTCCAGCGTGGAAAGACGCTCAGCGCCTCGTCACGCTGCTGCCATGTTGTAAAAACACGGCGCTCTCACCGCAGTGAACTGACGTAAGACGCTGACCTCAGGGCCCGTGTCCGACGCTCCTGTCACTGCAGGAGGAGTTAGGGGCCGTCTGAAAAGATCAATACGCTCCATTTCAGTCAACTAAAAATCTGCCAGCGCAGACGGAGACCAGCTGAAACATTTCACAGCTGAGAGTTTGGAAAGAAAAGTTATTTTACTGAAAAACAGTGCAGGTTGTAATTTCTGAATATAGAGACATCATCTGTCCTGGACGTCCTCTCCCTCACACTGTTCGTTCTTCTGTTGTGTTGTTGAAGTGCATGATGGGATTTATTGCTTTGTTTTTTACCGTGGTGTTGACTCGTGGCATTTCGCCGGTATGGACTACTAAATGTCTGGTACCTTCAGAGAACAGAGCAGAGCCTCAGAGCTGCTTAAATCTTTGACTGACGCATCAGAAGTGGAGCAGCTTTAATATTTCACAGGGAATCAGAAATTAATGAAGTCCATGATCGTGGGCTTCAGCGACACCTGGCAGGTAAAGCGACCCTCCCCTGATCAGATGTGTCTCCGTCTGACGGGTCGATTGATATTTTAAAGATGTGGATCGTTGCCTCTCTGGTGTTTTTACTGAACAGACGAAATGTCTTCGTCCAGTTTCAGTGAAAATAAGTTTATAAAGATGAATGCTTCATCTCGGAGCAGAAGAACTAACGGATTCAAAGCATGAAGTTCTTTAAAGCCGAGTCCGGTCTCTGGAGCTTCTGTTGGCTCTCCCGTCAGATGTGATGAAAGTTTGATGTTGAGTCTTTCACTCGGCCTTCAGCTCGTCTCCTCGTGTCACTGCTGAAGCCTTCAGCTGAATACCAACTGCAGCTCGACAGCATCGACGGACGAGGATGAAGAAGCGTCCGCTCAAAGGATGTTTCTGTCGGGACGGAGGAGTTCAGTCCTGCAGGATCAGCGACGCTTCGTTAGCTGGAAGCCACAGGAAGCAGACGGAAATGCTGATGTTTCTCTTCTCTTGCACAGCGTCGTTTTATTTTTCTGCCCGTCAGACTAAAGAACGAGTGCGGTCCTTCTGACCAATCGGAGCCTCGATGCAGCGTTCAGATGATGCACAGTGTGTTTGTAGAAGACTGACAGTAATGGACCAATCAGAGATCGGCTGTCAGGTTCAGAAGTTGAAGAGGCCCATAACGGGATAAAGTGAAGGTCGGCCGCAGCTTTTAGAGGAGAGTTATCTTAAAGGCAGAGGCTGAAAGGATTAACTTTATTATGAAACATAAAGACGGTGAAGGAGGAGGACAGGAAATGACTCAGACTGGAAACACGCAGGCTCCATGTCTCAGACTGGAAGCTGAGAGGAGGACGGGACCTGGAGGGCAGGTACGGTCAGAGCAGGGGAAGTGGGATGTGTTTTTCAAAGTAAAATCAGACTTTATTTGCTCTGCAGTCAGTCGACACACGGCTCTGTTCTGATACCCCCCCCCCCCCCCAGAGCCTTCAGCATCACACTCTGACAGCTGGCTGTTGAAGAAATGAGGGACCGTGGAGCTGAGAGGTTAAAGAAGTAAATCAGGGATGCAAACTAGTCCTTTCAAGCTAATTAGGAGAAGTTTCTTTTGGATTTTAATGCGCAAATGAAATGCTCTGTAATTATCCAGAGATCCTGTAGAGAACAGATGACGCATCTAGATGCATCGATTATCGTTGCCCAGAGAGTCCCGCCCCTGGTTCACACTACACCGACCTGGGCCTCCATGGCCGGGGCTGGTCTGGAAGAGGGGCCCTTTACATTATTAGGCGGGTGGTCATAATTCAGCTCATGTACCTGACCAGCCTTCATGCCAGTGGAAAGGAGCTGATGTTTGGCGGACATGTTTGTTAACGTGTGTGTGAGGTGAATTTATGAGCAGGTCATGTGACCTGGAAGAAAGCCACTTCTCTTTCTTCAGTAAAGTGTGACGGTAGGACTCCAGAGTGCGTCTCTCTCTCTCTGAGCTTATTGCAGGAACTCGTCCTCACTTTGATCTGCGCTGCCTTCAGGCTCCGTCCTCATTCTGCTGATGTCACAGTGCAGCTGACGGCTCATTGGTCTGTTAGTGTGCAGCTGCAGGAAGTGAAAGAGGAGAAGCAGGAGACAGAAACAACCAATCAGACGAGATTTATTTCAGCCAGTCACCTGATTCCTGTTAGTCAGGTCAGTCTGGTATCATCCCTCGATGGACAGAAAGTTAAAGATGTCCCTCTGAACCTCTTTAGGGACTGAAGACCTCATCGTGGACTCTGAGAGACTGAGATGGACTGTCTTAGGAATGTCTACTCTAAATGATGATCAGTTACTTGGGTTAGGGTTGAAAGACGCTTTCCAAGAACAGAACATTACCATCTCAGACGTCAGCTCTTATTAACGGTTAAGGACACATTTCAGTTCTGCTTTGCAAAGTCAGACTCTGATCATACGAGTCCCGAGTTCCTCGAGAGCTCAGGAGGTCTTCCTTTAAAGGGGGTGGGATCGGGTCAGACCAAGCTGGTGGGCTCTGCTCCTTCGTTATGCTGGCCTCTCGTTAATTAGATATTGTGATTCCGCTTGTCCATTAGGGACCTCCTGAGCCCTGCACAGGTCAGGGGCCCGCCGAGGCTCCTGGGGGACAGTTTATCAGTTTGCTGGACGGATTTAAAACCCTCATCATCGCTGCCGCCGTGCTCCTCCTCCGACAGACTGCGTCGATCTGAGGCTGTGAGCAGGAGGGATGAGTTATGGTTGTAACAGACATTAGTCCTGAAACCTGTGGACCTCTGACCTCACTTCCTGTCTGTGTGCTCAGGTCCGGTGACGAACGCCATCATCATGGCGGCTCCTGCTAACATGTTCCTGCCCGACAGTCGGCCTGCCATCCCTCTGCCACGCTTCAGCCGACACCTGCACGCCTCCGAGGGCGACGGGGGCGAGTCAGGAGAGGTGTGCGTCCGACTCGGACCCTACACTCAGGTGAGTCGCAGGTGAAGCGTTGATACCGACGGGACAGTTTGACTAAATGTGAACACGTTTCATTTAAATCAAAATGAACAAGCATGAACCTCGTAGATGTTAACGTCCATCATCTGTCCCGGTAGTGAAGCTGACATCCTGTTCAGACAAGGCGCATTCAGGACTAAAACTGTCGACCGTTTCACCTTCAGACCAAAAGACTTTTAATTTGAAATTAGGTTAGACTAATCCCTCCCACTAGAGAGCCAATCGTCTGCTTTTTAACAGCCGGGAAACATTTTCAGCCAATCGTGTGGCGGCGAGGAGCACGTGTGACCGGATCAGATCACTACCTGTCCGCCAGAATACGGTGTGACCTGCAGTCCTCGCAGCGAGCCTTCTGTAAACGGAGACGGTATCTGCTGACTGCATCCAGAACCTCAGTTAGCTTAGCATCAATTCCAGGTGGGAGGAGCTCACGGCGTCCCGTCCCGGCGCTCTGCATAGAGCCGTAAATGAAGGCGGTGTGGTGAAAGCTCGTGCAGCAGAAGTCTAACCTGCGGGGAGAAACTCTTTTTAAACCTTATTCTGGGACAAAGTCCTCAAACTGTGATTCATGCAGGTTTCATGGGGACCAGAGAAAGAGCCGTTCTGGCTCTCTGCCCGTTCAGAGAGAGACCTGATCCTGGTGGTCCCAGATACCTGAGGCCGAGGGGCGGGACTCTCAGCTGGGAGACGAGCGGCGAGTTCTCTGCGTTCCACCAGCTCTCTGAACTTTTTACTCGAATAAATAAACTAAACCCACAAAATGTCAGAGAGGAAATTTTCTTCCACCTGAAAAACCCGAGCGTGCGCCGTCTCTCTGAACTGCTCGCCCCAAAACATTCTTTTATTTTGAAAATCCAAAAGCGTTCAGACATTTATTTTGAAATGTTCTTCATGTGCTCTCAGGAGGAGGAGGAGACGTACCTGCAGAAAGCTGACCGGCTGAACTCGCTGATGAACGCTGTGACTGACAAGGTGAGAGGGGGGCGGGGCTGCAGGTGTTCCCTCACCTGTCCCTGGGAAGTACCCCTTTAACCTAGAGCCCTCGGAGTGGGCGGGGCATATGTTTGATTGAGCAGCAGGAGCATGGAGGTACAAAGTAAATAAGCCGGTTGTGGCGTTAATAAAGTTTAAATCTGAACTGAAACTAGAATTCAGACGCGGTGGGGTGTCGGCGCTACTCCGGTTTTAATCTGTATCTTATTTATCAGACGGATATTTTCTGTGAGGAGCATCCTCCCACAATGCATCACTCTGCTGCCATTAAAGATGCATGATGGGGGTATAAATCTATCTGTCTGATATATGTATAATGTGTGTTGTGTTTCAGTCGGTGTTCGGTGACGGCGAGAACACGAAGGTTCGAGTCGCAGAGCTCGAAGAAGAAGTTCAGACGCTGAAGAAGGTCAACAAAGATCTGTACGACTTCTCCAGCCAGCTGCTCACCAAGCCCACATAGACACATGTACACACAGTACACACACTCTGTACACGCTCTGTACACACTGTACACACATTTAAACACTCTGTGATGATTTAGAAAATAAAAGTCTTGTTTCTGTTGGACTTCCTGTCTGCTCTGTTGCTTTGTTGTTCCTGGCTAAGAGGGTTCGAACCTGTGACTCTGACTCTGTCGGCGACCCACAAGCACCACAACCAACCGCCAAACTACCCCAAACACCTCCACTGCCTTTATCTGACCCCTCTCTGATCCCCTACCCGCAGTCAGCTGAACTGAACTAACCCCGACACCTTTTTTTAATTAATTTTTTTATTTAACCAGATGATCTCATTGAGATTTAAAACCTCTTTTCCAAGAGAGAGCTGGCCAAAATAGCAGTATATTAACAAACGAGCACATGCACGACAACACAGAACAATTAACAATACCCTTACGATACATAAACAAACATTAGACCACTTAAAAGTACAATTTAAACATACCGTAGGTTTAAAGGATTTACTTATTTTAAAAGCAGTGACAACAATTTATAGCGTCTACTTCCAAGTCTTTAATGCTGTGTTTAAATTCATCAAAAGAAATCAGATTTCGCAACTGCAATCAGTCCGCAGTGTGTTCCAGGTGGACGGGGCAGCGTAACTAAAGGCCTTCTTACCGAGCTCTGTACGGACCGTAGGTACAGATAACCAATACAAGCTACCGGAGCGCAAATTATAGGAACTGATGTTGCATGAAATGTAAGTGCAAAGATAAGAGGGGAGCAGCATAGACTTGTAAATAAAAGTGAGCCTGTGCCTCCTCACTGATAATGAGGGCCAGTTTGTCATTTTGTACAAGGTACAACAGTGTGTTGATGCTTTACATCCAGTCACAAACCTCAAAGCACTGTGGTGGACAGTATCCAACAAAGACAAACATCGATCAGGCGCACTTCTATACAGCAGGTCACCGTAATCAAGTGCAATGAGAAAGGTTGCAGCAAACAAACACTTGTTTCTAAAATAAAATCCTATCTTTAGTTGAGCTTTTGAACCAGTTTATCAATGTGCAACTTAAAAGAGAGCTGATCATCAATTAATATACCCAGATATTTGTACAATTGGACTTGTTCGATCTGCTCACCATGTATAGTAAAAATACTTGGAAGACTGTCCAGACACTTCTTAACATTCAAAACTAGCTTTAGCTGATACAGTTGAACCTGAACAAGGTTAAAAGCGGATTGTAAATAAGAAAAAGCTTGATGTAAAGTAGCAGCCTTACAATAAATAATGGTATCATCAGCATAAAAATGGTCCCTTTAACTTAAAGGGACAGTGTAAGCTTTTCCTCCACAGCAGGCGATCGTTTGCAGAAGCAGAGCTGAATGGCCCCTGAACCTAAGCTAGGTGCTGCTGTGGGTCAGCAGCTAACGTGCTGTAGCCGCTTGAACGAAGCGCCGTCCAGGAAAACCTTTCTAAGAACGGCTGGAGGAACCGCCCACTTTTGTGGTGTCATTTTTTTAGCTCCTGCTTCTTCTCCCAGCACAGGAGGAACTTTGAATAACATCACTGTGCGTTGATTGGTTGAGGGGCTATTTAGTCTCAGCCAACAGCTGATTTCACAACAATCAGGTTAGCTTGTTTGTGACAATTTGCTATTAGACATCGCTATACAATCACACTTCTTTCTGCAGCCGCTGGAGTCGCCCCCTGCTGGCTGCTGGAGAGGTCGCAGGTTTAAGGCTTCACCTTTCAGACCCGGCAGTATCTTTTTTTCCTTTATTACAAACTGCTGGCTAATTTTCAGCTGCAGTCCTTCGGCAAGATGTTCAAAATGTACAGAACAACATCAAAACAGCAACAAACACTACACAAACCATGTGAAGCAGCCGGGACAGTAAAACATCAGTCCAAACAGAAACAAGGTTTGCGCTTGGTCGGAGCGCATCAGTCCTATAATCTTTAATAATTTAAGCCCGTGGCCCCTCCCGGCTCTGCACTGTAGGAGATGGGGCCCTCACCTCTGAACACTGTCCCTGAGGGTTCGATCCACATCACATCTGTTGGTCCTTTTAAATCCAAACTGAAAAGACCTTTTGACACCAGTTGTGTTTACATTGGTGATTTTATGACACTCCATGGCTTGGTTTTCCTTTTGGCCTCTTTCCCTCACCTGGTTTTGGAAAGTGTCCTTGGGCGATTCAAAAACGCTGATCAATAAAATGATTAATAATAATGTATATCTACTGTATTTATTATCCCATCATGAGAAGTGCGACTGCTCGTTGATATTTCAGCGTCTCTTCTAGATCGCAGCTCGACTCGGTGTTATTATAAAATTATATTTCCTGTTTGTGTTTTCAGCTGCTCCGACTCTGTGAAGCGGCTTCAGGAGGTTTGGTCGTTACTGGTTCATCGTCTTCATGTCGGCACTCAGCAGGTTACAAACTGCTGCCAGATCCGGCCAGGTGTTCACACAGATATGAAACTATAAATAATAAACTGTAATCCAAATATATGAAGGATAACAACACATTAGAAATATTAAAAACTGGATTAGAGCCAGAGATTAAAATCTCAAACACGATTCATTATTCAGACGGCTGCAGCTTCGTCTCTGCCATCTTCAAACTTACAGAACTTTATTTAAATCCCAGCAGAGACTAAATCTGTGTTTGGTGAAGTGAAGAATATGAACAGCCTGCAGCAGTCTGAGGTTCAATATTTCATCTGGCTGTCTATAAAATGTGAACCTGACAGACAGAGACCAGGGAAAATCTGCCCGGCAGGTCAGAGGTCACGATGTGTAAAGTGTGTGTGTGTGTGCGTAAAATTCGTTTATTACTCATTTAAAAAATCCTTTTTCAAGGGATTTTTGCATTCAAGTGTTTTGGGTTTTTTTTCAGACACAGCTGGTGTGGGTTGGTTTGGTTGTTATGGTAACACAGATGTGTGACATCAGAGCGGTGGTGAATATTCATCCTGTTTCCTGTCTGACGGACAGCTGAGCGTGAACATCAAACTGCTTCACCTGAAAGGCTCGACATCACAGAGTCAGCCTGAAGGCCGAGATAACCTGCTTCCTGCTGCCGCCGCCGCGCACAGTAACTACCACTACACACTGATATACACACACACAGTAACTAGCACTACACACTGATATACACACACACAGTAACACACACTGATATACACACACACAGTAATACACACACTGATATACACACACACAGTAACGTCTCGGGTTACGTATGTAACCCTGGTTCCCCGAGAAGGGGAACGAGACACTGCGTCGGTTACGACACTATGGGAACGCCTCTAGGCGAAGCAGGTCTGAACGTGAATGAAATCACTCCAATCCTATTGGCTTGTTGCTAGAACGGTAAGGTGTGACGGAATAACCGGAGGAGTATAAAGCACACCTGTACACACTCATCATTAGCTTAACTATGAAGCAGGCGCTTCAGGCGGGGAGAGAAGTGCGGCGGGCCGACGCAGTGTCTCGTTCCCCTTCTCGGGGAACCAGGGTTACATACGTAACCCGAGACGTTCCCCTTCGAGGGAACTCGAACTGCGTCGGTTACGACACTATGGGAACGAGATACCCACTAAACCGTGCCGAAAACCCGCCTGCCCCTGTGTGCAATAAAGTGGCACGACTAAGAGGAGAGCGCACGAGTGCCAGGTGCCGAAGGAAGGTCAAGACTGTAAAACCGAATGAATGTGTGCGGAGTGGCCCAGCCAGCCGCTAAACAAACATCCTGCAAGAGGCCCCGGAAAGGAGGGCTCGAGAGGCCGCCATGCCTCTGGTAGAATGAGCCCTCACAGCCACAGGTGAAGGCAAACCGCGCACCTGATAGGCCAGGGAAATAGTCTGAACAATCCAGTTGCTAATAGTATGTTTGGATGCAGGGAGCCCGGCCCTGGGAGACCCAAAACACACTAGCAGCTGGTCAGCCTTCCTCCAACGGGAGGACCTCAGAGTGTAAATACTCAGTGCTCTGACAGGGCAGAGCAGATGAAGTCTCCCGTCCTCCGCCGTCACATGAGGTGGAGGTTGAAATGCCTGCAGCACTGTGAACCCTGCCGCACAAGAAGGCACTTTAGGGATGTATCCTGAACGAGGGTGCAGGATAGCCCTAATATTCCCCGGGGCAAACTCCAGGCTTTGCGGGGAAACCGAAAGCGCTTGGAGATCCCCCACCCTCCTCAGAGAGGTGATAGCAAGGAGAAAGGCCATCTTGAGGGTCAAGTGCTTAGCCTCAGCTGACTCCAGGGGTTTGAAGGGGGCCTCAGCCAACGCCCCAAGAACCACTGCCAGATCCCAAGTGCGAACCTTGGACCGAGTCGCAGGTCTCATCCTCCGGGCACCACGGAGGAAACGTACAACCAAGGGAAGTTTCCCCAAGGACCCCTCCCTCAGAGGGGTGTGGAAAATAGCTGCCACGTACACCTTGAGGGTGGAAGGGGAAAGACCAGCAGAGAACCGGTCCTGGAGGAACTCAAGTACCTGAACCACCGGGCAGGTAACAGGGTCCACCGACCGCTCCCTACACCAAGTGGAGAAAACACTCCACTTCAGGCCGTACATCCTCCGTGTGGACGGGGCCCTGGAGCTCAGGAGGGTCTCGACTGCTCCGGCTGTTAGACCCGCCTCTAGGTACTGTGCCCCCTCAGGGGCCAGACCCACAGTCGCCATATGGCGGGGCAAGGAGCGACATGATGTCCGAGAACCACACCCGGGTTGGCCAGAACGGGGCTACGAGCAGTAGGCCGACATTGTCCTGGCGGACCCACTCCAGAACCCCGGGAGCAGAGCGACTGGGGGAAAAGCGTACAGACGTAGCCTCGGCCACGAATGTACCATGGCGTCCAGACCCAACGGGGCTGGAGGAACGAGAGAAACCATAGCGGGCAGTGCGTAGTCTCTTGAGACGCAAACAGATCCACGTCTATGGGGCCGAACTCTTCGCACAAGAGCTCCACCACTTCGGGGGGAAGTCTCCATTCCCCGGGCCTCAGCCCCTGCCTCGACAGCAGGTCTGCTCCCTGATTCTGCGTCCCCGGGAGATACATCGCCCTGAGCGATAGTAACCTCTGCTGGGACCACAGGAGGATCTGACGCGCCAGTCTGTCCAGAGGGCGCGAGCGCAGACCGCCCTGGTGATTCAGATAGGCCACCACCGCTGTGTTGTTCTCTTCGGAACGAACCAGGACGTGGTGGCCTTGGAGATCGGGCAGGAAACTCCTTAGAGCCTGGAACACCGCCAACATCTCGAGACAGTTGATATGCCACTCGGATTGATGCACCTGCCAGGATCCCCTTGCAAAGCGGCCGTCCATGACCGCGCCCCAGCCCGTGAGGGAGGCGTCTGTCGAAATAACCAGCCGGTGACAAGACCCTCCCAGCACCGGCCCCTGGGACAGGAACCAAGTTTCCTTCCAAACTGATAGGGAACGAAGACACTTGCGCATAACCCAAATCAGACGGAGAGGATTTCCCCTTGTTCCTTAGCCACCACTGCAGGGGTCTCATGTGCAGCAGTCCAGATGGTATTACGCTGGACGCAGCCGCCAGGAGACCCAACACTTGTTGAAAGTTCTTCATAGTGATGGCGTGGCCTAACTTCACCCCTTTCACGGCAGCCAATATGGTGTCGACACGTGCCAGAGACAATTGTGCCCGCATCGTTGTCGAATCCCATACAACCCCTAGGAACGTAGTCCGTTGGGTGGGCGCCAGCACGCTCTTCTTTGCGTTGAGCCTCAGCCCTAAACGCCGCAGATGAGCCAGAACGACATCTCAATGCCGAACCGCCAACTCTCAAGACTGGGCTAGGATGAGCCAGTCGTCAATGAAGTTGAAATCCGGATGCCCTGGAGCCTCAGCGGGGCCAGTGCTGCATCCATACACTTGGTGAATGTGCGAGGGGAAGTGCCAGGCCGAATGGAAGAACCCGATACTGGTAAGCCACACCCCCGAAGGCAAACCTCAGGAACTTCCTGTGAGAAGGATGGATGGAGACCTGGAAATAGGCGTCCTTTAGATCTATCGTGACGAACCAATCCTCAGATTGGATGTGCGTCACGGTGGCGGGGATGATGAGCATCTTTAACCTGAATCTCCTCAGAGACCGGTTAGAACCCGCAGATCCAAAATAGTTCACGCAGCCCTCCGTCCTTCTTGGGGACTATGAAGTACCGGCTGTAGAACCGGCGTCTCTGTCTGGGGGGGAGACACGTTCCACGGCCCCTTTCCTCAGCAGAGTACGAACTTCCTGTCCCAACACCGGACCTTGCTCCGGGCGGACCACAGTCCAAACCACCCCCTCTCTTCTGTTGAATTTGGAGGGCGGGTTTGAACTGTAGTCGATACCCATCTATGGCAGTGCGCAGGTCCCACGGAGAAATGTTCGTCAGGCTCCGCCAAGCCTCTGCAAAGTCTGCCAACGGAACCAGCCCCTCGGGGCCCCCGAGAAGCGACACTCTGCTTCTTCTCCTCTCCGTAGGAGCTCGTAGAGGGAAGGGACCTACGCCTGGCAGCCTCAGCTGCCTTGGGTCCAGACCGGCGAGGGAGGTACTGGCGGAACGCTTCGCCCTGCGTCTAACGCTCCGTGGTTCTGCGAAGCTCCGCCAGATCTTCCTCAGAGGGACCCCCCCTCTGAACCATCTCCTGTAGCAGGTCGGCTTGGTAGGATTGAAGCACCGCCATGGTGTGCAAGCTCGCACCTGCCTGGCCCGCTGCCATGTACGCCTTCCCCACGAGCGTGGATGTGGTGCGACATGGTTTGGATGGTAACGCCGGCTTCTCCAGGGAGGACGCAAGTCGAGGGGAGAGAGAGCTCGCAAGCGCATCCTCCACCCGAGGCTCCCATAACCACGGTCCCTAACCCCCATCACCTTACTGTAGTTCAGTGATCGGGGTGTGGAAAGCCATGTAGAGAAGGGTCTGCCCCATGATTACTCAGTTCATCATGTAAATCAGGAAAGAATGGCAGAGACCGGCGTGGAGGTGGCGTGTGGTGCTTCAGAAACCTTTCATCCAGCTTACCACTAGCCTGTGGTGTCTGCTCCTCCTGTGGCCAGTTGATGTTGAGCTTAGCCACGGCTCTAGTCACCACCTCCAGCAGCACGTCATAGTCGGGCGCCGCCAGATGACGCCGCCCCGACACCCGGAAGTCATCGTCCACTACGCTGAGCACGTACGCCTCCCGGAGTCGGATTGCTGCAGCGTCTCCGGATCCAAACCGCGAGAGGGAGAAGCCGAGAACGGGCTCCCGAACGGGAAAGGAAGCGTCGGAGCCAGCGGATGAAGGTCGGGAAAAAAGCCTCAGCCGTCCCGAAATCCTCCGACAGATCACGCTGTGCCCCATGATTGAAGCCGCCGGGCGCCTCAGTGGCCGCAGGGCCCGCCCACGGGGAAAACACATCCGGCCATCCTCGGAAAAGAGAGCCATGCTGTACCTCAGTACCCTCACGGAAAGGGCTTTGCAACGGGCGCCTGCTGAATAGAAAAAAGCTAATGATGAGTGTGTACAGGTGTGCTTTATACTCCTCCGGTTATTCCGTCACACCTTACCGTTCTAGCAACAAGCCAATAGGATTGGAGTGATTTCATTCACGTTCAGACCTGCTTCGCCTAGAGGCGTTCCCATAGTGTCGTAACCGACGCAGTTTGAGTTCCCTCGAAGGGGAACCCACTACACACTGATATACACACACAGTAACACACACTGATATACACAACAGTAACACCACTACACACTGATATACACACACAGTAAAACACACTGATATACACACACAGTAACCCACTACACACTGATATACA
>NW_024044237.1:37575246-37595921 GCF_014851395.1 Micropterus salmoides
ACCTCGAGATCGAGAATCTGCTGAACATGTTCGTGTGATATAATCTCCAGAACAGATTCGAAATGAACCGTGTGGCGAACGTGTTCCCGCGGTCGAGATTCATCTGGGTCATAGTGTTTTTAGAATTCAGACAATTAAAAGATAAAGGAAAGAAATCCGTAAGCTGAAAGAAAACCGATTATCAAGGAAGAAGTTGGTGAAATAGAAAGTTGATTCAACCTGAAATGTGACACTGACGTAGAAGCAGTCTGATTAAACTTCACGTGACGGGCTTTAATTTAAGAAGAATGTTTCCTGCTCCGCTGTTCTGTCAATAAACTCTGTGATGTTTTGACTTTTTATTTTGGCACAGATTGAAAATGCTGATTAAAAACAGGTGACAGCGCCATCTACTTTTAAAACTAGGATGTGCAAAGGACATACACTCTCAGACCTCTTAATCAATGAATCCAGGTGTTTGATTCAGTCCCTTTGCCACAGGTGTATAAATCAAGCACCTAGCCATGCTGCCTTCACAGACATGTGAAAGAATGGGTCGTTCTACAGAGCTGGCTGAATTCGAGCGTGGTGCATCAGGTCAGTTAAATGTTTTCCCTCCTCGATACTCCACCGTTGGCTGTAAACAGATTAATGCAGAGTGAAACCACAGCAGCTGAGCCACGACCTGCAGATTACGTGAAGTTACAGAGCGGCGTCGCTGAGAGCCGCGGAGCAGAGTGCGTAAAAGTCGCCAACGCTCTGCTGACTCGGTGGCTCCAGAGCTCCAGACCTCCTCTGGCTTTAACATTAACCGGGAGCTTCACGGGCGAACAGCTGCACGTAAGCCTCACGTCACCTTTTCTGTTCCCCCTGCACAAAGCCAGGTCCATAAAGACATTGCTCCATGAGTTTGGTAGGGAAGAATTCGAGTGATGCTCAGAGCTCCAGACCTCAACCCTGTCCAACACATTTGGGTTGAGCTGGAACGGAGACTGTGAGCCGGGAACGTTAGTATCTGACCTCACAAACGCTCCTCTGGATGACACAAGCCAACAACAAGTGAAGTGCAGGCGAGATTACCTTTGATTGTCTGCCAGCTGTCATCAGCCACCTCGACTGAGTGGCATGTGCGAGCTCGGTGTTCCTGTCTGATGCTGGCCACCTTCACTCATGAAGCCGAGCAGATTCTCAGAAGAAGTCTGATTGTTGCAGGTGATTGAAGCATAAAACTGTCTGCAGCGTGAAACAGTTGAGTGGACGGGTCTAAAAGTTTCTTTTCACAACCTTCAGACTTCAGGAGGGAATTTAAACCTCAGACAGATTTTTGATTTCCGACATCTTTAATTGAAACGTGTTGCGTCAACATGAGAGGGTTTGTCTGCGAAGATGATTCAAAACGAGAGAATAGATCTAGTCACCCTGATGAAGCGGGGCTGCTGTGGCTCAGGAGGTGGAGCGGGTCGTCCACTGATCACAGCGTTGACGGTTTGATCCCCTCTTCCTCCTGATCACCTGTCATTATTAGATTCAGCTGCAGTTTCATATTTCAGTTTACGGTCAGTTGGATTTTATGTTTCTTGAATAAATGAACAGTTTGATATTTAGTTGGACGCTCAGACTCATCGTATCAGTGTAGGATCAGCGTGTTTCAGTTAATCTGTACATCCCTAATCAACGCGCATGGACAGGCCGCCCTGATCCAGTGCTGTCAGGGTGACTTGATCTGGTCCCAGGTGCTCCACTGTTTCATTAGAAAAACATGTCTTTATGTTTCATTCATAGAAGACATTTGGACACATCATTGTCTTACATTGCTGAGAACTCAAGAACCTGCTGATCCGTTGTCTTTCTAAAGGCCCAGCTCTTCAGCTGTGTAGAAAACAGAACGGAGTGTGAGGTTCAGTCAGAGTTCATGCCGGCAAACAGGAAAGTGAGAAATGACAGATAGGAATCAGTTCCATAGTCTGATATCTCTGCAGAGCTGAATGTCTCAGTCCTCCAGGCTGTCGAGTCTAGACGTGTCGAATCGCCCGTTATTAAGAAACATCCGTCTGCATGACTGGGAGAGGCTGACGGCTCCAAGGGGACCTGAACACAACACGCCGCTTTTACTCTCCAGACACCACTTCGGGTCCCAGACTCTGGTCCTGGCTGCAGGACGGCTGCTCCGTCCCGTCTCTCGTCTGTCTCTGGACCGGGGTTCGCTCTGCCAAGTTTTTATTTAGTCTTTTAAAGTAAGTAGTGAAGTTTCAGTCACTGAAAACATTTGAGTCTTTTTCAGCCGAAACCAATAATTATTTCTCATTTAAGTCAAATTTATTTCAGGTTATCTGATGAAGAACACAAGTTGAAGGATCCCCTTCAGAGCCTACGCACTAGTTGGCTTCTCTGTGAAGAGCCTTACTGTGTGCGTCGTTCTCACCAGCTGTTCTATGGCCACGTGGCTTCCCTTCTGCTACAGTAAATGTCTTCCGACTCAAATGCTTTAAACCACCCCTCAGTCACACCCTGGTGGCAGAGGCTGCTCATCAGAAACTAATCGCTCGCACACTGACAAGACCGCCTGAAGCGTTTCTTTTTGTCTTCAGGTCAGTTTTTTCTTCAGTAACGAGGCACTGAAAAAATATATATTCGTATTTACGGAGCTGCTCTGACGGCCCAGACTTCCCACCAGTTTTTGAACTGGTCTGTTCACAACGTGCTGGTTCATGGTCTTACAGTTCTCCTGTTGTTTAAACAAAAAGAGATGTTGGTAACATTTTGAAACTACATTTTAGTCCGGTCACGACATCACATGTCGATAAAGTCTCAGTTAGGAGTAGGGCTGAAACGATGCATCGATGAAATCGATTACTAAAATGCATCGACACAAATTCTTTGCATCGAGGCTTCGTTTAATCCATATAACTATATAACAAACTGCTTCGCATGGACATTTATTACTGTCACACGCTGTGCACACAACGTGATTATGATGGCGCTGTATGCAAAGTGGAGGAAGAGAGAAAATAGTGAGGGACGAAGAAGAAAGTGTCCAAAGTCTGGGTTCAAGCTAAAGAAAAGAACAACTCTGTAAAGTTACCGTCCGTCCACTGTGTTCTGCCAGCGGACCCCAGACACGGTAACAGTAACTTTAGCATCTAACTGAAATCCTGACTGATTGTTGAGTTGAAGCCAAAGTAAACCGCAGTCCTCAGCTAAAAATGTTTGTTCTCCTTTTGGGGCCGTGAGCTGTCAGGAGTTAACTGGGTGTCGGGGAGCTGCAGCTCTCTGGAGCTCAGACGATCCCTCCTATCTGCATGTGCTGATCCATCCTTTCACCCAGATTCTTTCTCTTTATAATAACAAACAGCTGTTTCGTCTGCAGGATCGCCTCATTTCCTGTTTCACATTGTGTGTTTTCTTGACTTAATGTGGTTTGGAGAGCAGCGTCAGGTGACATAGTGTGAACGCCACAACGACTTGAAGACTCCCGTCACAAGAAGGCAAGTTGTGTAGTGTGAACAAGCCTTTAGTATAACTTGTACTCGGGTGATGTTTGTGTTTGTAAAGCAGCTGTTGCGATTGCATTGAAGCTGAAGTAGGCGACCCAGGTGTGGTGTTCAGGTGAGTCCAGGTGTTCAGAGGACCCCTCGGTCTGTGTGGAAGCAGGGGGTTTTCTCGGGGAGTATCTGCAGTGTGTTGGCAGCTCTTCAGCCTCTAACACACACCCAGTCTGATTTATGTCTCCATGTTGGACCACATTCAGACCATTAGTGTAATTCCAGCAGCCGGAGCCAAGCAGCCAATCAATATTTGTAATTGAGTGGGAGATAATTAGTCAGTTTCTATTTCCACAACAAGCAGGAATCTACTTTTCAGTACAAACCTCCGTCCTCCATCACAGACTGGATTTATCCAGAGAGGAAGACTTTCTCTGCTGAAGTTTTTCATCTGTAATTCACAACAGAGACGACACGATAAAGTGAGAAAACCTTTTAACGATTCCTCAAAAAACAACTGGAATAACCTGTAAAGAGCCAGACAGCGGGAAAACATCCAGTGGGTCTTCAACATTTCCGTCCTGTGTCCATACTTTAAATGTTGAACCAGTGTAAAGGGACACTAAGCGATTCTCCAGAGACAAACTAACTCACCCCTCCCTTCAGTGCCCCCCCAGAAGCTCCGCCCCCCAAATTCATGGACGTACATTGCCATGGCGACCAGTACTACTCTGCTGAAATATGGCAGAATGCAGCGTCTGCTGGCCCGAGGGCACGTTAGCATTATGGCCTCACCAGTTTAAATGTCAAACCAGTTTAAATCTCGAACCAGTTTGAAAGGTAAACCGGTTTAAAAGGGGAACCAGTTTTGAAAGGTGAACTAGTTTGAAAGGTCGAACCAGTTTGAAAGGTGAACCAGTTTAAATGGTGAACCACTTTGAAGGTCGAACCACTTTGAACGGTGAACCAGTTTGAAGGTCAAACCAGTTTGAATGGTGACCCAGTTTGAATGGTGAACCACTTTGAAGGTCGAACCACTTTGAACGGTGAACCAGTTTGAAGGTCAAACCAATTTGAAAGGTGAACCAGTTTAAATGTCGATCCAGTTTAAATGTCGATCCAGTTTGAATGGTGAACCAGTTTGCATGTCGAACCAGTTTGAAAGATGAACCACTTTGAAGGTCGAACCACTTTGAAGGTCGAACCACTTTGAAGGTCGAACCAGTTTAAATGTCGAACCAGTTTGAAAGGTGAACCAGTTTAAATGTCGAACCAGTTTGAAAGGTGAACCAGTTTAAATGTCGAACCAGTTTGAAAGATGAACTAGTTTAAATGTCGAACAGTTTGAATGGTGAACCAGTTTGAAAGATGAACTAGTTTAAAAGTCGAACCAGTTTGAAGGTCGAACCAGTTTGAAGGTCAAACCAGTTTGAATGGTGACCCAGTTTGAATGGTGAACCACTTTGAAGGTCGAACCACTTTGAACGGTGAACCAGTTTGAAGGTCAAACCAATTTGAAAGATGAACCAGTTTAAATGTCGATCCAGTTTAAATGTCGATCCAGTTTGCATGTCGAACCAGTTTGAAAGATGAACCACTTTGAAGGTCGAACCACTTTGAACGGTGAACCAGTTTGAAGGTCAAACCAATTTGAAAGATGAACCAGTTTAAATGTTGATCCAGTTTAAATGTCGATCCAGTTTGCATGTCGAACCAGTTTGAAAGATGAACCACTTTGAAGGATGAACCAGTTTGAAAGGTCGAACCAGTTTGAAAGGTGACTCGGGACGTGGATAAATGAGAACCAACTTCAGTCAGCTGTTGTTCATTAAAAAAGTTGGAGGATGCGTTGTGACATCACAGCAAGAGGACATGTGTCCTCGTTTGTCTCCTCGTCTCCGTCTCCCTGTGAATTATTCACGGCGTGTCGTCACGGCAGCCGAGCATCGTTCCATCGACCCGCTCGGATGTTAATGGCTGTTTGTGTCTCTTCACATTTCCATTTGAGTCTGTGAGCTCGGTCCTCGGAGACTGTTAATGAGGCGGCAGGTGGGGGGTCAAAGTCCTGCTCAAGGACACTTCAGCAGAGCCGACAGCTGCTGACAGCGTGTGACCTCACAGCTCCAGGAAACTCCATCTTTAATGTCCGGGTGAGGCTGTTACACCGCAGAGATGTTCAGGACAGCAGCAGTCAGGCTGTTTGTCCTGAAATGTTTTTATCCGGCGACTCGAGTCCCGTCAGCGCGACCGGTGGGACTCCTCCGGTCCAACATCAGAGGAATCCTGACCGTGAGGGGCCGCAGGAGATGGAGGTCAGATGAAGAAGAGCTTAACACATAAAGTAATATTTATGGATTAATGACGGACTCTTTGTTGCAACGTGTGGAGAGCAGCTGAGATCAGTCAAACTCTGACCGAGTTATTTCACAGCATACAGACGATGATCAGTCAGGTCAAGTCTGCTTTCCTGCAGCGTGTTGTTTATAATTTGGCCTGATTGATTGATGTCTTTATTCAAACATGCATTCTCACAGCACTGTAAACCAGCGAGGCTCTTTCTTGGTAAGTTACCTGACGTGTTCACCTGAACACAGGAAACCTACCCACAGTCACGTGGTGCTATGTTGTATTAGCATTGTTAGTGTTAGCGTTGCATCCTTGAATCGTTTCAAGTCTCATATCGGATCTCTTTTATTATCTTTCATCATTTGCAGAGAACTACAGTTCTGAAGAAAGGTCCACTTTAGATCTGTGGTTGCCTGCTGCTGGGTCAGAGAGACTGCAGGTTAATATTCAGTCAGGAAGGAGAAGAAGAAATCTCCTTCCTGCTCAGACGACCATGTGACCTTTCCTGTAGCGCCACCCTGAGGACTCTACATGTTCACGCTGGCGGGAGCTCAGACTTCAGCTCCGAGAGCTTCAACATTAAACGGACGCTATTTAACTTTCAAATGAGGCGATGTCTTTTATTTTAAAATATTTCTTTCTTTGTATTGAACAATTTGCTGAATATGTTCCTTTTATTTTGAAACAGTTTGTCAGACTGACGGAGACAGGAACAGATCCGCTCACCTGTTTTTATATTTCAGCATCACGTCTCTCGCTTTACCTTCGAGGTCACCCGGCGGTCATTTCCCCGTGTTTGTTATTTTCTCGCCGTCTCCCAGGAGAACGCAGCTCGATGTTTTATTCAGCCGCTCAGTTACAGAAACATCAGCTCGCTGGAAAATGAAGACTGCAGACTGATCTGTGTGATGGCTTCCCCTGAGCACGGCCTCAAATATTCATTTCACATCAGAGCTAATATGCGAGGCAGCATGTATCATTTTACAGGATCCAGAACCAGGACGGGGTCACTGACCTGATGTGTGACGGCGTTGTTCCAACACGTCCTCCAACCTAAAGGACCAAACAGGTCGTTCATCCACGCCTCCCAAAACCCCACACGAGCGACCGGACCTTAACTGCAATACATAAGTAACGGACGTCACGTGACCTTAACCACGCGGTTAATGCTGTGAAGCGGTCGCAGTGTGTCGGTCCGGGCTTTGACCCGCCACCTCCTTATATGGACTATATGCCTGTTTATAATCCGTCACCTGACTTCCTCCTTTGCTGCCATCGTGCGGCCCCTAGAGGGCGCTGCCGCAACAACCGTTGGGTCAGATAAGGAGCAGCACAAACAAGCTGCACTGCGCAGGGCTCCACGCTACAGTGAAAAACGTTCGAGTACGACTGAGTTTAACAAACTGTTTATTATACACACATTTATAGTGCGTGTGCGCTCCACTGTGGCGTGACACCATCAGAGGACTGTGGAAGTGAAGCCCTGATATCTGGACACTCAGTTCAGTCAAAGCCTTTTAAAATATTGAAACAGACTTTTAAAACACTGGTCAGTCATCTTAAAAAACTTGTCTGTGATTGGGATTCACGATCCAGCAGCAGCTCCCACACCTGATGGAAACAAGACTAGAGAGCAGCGTTACCGTAACTTCAGTAAAACAGGAGGAGGCAGGTAGAAGCAGCACATCCTGACGTCCTCTCCACAACACGGAGGAGAAACTAGTTTAAATGAGTGTGGAATTATAACATTAGATAAAAAGTTACATTTGAGTCTAATTCTGTGCTGTTAATACGTTCAGATAGAATTTTACTGTATGCATTGTGATTCTATGTAGGCTTAAAGTAGACTGGGCCGACTGTACAGCTCACCGCGTAAGAACAATGGCCGACCTCGCTCTCTGACTCTGTTAAAGCTGCGATCACAACCGCTGATGCAGGAGTTACACATCTGAAAGTTTACTGCAGCACGTCGACCTTTTTTATGTCCCGTCCAGGCGGTGATTGTTGATGAAAAGTGAAATTGACGAGCACGTCGATTTTATGAAAAGTTGCACGTGTTTCAACAAAAGGCTCCTGACGCCGCTGAATATCCGGCTCGCTCGTTGCAGTTACTCGGTTACTCGCACGTTGTGCTTGTAAATCGTTTTTCCGGTTCGCATGCGAGCAGAATGGTCGTCCTGCCGCGCCTGCTCAGCTGTCATCTCCAGCGCGTGAATCCGCCGCGTCCTGTTTTAATGACCGTGATGCAGCTCTCTCTCTGTCATTACCTCAAACATCTTCCTGCTCCTCGAGCAGCTTGTCATCTTAAATGGATCCTGGAGGTAATCTGAAGGAAATTAATTTGGAGAATCCCCAGACAGGAAGTTGGAGTGGCAGCAGGCCGGGGCTCGGCGCCGCGGGCGGGAGAAGAGACGTGGAACGGGCTTGTATTGTTGAGGGAGAGCAGTGTTTTCTGGGAGGACTGAAGGTTGTGTCTTTCACGACTCCCACGTGTTGTGATTTGGAGCTTTTGTTGGCGTGAAATGAGTCTGGCAGAGCGTCAGGCGGCGGCTCGGCTCTGATTCACTGATACACGGCAGATCAGGGGCCCCTCGCTCTTTGCGGCTTTCTTCTGATAAGCTGGAGGAAGGAAAATGTTTTCTCCTCCAGAGATTGAAGTGAGGCTGAGCTGTCGCAGGTTTAAACGGCTCCGTTCATCAACACCTGATGTTGTTTTCATGTTCAGGAGGATTTAAAGCTTCGGAGTAAAAACAGCTTGTCAGGGACGATTTAGATGATTTTACAAAGAGGCAGCAGAAGGAAAACTTGTCTGTTCTCTTCAGCTCAGTAGCCAACATCAGCCGGCTGTTAGTCTGTGCTGGAGGAGAATGGCTGACCCCCCTTTGAAGGCAGCGCCACGTGGTGCAGGATCGAGTGACCCGGCTCGGTGCGGCCGCCTCAGAAAGACTGACCGCCCTCAGGCTGCCGTTTGAAACCATCAGGACGTTCATTAATCAGAATCAGAGTGATTCTCTGTGGGGGCGAATACCAGCGGCTCTGCCTTCGCTTCCAGCCTACACCGAGACCAGGACCACAGCTGGACCAGAGATCCAGAGCTTCAGCTCCTGGATCACCACAGTCCACGTCACTGCTGACATCGCAGCGAGAACTGAAATTTAGAAATTTTGGTTCCGGGTCGACAACAGAGTTCTGAAAACACGTCGGTCCTGTTTTCCTAGAAGATGGCGACCGGTGCAGCTGCAGCTCCGTGTCAAAGCCTGAATTTCTCTTTCTACCTTTCTACCTTTCTCTGCGTCCAGCGTGGAAAGACGCTCAGCGCCTCGTCACGCTGCTGCCATGTTGTAAAAACACGGCGCTCTCACCGCAGTGAACTGACGTAAGACGCTGACCTCAGGGCCCGTGTCCGACGCTCCTGTCACTGCAGGAGGAGTTAGGGGCCGTCTGAAAAGATCAATACGCTCCATTTCAGTCAACTAAAAATCTGCCAGCGCAGACGGAGACCAGCTGAAACATTTCACAGCTGAGAGTTTGGAAAGAAAAGTTATTTTACTGAAAAACAGTGCAGGTTGTAATTTCTGAATATAGAGACATCATCTGTCCTGGACGTCCTCTCCCTCACACTGTTCGTTCTTCTGTTGTGTTGTTGAAGTGCATGATGGGATTTATTGCTTTGTTTTTTACCGTGGTGTTGACTCGTGGCATTTCGCCGGTATGGACTACTAAATGTCTGGTACCTTCAGAGAACAGAGCAGAGCCTCAGAGCTGCTTAAATCTTTGACTGACGCATCAGAAGTGGAGCAGCTTTAATATTTCACAGGGAATCAGAAATTAATGAAGTCCATGATCGTGGGCTTCAGCGACACCTGGCAGGTAAAGCGACCCTCCCCTGATCAGATGTGTCTCCGTCTGACGGGTCGATTGATATTTTAAAGATGTGGATCGTTGCCTCTCTGGTGTTTTTACTGAACAGACGAAATGTCTTCGTCCAGTTTCAGTGAAAATAAGTTTATAAAGATGAATGCTTCATCTCGGAGCAGAAGAACTAACGGATTCAAAGCATGAAGTTCTTTAAAGCCGAGTCCGGTCTCTGGAGCTTCTGTTGGCTCTCCCGTCAGATGTGATGAAAGTTTGATGTTGAGTCTTTCACTCGGCCTTCAGCTCGTCTCCTCGTGTCGCTGCTGAAGCCTTCAGCTGAATACCAACTGCAGCTCGACAGCATCGACGGACGAGGATGAAGAAGCGTCCGCTCAAAGGATGTTTCTGTCGGGACGGAGGAGTTCAGTCCTGCAGGATCAGCGACGCTTCGTTAGCTGGAAGCCACAGGAAGCAGACGGAAATGCTGATGTTTCTCTTCTCTTGCACAGCGTCGTTTTATTTTTCTGCCCGTCAGACTAAAGAACGAGTGCGGTCCTTCTGACCAATCGGAGCCTCGATGCAGCGTTCAGATGATGCACAGTGTGTTTGTAGAAGACTGACAGTAATGGACCAATCAGAGATCGGCTGTCAGGTTCAGAAGTTGAAGAGGCCCATAACGGGATAAAGTGAAGGTCGGCCGCAGCTTTTAGAGGAGAGTTATCTTAAAGGCAGAGGCTGAAAGGATTAACTTTATTATGAAACATAAAGACGGTGAAGGAGGAGGACAGGAAATGACTCAGACTGGAAACACGCAGGCTCCATGTCTCAGACTGGAAGCTGAGAGGAGGACGGGACCTGGAGGGCAGGTACGGTCAGAGCAGGGGAAGTGGGATGTGTTTTTCAAAGTAAAATCAGACTTTATTTGCTCTGCAGTCAGTTGACACACGGCTCTGTTCTGATACCCCCCCCCCCCAGAGCCTTCAGCATCACACTCTGACAGCTGGCTGTTGAAGAAATGAGGGACCGTGGAGCTGAGAGGTTAAAGAAGTAAATCAGGGATGCAAACTAGTCCTTTCAAGCTAATTAGGAGAAGTTTCTTTTGGATTTTAATGCGCAAATGAAATGCTCTGTAATTATCCAGAGATCCTGTAGAGAACAGATGACGCATCTAGATGCATCGATTATCGTTGCCCAGAGAGTCCCGCCCTGGTTCACACTACACCGACCTGGGCCTCCACGGCCCGGGGCTGGTCTGGAAGAGGGGCCCTTTACATTATTAGGCGGGTGGTCATAATTCAGCTCATGTACCTGACCAGCCTTCATGCCAGTGGAAAGGAGCTGATGTTTGGCGGACATGTTTGTTAACGTGTGTGTGAGGTGAATTTATGAGCAGGTCATGTGACCTGGAAGAAAGCCACTTCTCTTTCTTCAGTAAAGTGTGACGGTAGGACTCCAGAGTGCGTCTCTCTCTCTCTGAGCTTATTGCAGGAACTCGTCCTCACTTTGATCTGCGCTGCCTTCAGGCTCCGTCCTCATTCTGCTGATGTCACAGTGCAGCTGACGGCTCATTGGTCTGTTAGTGTGCAGCTGCAGGAAGTGAAAGAGGAGAAGCAGGAGACAGAAACAACCAATCAGACGAGATTTATTTCAGCCAGTCACCTGATTCCTGTTAGTCAGGTCAGTCTGGTATCATCCCTCGATGGACAGAAAGTTAAAGATGTCCCTCTGAACCTCTTTAGGGACTGAAGACCTCATCGTGGACTCTGAGAGACTGAGATGGACTGTCTTAGGAATGTCTACTCTAAATGATGATCAGTTACTTGGGTTAGGGTTGAAAGACGCTTTCCAAGAACAGAACATTACCATCTCAGACGTCAGCTCTTATTAACGGTTAAGGACACATTTCAGTTCTGCTTTGCAAAGTCAGACTCTGATCATACGAGTCCCGAGTTCCTCGAGAGCTCAGGAGGTCTTCCTTTAAAGGGGGTGGGATCGGGTCAGACCAAGCTGGTGGGCTCTGCTCCTTCGTTATGCTGGCCTCTCGTTAATTAGATATTGTGATTCCGCTTGTCCATTAGGGACCTCCTGAGCCCTGCACAGGTCAGGGGCCCGCCGAGGCTCCTGGGGGACAGTTTATCAGTTTGCTGGACGGATTTAAAACCCTCATCATCGCTGCCGCCGTGCTCCTCCTCCGACAGACTGCCGTCGATCTGAGGCTGTGAGCAGGAGGGATGAGTTATGGTTGTAACAGACATTAGTCCTGAAACCTGTGGACCTCTGACCTCACTTCCTGTCTGTGTGCTCAGGTCCGGTGACGAACGCCATCATCATGGCGGCTCCTGCTAACATGTTCCTGCCCGACAGTCGGCCTGCCATCCCTCTGCCACGCTTCAGCCGACACCTGCACGCCTCCGAGGGCGACGGGGGCGAGTCAGGAGAGGTGTGCGTCCGACTCGGACCCTACACTCAGGTGAGTCCGCAGGTGAAGCGTTGATACCGACGGGACAGTTTGACTAAATGTGAACACGTTTCATTTAAATCAAAATGAACAAGCATGAACCTCGTAGATGTTAACGTCCATCATCTGTCCCGGTAGTGAAGCTGACATCCTGTTCAGACAAGGCGCATTCAGGACTAAAACTGTCGACCGTTTCACCTTCAGACCAAAAGACTTTTAATTTGAAATTAGGTTAGACTAATCCCTCCCACTAGAGAGCCAATCGTCTGCTTTTTAACAGCCGGGAAACATTTTCAGCCAATCGTGTGGCGGCGAGGAGCACGTGTGACCGGATCAGATCACTACCTGTCCGCCAGAATACGGTGTGACCTGCAGTCCTCGCAGCGAGCCTTCTGTAAACGGAGACGGTATCTGCTGACTGCATCCAGAACCTCAGTTAGCTTAGCATCAATTCCAGGTGGGAGGAGCTCACGGCGTCCCGTCCCGGCGCTCTGCATAGAGCCGTAAATGAAGGCGGTGTGGTGAAAGCTCGTGCAGCAGAAGTCTAACCTGCGGGGAGAAACTCTTTTTAAACCTTATTCTGGGACAAAGTCCTCAAACTGTGATTCATGCAGGTTTCATGGGGACCAGAGAAAGAGCCGTTCTGGCTCTCTGCCCGTTCAGAGAGAGACCTGATCCTGGTGGTCCCAGATACCTGAGGCCGAGGGGCGGGACTCTCAGCTGGGAGACGAGCGGCGAGTTCTCTGCGTTCCACCAGCTCTCTGAACTTTTTACTCGAATAAATAAACTAAACCCACAAAATGTCAGAGAGGAAATTTTCTTCCACCTGAAAAACCCGAGCGTGCGCCGTCTCTCTGAACTGCTCGCCCCAAAACATTCTTTTATTTTGAAATCCAAAAGCGTTCAGACATTTATTTTGAAATGTTCTTCATGTGCTCTCAGGAGGAGGAGGAGACGTACCTGCAGAAAGCTGACCGGCTGAACTCGCTGATGAACGCTGTGACTGACAAGGTGAGAGGGGGGCGGGGCTGCAGGTGTTCCCTCACCTGTCCCTGGGAAGTACCCCTTTAACCTAGAGCCCTCGGAGTGGGCGGGGCATATGTTTGATTGAGCAGCAGGAGCATGGAGGTACAAAGTAAATAAGCCGGTTGTGGCGTTAATAAAGTTTAAATCTGAACTGAAACTAGAATTCAGACGCGGTGGGGTGTCGGCGCTACTCCGGTTTTAATCTGTATCTTATTTATCAGACGGATATTTTCTGTGAGGAGCATCCTCCCACAATGCATCACTCTGCTGCCATTAAAGATGCATGATGGGGGTATAAATCTATCTGTCTGATATATGTATAATGTGTGTTGTGTTTCAGTCGGTGTTCGGTGACGGCGAGAACACGAAGGTTCGAGTCGCAGAGCTCGAAGAAGAAGTTCAGACGCTGAAGAAGGTCAACAAAGATCTGTACGACTTCTCCAGCCAGCTGCTCACCAAGCCCACATAGACACATGTACACACAGTACACACACTCTGTACACGCTCTGTACACACTGTACACACATTTAAACACTCTGTGATGATTTAGAAAATAAAAGTCTTGTTTCTGTTGGACTTCCTGTCTGCTCTGTTGCTTTGTTGTTCCTGGCTAAGAGGGTTCGAACCTGTGACTCTGACTCTGTCGGCGACCCACAAGCACCACAACCAACCGCCAAACTACCCCAAACACCTCCACTGCCTTTATCTGACCCCTCTCTGATCCCCTACCCGCAGTCAGCTGAACTGAACTAACCCCGACACCTTTTTTTAATTAATTTTTTTATTTAACCAGATGATCTCATTGAGATTTAAAACCTCTTTTCCAAGAGAGAGCTGGCCAAAATAGCAGTATATTAACAAACGAGCACATGCACGACAACACAGAACAATTAACAATACCCTTACGATACATAAACAAACATTAGACCACTTAAAAGTACAATTTAAACATACCGTAGGTTTAAAGGATTTACTTATTTTAAAAGCAGTGACAACAATTTATAGCGTCTACTTCCAAGTCTTTAATGCTGTGTTTAAATTCATCAAAAGAAATCAGATTTCGCAACTGCAATCAGTCCGCAGTGTGTTCCAGGTGGACGGGGCAGCGTAACTAAAGGCCTTCTTACCGAGCTCTGTACGGACCGTAGGTACAGATAACCAATACAAGCTACCGGAGCGCAAATTATAGGAACTGATGTTGCATGAAATGTAAGTGCAAAGATAAGAGGGGAGCAGCATAGACTTGTAAATAAAAGTGAGCCTGTGCCTCCTCACTGATAATGAGGGCCAGTTTGTCATTTTGTACAAGGTACAACAGTGTGTTGATGCTTTACATCCAGTCACAAACCTCAAAGCACTGTGGTGGACAGTATCCAACAAAGACAAACATCCATCAGGCGCACTTCTATACAGCAGGTCACCGTAATCAAGTGCAATGAGAAAGGTTGCAGCAAACAAACACTTGTTTCTAAAATAAAATCCTATCTTTAGTTGAGCTTTTGAACCAGTTTATCAATGTGCAACTTAAAAGAGAGCTGATCATCAATTAATATACCCAGATATTTGTACAATTGGACTTGTTCGATCTGCTCACCATGTATAGTAAAAATACTTGGAAGACTGTCCAGACACTTCTTAACATTCAAAACTAGCTTTAGCTGATACAGTTGAACCTGAACAAGGTTAAAAGCGGATTGTAAATAAGAAAAAGCTTGATGTAAAGTAGCAGCCTTACAATAAATAATGGTATCATCAGCATAAAAATGGTCCCTTTAACTTAAAGGGACAGTGTAAGCTTTTCCTCCACAGCAGGCGATCGTTTGCAGAAGCAGAGCTGAATGGCCCCTGAACCTAAGCTAGGTGCTGCTGTGGGTCAGCAGCTAACGTGCTGTAGCCGCTTGAACGAAGCGCCGTCCAGGAAAACCTTTCTAAGAACGGCTGGAGGAACCGCCCACTTTTGTGGTGTCATTTTTTTAGCTCCTGCTTCTTCTCCCAGCACAGGAGGAACTTTGAATAACATCACTGTGCGTTGATTGGTTGAGGGGCTATTTAGTCTCAGCCAACAGCTGATTTCACAACAATCAGGTTAGCTTGTTTGTGACAATTTGCTATTAGACATCGCTATACAATCACACTTCTTTCTGCAGCCGCTGGAGTCGCCCCCTGCTGGCTGCTGGAGAGGTCGCAGGTTTAAGGCTTCACCTTTCAGACCGGCAGTATCTTTTTTTCCTTTATTACAAACTGCTGGCTAATTTTCAGCTGCAGTCCTTCGGCAAGATGTTCAAAATGTACAGAACAACATCAAAACAGCAACAAACACTACACAAACCATGTGAAGCAGCCGGGACAGTAAAACATCAGTCCAAACAGAAACAAGGTTTGCGCTTGGTCGGAGCGCATCAGTCCTATAATCTTTAATAATTTAAGCCCGTGGCCCCTCCCGGCTCTGCACTGTAGGAGATGGGGCCCTCACCTCTGAACACTGTCCCTGAGGGTTGATCCACATCACATCTGTTGGTCCTTTTAAATCCAAACTGAAAAGACCTTTTGACACCAGTTGTGTTTACATTGGTGATTTTATGACACTCCATGGCTTGGTTTTCCTTTTGGCCTCTTTCCCTCACCTGGTTTTGGAAAGTGTCCTTGGGCGATTCAAAACGCTGATCAATAAAATGATTAATATAATGTATATCTACTGTATTTATTATCCCATCATGAGAAGTGCGACTGCTCGTTGATATTTCAGCGTCTCTTCTAGATCGCAGCTCGACTCGGTGTTATTATAAAATTATATTTCCTGTTTGTGTTTTCAGCTGCTCCGACTCTGTGAAGCGGCTTCAGGAGGTTTGGTCGTTACTGGTTCATCGTCTTCATGTCGGCACTCAGCAGGTTACAAACTGCTGCCAGATCCGGCCAGGTGTTCACACAGATATGAAACTATAAATAATAAACTGTAATCCAAATATATGAAGGATAACAACACATTAGAAATATTAAAAACTGGATTAGAGCCAGAGATTAAAATCTCAAACACGATTCATTATTCAGACGGCTGCAGCTTCGTCTCTGCCATCTTCAAACTTACAGAACTTTATTTAAATCCCAGCAGAGACTAAATCTGTGTTTGGTGAAGTGAAGAATATGAACAGCCTGCAGCAGTCTGAGGTTCAATATTTCATCTGGCTGTCTATAAAATGTGAACCTGACAGACAGAGACCAGGGAAAATCTGCCCGGCAGGTCAGAGGTCACGATGTGTAAAGTGTGTGTGTGTGTGCGTAAAATTCGTTTATTACTCATTTAAAAAATCCTTTTTCAAGGGATTTTGCATTCAAGTGTTTTGGGTTTTTTTTCAGACACAGCTGGTGTGGGTTGGTTTGGTTGTTATGGTAACACAGATGTGTGACATCAGAGCGGTGGTGAATATTCATCCTGTTTCCTGTCTGACGGACAGCTGAGCGTGAACATCAAACTGCTTCACCTGAAAGGCTCGACATCACAGAGTCAGCCTGAAGGCCGAGATAACCTGCTTCCTGCTGCCGCCGCCGCGCACAGTAACTACCACTACACACTGATATACACACACACAGTAACTAGCACTACACACTGATATACACACACACAGTAACACACACTGATATACACACACAGTAATACACACACTGATATACACACACACAGTAACGTCTCGGGTTACGTATGTAACCCTGGTTCCCCGAGAAGGGGAACGAGACACTGCGTCGGTTACGACACTATGGGAACGCCTCTAGGCGAAGCAGGTCTGAACGTGAATGAAATCACTCCAATCCTATTGGCTTGTTGCTAGAACGGTAAGGTGTGACGGAATAACCGGAGGAGTATAAAGCACACCTGTACACACTCATCATTAGCTTAACTATGAAGCAGGCGCTTCAGGCGGGGAGAGAAGTGCGGCGGGCCGACGCAGTGTCTCGTTCCCCTTCTCGGGGAACCAGGGTTACATACGTAACCCGAGACGTTCCCCTTCGAGGGAACTCGAACTGCGTCGGTTACGACACTATGGGAACGAGATACCCACTAAACCGTGCCGAAAACCCCGCCTGCCCCTGTGTGCAATAAAGTGGCACGACTAAGAGGAGAGCGCACGAGTGCCAGGTGCCGAAGGAAGGTCAAGACTGTAAAACCGAATGAATGGTGCGGAGTGGCCCAGCCAGCCGCTAAACAAACATCCTGCAAGAGGCCCCGGAAAGGAGGGCTCGAGAGGCCGCCATGCCTCTGGTAGAATGAGCCCTCACAGCCACAGGTGAAGGCAAACCGCGCACCTGATAGGCCAGGGAAATAGTCTGAACAATCCAGTTGCTAATAGTATGTTTGGATGCAGGGAGCCCGGCCCTGGGAGACCCAAAACACACTAGCAGCTGGTCAGCCTTCCTCCAACGGGAGGACCTCAGAGTGTAAATACTCAGTGCTCTGACAGGGCAGAGCAGATGAAGTCTCCCGTCCTCCGCCGTCACATGAGGTGGAGGTTGAAATGCCTGCAGCACTGTGAACCCTGCCGCACAAGAAGGCACTTTAGGGATGTATCCTGAACGAGGGTGCAGGATAGCCCTAATATTCCCCGGGGCAAACTCCAGGCTTTGCGGGGAAACCGAAAGCGCTTGGAGATCCCCCACCCTCCTCAGAGAGGTGATAGCAAGGAGAAAGGCCATCTTGAGGGTCAAGTGCTTAGCCTCAGCTGACTCCAGGGGTTTGAAGGGGGCCTCAGCCAACGCCCCAAGAACCACTGCCAGATCCCAAGTGCGAACCTTGGACCGAGTCGCAGGTCTCATCCTCCGGGCACCACGGAGGAAACGTACAACCAAGGGAAGTTTCCCCAAGGACCCCTCCCTCAGAGGGGTGTGGAAAATAGCTGCCACGTACACCTTGAGGGTGGAAGGGGAAAGACCAGCAGAGAACCGGTCCTGGAGGAACTCAAGTACCTGAACCACCGGGCAGGTAACAGGGTCCACCGACCGCTCCCTACACCAAGTGGAGAAAACACTCCACTTCAGGCCGTACATCCTCCGTGTGGACGGGGCCCTGGAGCTCAGGAGGGTCTCGACTGCTCCGGCTGTTAGACCCGCCTCTAGGTACTGTGCCCCCTCAGGGGCCAGACCCACAGTCGCCATATGGCGGGGCAAGGAGCGACATGATGTCCGAGAACCACAGGGTTGGCCAGAACGGGGCTACGAGCAGTAGGCCGACATTGTCCTGGCGGACCCACTCCAGAACCCGGGAGCAGAGCGACTGGGGGAAAAGCGTACAGACGTAGCCTCGGCCACGAATGTACCATGGCGTCCAGACCCAACGGGGCTGGAGGAACGAGAGAAACCATAGCGGGCAGTGCGTAGTCTCTTGAGACGCAAACAGATCCACGTCTATGGGGCCGAACTCTTCGCACAAGAGCTCCACCACTTCGGGGGGAAGTCTCCATTCCCCGGGCCTCAGCCCCTGCCTCGACAGCAGGTCTGCTCCCTGATTCTGCGTCCCCGGGAGATACATCGCCCTGAGCGATAGTAACCTCTGCTGGGACCACAGGAGGATCTGACGCGCCAGTCTGTCCAGAGGGCGCGAGCGCAGACCGCCCTGGTGATTCAGATAGGCCACCACCGCTGTGTTGTTCTCTTCGGAACGAACCAGGACGTGGTGGCCTTGGAGATCGGGCAGGAAACTCCTTAGAGCCTGGAACACCGCCAACATCTCGAGACAGTTGATATGCCACTCGGATTGATGCACCTGCCAGGATCCCCTTGCAAAGCGGCCGTCCATGACCGCGCCCCAGCCCGTGAGGGAGGCGTCTGTCGAAATAACCAGCCGGTGACAAGACCCTCCCAGCACCGGCCCCTGGGACAGGAACCAAGTTTCCTTCCAAACTGATAGGGAACGAAGACACTTGCGCATAACCCAAATCAGACGGAGAGGATTTCCCCTTGTTCCTTAGCCACCACTGCAGGGGTCTCATGTGCAGCAGTCCAGATGGTATTACGCTGGACGCAGCCGCCAGGAGACCCAACACTTGTTGAAAGTTCTTCATAGTGATGGCGTGGCCTAACTTCACCCCTTTCACGGCAGCCAATATGGTGTCGACACGTGCCAGAGACAATTGTGCCCGCATCGTTGTCGAATCCCATACAACCCCTAGGAACGTAGTCCGTTGGGTGGGCGCCAGCACGCTCTTCTTTGCGTTGAGCCTCAGCCCTAAACGCCGCAGATGAGCCAGAACGACATCTCAATGCCGAACCGCCAACTCTCAAGACTGGGCTAGGATGAGCCAGTCGTCAATGAAGTTGAAATCCGGATGCCCTGGAGCCTCAGCGGGGCCAGTGCTGCATCCATACACTTGGTGAATGTGCGAGGGGAAGTGCCAGGCCGAATGGAAGAACCCGATACTGGTAAGCCACACCCCGAAGGCAAACCTCAGGAACTTCCTGTGAGAAGGATGGATGGAGACCTGGAAATAGGCGTCCTTTAGATCTATCGTGACGAACCAATCCTCAGATTGGATGTGCGTCACGGTGGCGGGGATGATGAGCATCTTTAACCTGAATCTCCTCAGAGACCGGTTAGAACCCGCAGATCCAAAATAGCACGCAGCCCTCCGTCCTTCTTGGGGACTATGAAGTACCGGCTGTAGAACCGGCGTCTCTGTCTGGGGGGGAGACACGTTCCACGGCCCCTTTCCTCAGCAGAGTACGAACTTCCTGTCCCAACACCGGACCTTGCTCCGGGGGACCACAGTCCAAACCACCCCTCTCTTCTGTTGAATTTGGAGGGCGGGTTTGAACTGTAGTCGATACCCATCTATGGCAGTGCGCGGTCCCACGGAGAAATGTTCGTCAGGCTCCGCCAAGCCTCGCAAAGTCTGCCAACGGAACCAGCCCCTCGGGGCCCCGAGAAGCGACACTCTGCTTCTTCTCCTCTCCGTAGGGAGTCGAGGGAAGGGACCTACGCCTGGCAGCCTCAGCTGCCTTGGGTCCAGACCGGCGAGGGAGGTACTGGCGGAACGCTTCGCCCTGCGTCTAACGCTCCGTGTTCTGCGAAGCTCCGCCAGATCTTCCTCAGAGGGACCCCCCCTCTGAACCATCTCCTGTAGCAGGTCGGCTTGGTAGGATTGAAGCACCGCCATGGTGTGCAAGCTCGCACCTGCCTGGCCCGCTGCCATGTACGCCTTCCCCACGAGCGTGGATGTGGTGCGACATGGTTTGGATGGTAACGCCGGCTTCTCCAGGGAGGACGCAAGTCGAGGGGAGAGAGAGCTCGCAAGCGCATCCTCCACCCGAGGCTCCCATAACCACGGTCCCTAACCCCCATCACCTTACTGTAGTTCAGTGATCGGGGTGTGGAAAGCCATGTAGAGAAGGGTCTGCCCCATGATTACTCAGTTCATCATGTAAATCAGGAAAGAATGGCAGAGACCGGCGTGGAGGTGGCGTGTGGTGCTTCAGAAACCTTTCATCCAGCTTACCACTAGCCTGTGGTGTCTGCTCTCCTGTGGCCAGTTGATGTTGAGCTT
>NW_024044237.1:37596421-37706421 GCF_014851395.1 Micropterus salmoides
TGCTTATTGTGCGTCTGTTCACTGAGAGCACACGAACACAGAGACCGAATCACCGCAGGACTTTAAGATCCCACTGAGTCCTTTTAGAGCGCAGGGAGGTCCAGCTTCAAGCTTCACTGCTGACCTCTGACCTCTGAACGAGCCTGAGGTCCTCGGGCCCTTTGGGTCGTAGTCCAGACTCCAGACTAAAGGTGATGGTGCTTTCTCTACCTGCCTGAGGAAGTTCAGCAGAATCAGTTTCATCACTTCAGAATCCGGTGCTGTCGATCAGAGCTTAGAACCCCTGTGTTCCTTTTCAGCACACGGTTCTGATGTGTTCTTCACAGCTTTCAGCTGGATCGGGCTTCCTCCATGATTATTGGGGATTTCAAAATAAAGCTCAGCTGAGTGAGGAGGAGGTGACAGGACCCTCTACCTGCTCTCCTCTCTGTGTGTCTGATGTTAATCATCTTTTAAATTTCAGCGGCTGGTCTGGGACTCCCTCCGGGAGCTGGTTTCCACCCGACTGGCTGCTGAGCTCAGCCTTGGGGGTGGAGAGAGAGTGTCTGCGGGGGTCTCTCTGCCTCCGGATCAGCCACTGGACTGTGAAACCCTGATGTGTCTGACAACAAATTAAACGCCTTCGTGCTTCAGTCGCCTCCAGGTCAGAGCTCAGGGTCACTGACAGGCTTTTATCTGTGTGAGGACTCAGCGGGGCGTTCAGGCTCGGACTACTTACATGGAATCCAGATACGTGATTTCATTTCTAATGAAACCCAGCTGTAATCTGTTAGCTCTGAAATGATCAGGATCACATCGGGGCTACGTCTGGATCTCCGAGGGTCCTGAAGGTTTTACTGATCAGATGAAGGTTTTTATTCTCACACAGTGAATCTGTCGTTCGACGCTTTGAGTTTCAGATTAAAGCGTGTTTCTTCTATTTGTTCTAAAGGAGGAAGAAGAATATTCAGAAGTACACAGAGACGGGTTCTTTCTCTCGCGTAGACGGAGGTCCGGTGGCGCCGCTGACAGATCAGTGGGAAGTCCACAATCCAGGAAGTGCTTTATGACACGGGAGGGGCGGAACTAACAAGACACAGGTCAGGGGAACGGGACAGGTGCAAACACCAAGCGACAGGAAGCACAGGTGCACTTTCAAAGTAAAATAGGAAACAGAATGACTGAACAGAGGAAACAGAGGGGGGGGGGGGGGGGCGTTGTGATTAATGAGGATCCAGTGGAGCTTTTAATGACGTCGTTAAATACGATCGCTCCTGAACACACCTCAGAGCTACAGGTGCACACGGTTTCTTCTCATGTCTCAGGCTGCACGAGAGGCTTCAAGCAGCTGAACGGCGAGTAAAGTGCTCTGTCTGCTGTCATCAGCAAACGCCGCCGCCACAGTGGAGACGCTGCTACTGATACTCCTCTGACTGGTACTCTGACTGGTACTCTGACTGGTACTCTGACTGGTACTCTGAGTACTGTGAGGACCTGCTGATGCCACTGGTCCAGGATTTAGTCTCTAAATGTGGGGTATCTCTAGTATCTGTCGCTGTGAGAGATCTGACTCCAGGTCAGTTTGGATCATTTCAGTTTCTAATTACTGTTGATTTGTGATCCACTTTTCCTGCAGGAGCTTCGGTTGACGTGGGAACTCTGTGTTATGTAACAGCTCTCAGCTGTGATGTTTCTCAGGATGACGAATCAAAACCTCAGCGAGCTGAAATGAGCTGGATTCTCCCCAAAAATCCTCTGCAGCCGTAAAATATCAGCTGCCATGATGTACTTATATTGCAATGATACTGCTGGAGTACTTCTGTCGTACTGCTGAGTACTTCTGTGATGTTCTTGTCCCTGATTGTCTCTGACAGTAATAATGATAGTAGTATTTGTACACTACATGCTGTGATGAACACAGTACCTGACGTGTACATCGCAGTATGATTATTTCCTGTCAGCAGATCAATAACGCTTTTATTCTGAAAGTCAGAGAAATTTAACAAAATAAAAACAAAACAAAATCTCCTCCTCTTTGCACCTCCTCCCTTCAGCTCCACTCCTCCTCTCCTTTACTAACACCTCCTCTCCAGTTTGACCTTCATCCTTTTAACTTCTCCCTCACCTCCTCATCTGAATGTCCTCCCACCTCCTCCTCTTCCTCCTCTTTTCACCTCCTTCTGTGCTCCCCGCATGTTTTCCTCTCTGTCTCCTCTGTACCTACTCTTTTTTGGTTGACACCTCCTTAACACTTTAACCTCCACCTCCTCCTCTACACCTGTATCTCCTTCTCCTTTACCCCCTCCATCACTCTCCTCCTCTCCTGATCTCCTCCCCATTTTCTCTTTCTTTAACTCCTCTCCGCTCTCTTCTCCTCTCTAGCACCTCCTTAGTGCCTGTTTCCATCCTCCTCCCTTCCTCTTCTCCACCTCCTCCTCTCCTGTCGGAGTCTCCTCTGCACCTCCTAATTTTTTGGGAGCCTCCTCCCCCCTGTCTCCACCTCCTCCCTCTCTCAGCCTCCCCTCTCCAGCAGCAGCAGCAGCAGCAGCAGCCTCTCGGTGTTTCGGCGGAGCAGGAGGAGAAACAGAGGAGCGGCAGAGCGATGCTGAGAGCGCGGCAGGATGTCTTTCACCTCCTCCTCCTGGTACCGGACTCTCCGAGTCTCCCTTCTTCTGCAGCTCCTCCTTATGCCGCCGTGCCTCCTCCACCCGCAGCCGTGCCACCTCCTGGCTCAGATCGGACACACGGTGCGCGTCGGTGCGCTCCTGCCGACGCAGCGGGCGGCTCGCATTCAGGTCCAGGCGGCGCTGAGCCGCGCGGCGGCCGCGATGAGTCGGGACCGGGACCGGGACCGGGACTTGGACTGGGAACCGGACCCGGACCGGGAGAGTTACAACTTTCTTCCCTATAACCTGAGCCTGGAGCTGGTGTCCCGGCAGCCGGCGGCCGCGGACCCGGAGTCCCTGTTCCGGTGCGTGTGTCAGGGCGTGGTGGTGCAGGGAGTCTCTGCCGTGCTCGCCTTCCCGCAGACCCGCGAGGAGCTGCTACAGGTGGACTTCATGGCCTCCTTCCTGGAGATTCCGTTCCTCAGCGTCTTTGAGCACGGAGAGCCGCTGCGCACGCAGGTACGGTACTCACCTCTCTGCAAACTACACCTGGACCCGGAGCGGCAGGTGCGCTCCGGGTCAGCCGGTCTGACCTGGTCACTGTCCTGGGGTTTGTGGGTCAGTGTGATCCGGTTTGACCTTGACCTGTTAAACGTCTGGGGTTTGTGGTGTCTGGGTAAACACACGGAGCGCGTGCTCGGTCACAGACCGGATCCTGAACCCCCGTGAAACTTCAGAGGGTTCAGGTCTCCGCGTTCCACTTCGGTCCGCTTCGGTCCGCCTGAGCTTATTGATAAACAGTCAACAATTAGGTCAGTGTCAGACGGAAACCTCACATCTCCGGTTCGGCTGAAGGATGAAGGATGTTATGTGTTAAATCCTTCAGTCCGTGGAGATACGAGGTTCTGAGCCCGCAGCAGATGTTCAGTGTTTGGGGGGGGGGGGGGGGGGGGGTCAGTTATCGATTGATTGATTGACGCAGAAATCAAAACAAATGATTGATTAATGATTTCCAGCTGATTGTGACCGGGTGGTGCGTTCAGGCTCCCTCCAAAAGGTGGATTTTTGGACGTCACAGTTTTTTGATTGACAGATCATGTAACTCAAGGTTCCTCCTGGAAAACCTGGAGAAGTCATTAAAGCGGTCCTGGAAGAAATGGTTTGACGTGTTGAGATTATGTTTCCTCTTCTGCTCAGAACAGGAAGTGGTTTGTCCTTTCAGAAAGGTAGAAAGGTCACCTGTAACCAGACTAAAAGGTCCAGTGTGTAATATTTAATATCCTCACCTGTGTTCTCAGTGGTGTATAAAAACCAATGAGTCCTTATGTTTTTATCACCTCAGAAGAAGGAGACATTTCTGTCTACAGACACCGCTGGGCCTCTTACATGGACGTCACCATGTTTCTACGGGAGCCCAAATGGACAAACTGCTCTACAGAGCGCCTTTCAGTAGTAACCTTAGTAGTATTAGCAGCAGTAGTAACCTTAGTAGTAACCTTAGTAGTAGTAGCAGCAGTAGTAACCTTAGTAGTAACCTTAGTAGTATTAGCAGCAGTAGCAACCTAAGTAGTAACCTTAGTAGTATTAGCAGTAGTAGTAACCTTAGTAGTAACTTTAGTAGTATTAGCAGCAGTAGCAACCTAAGTAGTAACCTTAGTAGTAACCTTAGTAGTATTAGCAGCAGTGGTAACCTTAGTAGTAACCTTAGTAGTATTAGCAGCAGTGGTAACCTTAGTAGTAACCTTAGTAGTATTAGCAGCAGTAGTAACCTTAGTAGTAACCTTAGTAGTATTAGCAGCAGTAGTAACCTTAGTAGTAACCTTAGTAGTAGTAGCAGCAGTAGTAACCTTAGTAGTAACCTTAGTAGTATTAGCAGCAGTAATAACCTTAGTAGCAGTAGCAGTAGTAGTAACCTTAGTAGTATTAGCAGCAGTAGTAACCTTAGTAGTAACCTTAGTAGTAGTAGCAGTAGTAGTAACCTTAGTAGTATTAGCAGCAGTAGTAACCTTAGTAGTAACCTTAGTAGTATTAGCAGCAGTAATAACCTTAGTAGTATTAGCAGTAGTAGTAACCTTAGTAGCAGTAGCAGTAGTAGTAACCTTAGTAGTATTAGCAGCAGTAGTAACCTTAGTAGTAACCTTAGTAGTAGTAGCAGTAGTAGTAACCTTAGTAGTATTAGCAGCAGTAGTAACCTTAGTAGTATTAGCAGCAGTAGTAACCTTAGTAGTAACCTTAGTAGTAGTAGTAGCAGTAATAACCTTAGTAGTAACCTTAGTAGTATTAGCAGCAGTAGTAACCTTAGTAGTATTCGCAATAGTAGTAACCTTAGTAGTATTAGCAGCAGTAGTAACCTTAGTAGTATTAGCAGCAGTAGTAACCTTAGTAGTAACTTTGGTAGTATTAGCAGCAGTAGTAACCTTAGTAGTAACCTTAGTAGTAGTAGTAGCGGTAGTAACCTTAGTAGTAACCTTAGTAGTATTAGCAGCAATAGTAACCTTAGTAGTAGTAGTAGTGGTAGTAACCTTAGTAGTAACCTTAGTAGTATTAGCAGCGGTAGTAACCTTAGTAGTAACCTTAGTAGTAGTAGTAGCGGTAGTAACCTTAGTAGTAACCTTAGTAGTATTAGCAGCGGTAGTAACCTTAGTAGTAACCTTAGTAGTAGTAGTAGCGGTAGTAACCTTAGTAGTAATAGTAGTGGTAGTAACCTTAGTAGTAGTAGCAGCAGTAGTAACCTTAGCAGTAGTAGCAGCAGTAGTAACCTTAGTAGTAGTAGTAGTAGTAGTAACCTTAGTAGTAGTAGTAGCGGTAGTAACCTTAGTAGTAACCTTAGTAGTAATAGTAGCGGTAGTAACCTTGGTAGTAGTAGCAGCAGTAGTAACCTTAGTAGTAGTAGCAGTAGTAGTAACCTTAGTAGTATTAGCAGCAGTAGTAACCTTAGTAGTAACCTTAGTAGTAGTAGTAGCGGTAGTAACCTTAGTAGTATTAGCAGCAGTAGTAACCTTAGTAGTATTAGCAGCAGTAATAACCTTAGTAGTATTAGCAGTAGTAGTAACCTTAGTAGCAGTAGCAGTAGTAGTAACCTTAGTAGTATTAGCAGCAGTAGTAACCTTAGTAGTAACCTTAGTAGTAGTAGCAGTAGTAGTAACCTTAGTAGTATTAGCAGCAGTAGTAACCTTAGTAGTATTAGCAGCAGTAGTAATCTTAGTAGTAACCTTAGTAGTATTAGCAGCAGTAGTAACCTTAGTAGTATTCGCAGTAGTAGTAACCTTAGTAGTATTAGCAGCAGTAGTAACCTTAGTAGTATTAGCAGCAGTAGTAACCTTAGTAGTAACCTTAGTAATAGTAGTAGCGGTAGTAACCTTAGTAGTAATAGTAGTGGTAGTAACCTTAGTAGTAGTAGCAGCAGTAGTAACCTTAGTAGTATTAGCAGCAGTAGTAACCTTAGTAGTAACCTTAGTAGTAGTAGTAGTAGTAGTAACCTTAGTAGTATTAGCAGCAGTAGTAACCTTAGTAGTATTAGCAACAGTAGTAACCTTAGTAGTAACCTTAGTAATAGTAGTAGCGGTAGTAACCTTAGTAGAAACCTTAGTAGTAGTAGTAGCGGTAGTAACCTTAGTAGTAATAGTAGTGGTAGTAACCTTAGTAGTAGTAGCAGCAGTAGTAACCTTAGTAGTATTAGCAGCAGTAGTAACCTTAGTAGTAACCTTAGTAGTAGTAGTAGTGGTAGTAACCTTAGTAGTAGTAGCAGTAGTAGTAAACTTAGTAGTAGTAGCAGTAGTAGTAGCCTTAGTAGCAGTAGTAGTAACATTAGTAGTAGTAGCAGTAGTAGTAGCCTTAGTAGCAGTAGTAGTAACCTTAGTAGTAGTAGTAGTAGCAGTAGTAGTAACCTTAGTAGTAGTAGCAGTAGTAGTAACCTTAGTAGTAGTAGCAGTAGTAGTAGCCTTAGTAGCAGTAGTAGTAACCTTAGTAGTAGTAGCAGTAGTAGTAACCTTAGTAGTAGTAGCAGTAGTAGTAGCCTTAGTAGCAGTAGTAGTAACCTTAGTAGTAGTAGCAGTAGTAGTAGCCTTAGTAGCAGTAGTAGTAACCTTAGTAGTAGTAGTAGCGGTAGTAACCTTAGTAGTAGTAGCAGTAGTAGTAACCTTAGTAGTAGTAGCAGTAGTAGTAACCTTAGTAGTAGTAGTAGCAGTAGTAAACTTAGTAGCAGTAGCAGTAGTAGTAGCCTTAGTAGCAGTAGTAGTAACCTTAGTAGCAGTAGCAGTAGTAGTAACCTTAGTAGTAGTAGCAGTAGTAGTAACCTTAGTAGTAGTAGTAGCGGTAGTAACCTTAGTAGTAGTAGTAGCAGTAGTAAACTTAGTAGCAGTAGCAGTAGTAGTAGCCTTAGTAGCAGTAGTAGTAGCCTTAGTAGTAGTAGTAGCAGTAGTAAACTTAGTAGCAGTAGCAGTAGTAGTAGCCTTAGTAGTAGTAGTAGCAGTAGTAAACTTAGTAGCAGTAGCAGTAGTAGTAGCCTTAGTAGCAGTAGTTGTAACCATAGTAGTATTAGCAGCAGTAGTAACCTTAGTAGTGGTAGCAGTAGTTGTAACCTTAGTAGTAGTAGCAGTAGTAGTAACCTTAGTAGTAGTAGCAGTAGTATTAACCTTAGTAGTGGTAGCAGTAGTAGTAACCTTAGTAGTAGTAGTAGCGGTAGTAACCTTAGTAGTAGTAGTAGCAGTAGTAAACTTAGTAGCAGTAGCAGTAGTAGTAGCCTTAGTAGCAGTAGTAGTAGCCTTAGTAGTAGTAGTAGCAGTAGTAAACTTAGTAGCAGTAGCAGTAGTAGTAGCCTTAGTAGCAGTAGTTGTAACCATAGTAGTATTAGCAGCAGTAGTAACCTTAGTAGTGGTAGCAGTAGTTGTAACCTTAGTAGTAGTAGCAGTAGTAGTAACCTTAGTAGTAGTAGCAGTAGTATTAACCTTAGTAGTGGTAGCAGTAGTTGTAACCTTAGTAGTAGTAGCAGTAGTAGTAACCTTAGTAGTAGTAGTAGTAGTAGTAACCTTAGTAGTAGTAGCAGTAGTTGTAACCTTAGTAGTAACCTTAGTAGTAGTAGTAGTAGTAGTAGTAACCTTAGTAGTAGTAGCAGTAGTAGTAACCTTAGTAGTAGTAGCAGTAGTTGTAACCTTAGTAGTAGTAGCAGTAGTAGTAACCTTAGTAGTAGTAGCAGTAGTTGTAACCTTAGTAGTAGTAGCAGTAGTAGTAACCTTAGTAGTAGTAGCAGTAGTAGTAACCTTAGTAGTAGTAGCAGTAGTTGTAACCTTAGTAGTAGTAGCAGTAGTAGTAACCTTAGTAGTGGTAACATTAGTTGTGGAGGAGGAGACAAGGAGATGAGGAGGAGGAGGTAGAGGAGGAGGTGGAAGAGGAGAGGAGGTGATGAGGAGGGAGACGAGGAGACGAGGAGGCAGAGGAGGAGACGATGAGGAGCAGCTTAAGTTAGTTTGATTTTCATGTTGGCTCGGGAACCTTCTCCCTGATGGTAGACGTTCAGATCCAGGACAGAGAGGAGGGTCCGGCTCGGACCTCCTCGTGTGCACCCAGCCTGTGTTTCAGCGGTGATGCTGACGGTCTGCGGCGTCCTTCATACCTCAAGCTAACAGTGCGAGCGGCTCAGAGAGCATTAAATGGTTTATCTGAATCAATATGAAGATACTAGGTTTTCATTGGACAGTGTGAGTCAGTTCATAGGCTGGTTTCAGGATTTTAAGTATAATGATTAAATGTGACTTTATCACAGGATGAATGATCACAAGCAGCCACGAGTCAGTCGGGTTCTAACTTACATTTATAAATGTTTATTGTAAGTTTACATATATAATAAATATTTATATTTATTTTGGTGGAACAGCTGATGGAATAAACGTGGTGTGAGCAGTCAGATTAAATTATTATTATTATTATTGGATGATCCGTCACATGATGAAGCAGCAGAGTTGGTCCAGCCGTCGGCAGCGGGGGGGGGGGCAGGTGGAGGAAATCTTTTCTTCTTCTGGCCCACTTTCAGCTGCAGGGCGATTAAACTCGAGGTGGGGGGGTGATGAGTCATCAGGTGGAGGTTTGAGGTGATCCGGGAGCAGCAGGTGCAGAATAAGTCTTTTCTGTGACCGACTCTGAGTATTTTTAAACGGTGATGTTAGTCGTCGAGCCTCGAACAGACGTGTGAACAACAAACTCACGTTTTCTTTCTGTCCTGAAGCAGCAGAGCAGCTGATCGGTGTTTGAAGTGACGGCGCTCGTCCTCCTACTGCTGTTTGTTGTTGTTGTTGATCTGAGAGACTCTCTGAAGGAGCTCCAACATCTGCTCAGAGACTCAGAGACTCAGAGACTCAGAGAGAGGGACGAGCTGCTGTTTGATGTTTACACTGCAGAGTCGGTCAACAGACGCAACAACAGGTTTTTATTCCAGCTCTGTTTCTGTTCCTGTTCCTCCTCGTCTCTCTCCAAGACGACAGCTGCTAAAACATCTAAAAATATAAATGGAGTTTGGTTACTGGATTATTAGTGTTTCCCAGATCACTGCAAACATAATCTCCCAGAATGAAGTGGTCTGAAGCATTCCTCATAAAACCTTTGAAAATATGAATGGAGTTTTGTTGCCTGGTGCTCATTGTTACCAGGTTGTGTGGCTGGTCAGGTCTGATTACTACAAACTTCATTTTCTAGATGGTTTCCAACCTGAGGGTCAGGGCCCCCTAAGGTGTGACAGAAGATTAATGAACAAGATTATGAATAAGAAGATCAACACTGACAGAAAGAGATCAGGCGGTCACCAGGTTTTTACTGCATCTGTCTTTATTTATGTCTGTTCAGTCCTTCATTGAAAAGTCTGCTGATAAAACCTTTAAGAATATGAATGAAGTTTAGTTGCTGCTTGTCAGTCTGTTTTGTTTTTAACTGCAAACCTCATCTTTACAATTTAACAAAATCTCAACAAGGTTTGGTCTGAACTATGTCCTTGCCTATCGTTTAGTCACACATCCAGCCCTGACATTCACCGGAAAACTAGCTAAAACCTGAACCAGCTGATATGAAAGATTATGAGAAAAACAATCAAGCAGCACTGACATTAAACCATTACAAATCTGTATAAAGTTTGGTGTGATGCCAGAGGGGCTAGTCATCTATAATATGGATTTTAAAACCTCAAAGAAATAGTTTTTGTGAACGTGAAAGCTAAATGATTGCTATGGTTTGGCAGACTCCTCCATCATCTGAACTCACATCTCTGATAAAACTAGATCTGATCAGCAGCCTGTTTGATCCACACAAACTCAGATCAGGAATCAATGACCGACAGAAGGCTGATGATCAAACAGAATCTCTCTCACTGTGATTACTGGAAGATTCACCAACATTCAAAACACAAAACTTTATTTAGTCATTGCAGTTTTTTTGTCGCAGCATAGTTGTTGAAGTGACAGGAACTATTTATTGTCGCAGGATAGTCGGTGCAGTGACAGGAACTATTTATTGTCGCAGGATAGTCGGTGCAGTGACAGGAACTCTTTATTGTCGCAGGATAGTCAGTGCAGTGACAGGAACTATTTATTGTCGCAGGATAGTCGGTGCAGTGACAGGAATTATTTATTGTCGCAGGATAGTCGGAGCAGTGACAGGAATTATTTATTGTTGCAGGATAGTCGGAGCAGTGACAGGAACTCTTTATTGTCGCAGGATAGTCGGTGCAGTGACAGGAATTATTTATTGTCGCAGGATAGTCGGTGCAGTGACCGGAACTGTTTATTGTCAATGAGGAGGGAGACAAGGAGGCAGAGGAGGAGATGAGGAGGCAGAGGAGGAGACGATGAGGAGCAGCTTAAGTTAGTTTGATTTTCATGTTGGCTCGGGAATCTTCTCCCTGATGGCAGACGTTCAGATCCAGGAGAGAGAGGAGGGTCCGGCTCGGTCCGGCTCGGTCCGGCAGTGACAGGAACTCTTTATTGTCGCAGGATAGTCGGAACAATGACAGGAACTCTTTATTGTCGCTGGATAGTCGGAGCAATGACAGGAACTCTTTATTGTCGCAGGATAGTCGGTGCAGTGACAGGAATTATTTATTGTCGCAGGATAGTCGGTGCAGTGACCGGAACTGTTTATTGTCAATGAGGAGGGAGACAAGGAGGCAGAGGAGGAGATGAGGAGGCAGAGGAGGAGACGATGAGGAGCAGCTTAAGTTAGTTTGATTTTCATGTTGGCTCGGGAATCTTCTCCCTGATGGCAGACGTTCAGATCCAGGAGAGAGAGGAGGGTCCGGCTCGGTCCGGCTCGGTCCGGCAGTGACAGGAACTCTTTATTGTCGCAGGATAGTCGGAACAATGACAGGAACTCTTTATTGTCGCTGGATAGTCGGAGCAATGACAGGAACTCTTTATTGTCGCAGGATAGTCGGTGCAGTGACAGGAACTCTTTATTGTCGCAGGATAGTCGGAGCAGTGATAGGAACTCTTTATTGTCGCAGGATAGTCGGAACAGTGACAGGAACCATTTATTGTCGCAGGATAGTCGGTGCAGTGACAGTAACTCTTTATTGTCGCAGGGCAGTTGGAGCAGTGACAGGAACTATTTATTGTCGCAGGATATTCGAAGCAGTGACAGGAACTATTTATTGTTGCAGGACAGTCGGAGCAGTGACAGAAACTATTTATTGTCGCAGGATATTCGGAGCAGTGACAGGAACTATTTATTGTTGCAGGACAGTTGAAGCAGTGACCCGAACTATTTATTGTCGCAGGATAGTCGGAGCAGTGACAGGAACTATTTATTGTCGCAGGACAGTCGGAGCAGTGACAGGAACTCTTTATTGTCGCAGGATAGTCGGAGCAGTGACAGGAACTCTTTATTGTCGCAGGAAAGTCGGTGCAGTGACAGGAACTCTTTATTGTCAAAGGACAGTCGGTGCAGTGACAGGAACTATTTATTGTCGCAGGATAGTCGGTGCAGTGACAGGAACTCTTTATTGTCGCAGGACAGTCGGAGCAGTGACAGGAACTCTTTATTGTCGCAGGATAGTCGGAGCAGTGACAGGAACTCTTTATTGTCGCTGGATAGTCGGAGGAGTGACAGAAACTCTTTATTGTCGCAGGACAGTCGGAGGAGTGACAGGAACTCTTTATTGTCGCAGGATAGTCGGAGCAGGAGCAGTGACAGGAACCATTTATTGTCGCAGGATAGTCGGTGCAGTGACAGGAACCCTTTATTGTCGCAGGGAAGTCGGAGCAGTAACAGGAACTATTTATTGTCGCAGGACAGTCGGTGCAGTGACAGGAACTCTTTATTGTCGCAGGATAGTCGGTGCAGTGACAGGAACTCTTTATTGACGCAGGATAGTCGGTGCAGTGACAGGAACTCTTTATTGTCGCAGGATAGTCGGTGCAGTGACAGGAACTCTTTATTGTCGCAGGACAGTCGGAGCAGTGACAGGAACTCTTTATTGTCGCAGGATAGTCGGTGCAGTGACAGGAATTATTTATTGTCGCAGGATAGTCGGAGCAGTGACAGGAACTCTTTATTGTCGCAGGATAGTCGGAGCAGTGACAGGAACTCTTTATTGTCGCTGGATAGTCGGAGGAGTGACAGAAACTCTTTATTGTCGCAGGACAGTCGGAGGAGTGACAGGAACTCTTTATTGTCGCAAGATAGTCGGAGCAGGAGCAGTGACAGGAACCATTTATTGTCGCAGGATAGTCGGTGCAGTGACTGGAACCCTTTATTGTCGCAGGGAAGTCGGAGCAGTAACAGGAACTATTTATTGTCGCAGGACAGTCGGTGCAGTGACAGGAACTCTTTATTGTCGCAGGATAGTCGGTGCAGTGACAGGAACTCTTTATTGTCGCAGGATAGTCGGTGCAGTGACAGGAACTCTTTATTGTCGCAGGACAGTCGGAGCAGTGACAGGAACTCTTTATTGTCGCAGGATAGTCGGTGCAGTGACAGGAACTCTTTATTGTCGCAGGATAGTCGGTGCAGTGACAGGAATTATTTATTGTCGCAGGATAGTCGGTGCAGTGACCGGAACTGTTTATTGTCAATGAGGAGGGAGACAAGGAGGCATAGGAGGAGATGAGGAGGCAGAGGAAGAGACGATGAGGAGCAGCTTAAGTTAGTTTGATTTTCATGTTGGCTCGGGAATCTTCTCCCTGATGGCAGACGTTCAGATCCAGGTCAGAGAGGAGGGTCCGGCTCGGTCCGGCTCGGTCCGGCAGTGACAGGAACTCTTTATTGTCGCAGGATAGTCGGAGCAGTGACAGGAACTCTTTATTGTCGCAGGATAGTCGGAGCAGTGACCCGAACTATTTATTGTCGCAGGATAGTCGGAGCAGTGACAGAAACTCTTTATTGTCGCAGGATAGTCGGAGCAGTGACAGGAACTATTTATTGTCGCAGGATAGTCGGAGCAGTGACAGGAACTATTTATTGTCGCAGGATAGTCGGAGCAGTGACAGGAACTATTTATTGTCGCAGGATAATCGGAGCAGTGACAGGAACTCTTTATTGTCGCAGGACAGTCGGAGCAGTGACAGGAACTCTTTATTGTCACAGGACAGTCGGAGCAGTGACAGGAACTCTTTATTGTCGCAGGATAGTTGGAGCAGTGACAGGAACTCTTTATTGTTGCAGGACAGTCGGAGCAGTGACAGAAACTCTTTATTGTCGCAGGATAGTTGGAGCAGTGACAGGAACTATTTATTGTTGCAGGATAGTCGGAGCAGTGACAGGAACTATTTATTGTCGCAGGATAATCGGAGCAGTGACAGAAACTCCTTATTGTCGCAAGATAGTCGGAGCAGTGACAGGAACTATTTATTGTCGCAGGATAGTCGGAGCAGTGACAGGAACTATTTATTGTCGCAGGATAGTCGGAGCAGTGACAGGAACTCTTTATTGTCGCAGGATAGTCGGAGCAGTGACAGGAACTATTTATTGTCGCAGGATAGTCGGAGCAGTGACAGGAACTCTTTATTGTCGCAGGATAATCGGAGCAGTGACAGGAACTCTTTATTGTCGCAGGACAGTCGGAGCAGTGACAGGAACTCTTTATTGTCGCAGGACAGTCGGAGCAGTGACAGGAACTCTTTATTGTCGCAGGATAGTCGGAGCAGTGACAGGAACTCTTTATTGTTGCAGGACAGTCGGAGCAGTGACAGAAACTCTTTATTATCGCAGGATAGTCGGAGCAGTGACAGGAACTCTTTATTGTCGCAGGATAGTCGGAGCAGTGACAGGAACTATTATTGTCGCAGGATAATCGGAGCAGTGACAGGAACTCTTTATTGTCGCAGGACAGTCGGAGCAGTGACAGGAACTCTTTATTGTCGCAGGATAGTCGGTGCAGTGACAGGAACTCTTTATTGTTGCAGGATAGTTGGAGCAGTGACAGGAACTCTGTATTGTCGCAAGATAGTCAGAGCAATGAAAGGAACTCCTTATTGTCGCAGGATAGTCGGAGTAGTGACAGGAACTCTTTATTGTGGCAAGATAGTCAGAGCAATGAAAGGAACTCCTTAGTGTCGCAGGATAGTCGGTGCAGTGACAGGAACTCTTTATTGTTGCAGGATAGTTGGAGCAGTGACAGGAACTCTTTATTGTCGCAGGACAGTCGGAGCAGTGACAGGAACTCCTTATTGTCGCAGGACAGTCGGAGCAGTGACAGGAACTCCTTATTGTCGCAGGATAGTCGGTGCAGTGACAGGAACTCTTTATTGTCGCAAGATAGTCAGAGCAATGAAAGGAACTCCTTAGTGTTGCAGGATAGTCGGAGCAGTGACAGGAACTATTTATTGTCGCAGGATAATCGGAGCAGTGACAGAAACTCCTTATTGTCGCAAGATAGTCGGAGCAGTGACAGGAACTATTTATTGTCGCAGGATAGTCGGAGCAGTGACAGGAACTATTTATTGTCGCAGGATAGTCGGAGCAGTGACAGGAACTCTTTATTGTCGCAGGATAGTCGGAGCAGTGACAGGAACTATTTATTGTCGCAGGATAGTCGGAGCAGTGACAGGAACTCTTTATTGTCGCAGGATAATCGGAGCAGTGACAGGAACTCTTTATTGTCGCAGGACAGTCGGAGCAGTGACAGGAACTCTTTATTGTCGCAGGACAGTCGGAGCAGTGACAGGAACTCTTTATTGTCGCAGGATAGTCGGAGCAGTGACAGGAACTCTTTATTGTTGCAGGACAGTCGGAGCAGTGACAGAAACTCTTTATTATCGCAGGATAGTCGGAGCAGTGACAGGAACTCTTTATTGTCGCAGGATAGTCGGAGCAGTGACAGGAACTATTTATTGTCGCAGGATAATCGGAGCAGTGACAGGAACTCTTTATTGTCGCAGGACAGTCGGAGCAGTGACAGGAACTCTTTATTGTCGCAGGATAGTCGGTGCAGTGACAGGAACTCTTTATTGTTGCAGGATAGTTGGAGCAGTGACAGGAACTCTGTATTGTCGCAAGATAGTCAGAGCAATGAAAGGAACTCCTTATTGTCGCAGGATAGTCGGAGTAGTGACAGGAACTCTTTATTGTGGCAAGATAGTCAGAGCAATGAAAGGAACTCCTTAGTGTCGCAGGATAGTCGGTGCAGTGACAGGAACTCTTTATTGTTGCAGGATAGTTGGAGCAGTGACAGGAACTCTTTATTGTCGCAGGACAGTCGGAGCAGTGACAGGAACTCCTTATTGTCGCAGGACAGTCGGAGCAGTGACAGGAACTCCTTATTGTCGCAGGATAGTCGGTGCAGTGACAGGAACTCTTTATTGTCGCAAGATAGTCAGAGCAATGAAAGGAACTCCTTAGTGTCGCAGGATAGTCGGTGCAGTGACAGGAACTCTTTATTGTTGCAGGATAGTTGGAGCAGTGACAGGAACTATTTATTGTGGCAGGATAGTCGGTGCAGTGACAGGAACTCTTTATTGTCGCAAGATAGTCAGAGCAATGAAAGGAACTCCTTAGTGTCGCAGGATAGTCGGTGCAGTGACAGGAACTCTTTATTGTTGCAGGATAGTCGGAGCAGTGACAGGAACTCTTTATTGTCGCAGGACAGTCGGAGGAGTGACAGGAACTATTTATTGTCTCAGGATAGTCGGAGCAGTGACAGGAACTCTTTATTGTCGCAGGACAGTCGGAGGAGTGACAGGAACTATTTATTGTCTCAGGATAGTCGGAGCAGTGACAGGAACTCTTTATTGTCGCAGGACAGTCGGAGGAGTGACAGGAACTCTTTATTGTCGCAGGACAGTCGGAGGAGTGACAGGAACTCTTTATTGTGTCAGGACAGTCGGAGGAGTGACAGGAACTCTTTATTGTCGCAGGACAGTCGGAGGAGTGACAGGAACTCTTTATTGTCGCAGGACAGTCGGAGGAGTGACAGGAACTCTTTATTGTCGCAGGATAGTCGGAGCAGTGACAGGAACAATTTATTGTTGCAGGACAGTCGGTGCAGTGACAGGAACTATTTATTGTTGCAGGATATTCGAAACAGTGACAGGAACTATTTATTGTTGCAGGACAGTCGAAGCAGTGACCCGAACTATTTATTGTTTCAGGATAGTCGGTGCAGTGACAGGAACTATTTATTGTTGCAGGATAGTCGGTGTATTGACAGGAACTCTTTATTGTCGCAGGACAGTCGGAGCAGTGACAGGAACTCTTTATTGTCGCTGGACAGTCGGAGCTGTGACAGGAACTATTTATTGTCTCAGGACAGTCGGAGCAGTGACAGGAACTATTTATTGTTGCAGGATAGTCGGTGTATTGACAGGAACTCTTTATTGTCGCAGGACAGTCGGAGCAGTGACAGGAACTCTTTATTGTCGCTGGACAGTCGGAGCTGTGACAGGAACTATTTATTGTTGCAGGACAGTCGGAGCAGTGACAGGAACTATTTATTGTTGCAGGATAGTCAGTGTATTGACAGGAACTCTTTATTGTCGCAGGACAGTCGGAGCAGTGACAGGAACTATTTATTGTCTCAGGACAGTCGGAGCAGTGATAGGAACTGTTTATTGTCGCAAGATAGTCGGAGCAGTGACAGGAATTCTTTATTGTTGAATTCATTGTCAAATGAAACACAGTCTGAATGTGTTAATTCAGTTTGACAGGTGGCGACTTCACAGTGTGAGAGCTGATGATCTGATCAATGACAATATTTAGGATCAGATCAGCGTCTAACAGCAGCGGCAGCAGAAAAGAATCATGTTTATGAGATTATTTGTGAACCAGAGGGATTTCCAGCTGCTGTTTTCAGAGTTAAATTCAGTCTGACAGTGAAAATACCGAATCTTTTAATCCCTCTGAAGACGAGCAGCAGCAGATTAGTTTCCCATAAAGCCTCACTCGTCTTTTTTTGTTTGACCTCAGTAGGCCCGACTGGTTTTATTTCACCTCTGAGATTTAAACACAAACACCTGACTGAGACGTGAAAACTAAAAATACATCAGCTCAGAGCTCTGCAGGGCCCACCGAGCTGACAGAAAGCTGTACAGGTGGGATCCCGTGGAAAACATTTAGTATCAGAGCTTCAGAGTAAAGACGACACACGACCACTGAGACGCCTTGACAGAAACAACCGAGAGAACGACAGCAGCTTGGTCTGTGATTACAAAAGGACTACAAAACCCACAGACGCAGAGCTGCAAAGCATCTCTGTGGAAGTCCCACTGGGCTGATCCTATCAGAACAGGAATGTGGTCCAATTAAGACAGAGGACTGGTCAGAGTCTAACTGTGAGGTTTTCACTCACCTGGTGACCAGTGACAGCAGCCTAACTAACCCTCACCCTTCATTCATAGTTCCACATACGTCCTCTCCAGCAGTCACTGACGGACTATCAGTCTGTAGCGCCTTCCTTCTGATCACGCTACATGTCACGTTCATGAACTGCTGGCTGCATCACAACTGTTCATCATTCACACACCAACGCACACTTCGACATCGAACCAGCAGCCTTCTGATTGGTGGGCGACCCGTAGGGTGCGTGGGGTGGGTTAGGAGTTGGATGAGGATATTTTAAATTTTTGATTTAGGGTTACATAAAATTTCTAACTGGTCAAGGACTTCCAGCTGCCGACGGTGGAGACTGATGTTGGGTGATCTTGTTGTTCTGCAGGTGTGTTTGAGGCTTTAGTCCAGCGGAGGCTCAGTTCATCACAGCAGCAGCCTCACTGCAGACCTCTCTGTTTATGCACTGAACTGGTGAAAATGCTGAAAAAGGTGTTGTTTGTGTTTGGATTTTTAAAACCTTTAAATCCCCCTCATCCCATCATACCTTTGAAGAAAGCGAGGTCAGCTGTTGTTGAGATGGACTAGTCAATCTTTCCTTCTGTGTTTGTTTGTTACTGGACTTAAACTGCCCCCCGACCATAAAGAGCCATGAAGCAGCTCAATATGTTTGGAGAAACACTGAATCTTAATCTTAAACCAAGTCCAGTTGCCCTTGACTTTAACCTTCGTTGGACAACTATGACCTGGATGAATCTTCACTGACATATTGAATCTTAACTCTTCCCTTTGGTATTGGGTGGTGATGGCGCAGTGGATGAGACGCCGGCCTTTGGTGTGAGACCCTGGTTCAATAAGCCTTCGTTGCTCCAGAGTCCGACCTCTGACATTTATAGCAAGTGTAAGTTGCTTTGGATGAACGCGTCAGCTCAATGAGTAAATGTGATTCTACTCGGCTGGTGGAGGTTTGGTTGTTTTGTGGCTTTTTTAAAGATAAACCGATGGACTGTTTATAAAACGGTGACGTGTCTTTCATTTATGAGCTTTACGTAACATCCATGTTTTGGGAAATATTACATTTGGTGCCAAGAACAGAAGTGAATCGATGATCCAGTTCTACAGAGCTTGTCCTCTAACGTTTCCTCGCCATCAGCAGCCTGCAGGTCAGAGATTTGCAGAGTGACTAACAGGTTCAGGAAACTGGTTTTCAGTTTGATCCCAACCAATATTACAGGTGTGAAACCTCCCCAGGACCAGGATCCGGTCCAAGCTGACATAATTTTGTCTGATGAACAGAGGTAGTCTTGGTTCGGTTCTGTTCGTTTCTAGTGTGGGGGATGGTGATGGAGCAGTGGATAAGACACATACCTTGGTGTGAGAGACCCGTGTTCAATCCCCCACTGTGACCCATCCAGCAATGTGTTTCTGAGCAAGACACTTAACCCCTTGTTGCTCCAGAGGTGTGCGACCTCTGACATGTACAGCAGCTGTCAGTCGCTTTGGATGAATGCGTCAGCTAAATGTAAATGAAACTCTGGTTCCTGAGTAAACTGGAAACAAACAAATGCACTGACACATGATAAATCTCCTGTGACAGCTCGTCTTTAGAAACAGACTATAGAAGCAAACTACTGCTCAGCTCTTTGGTCTCTCCTCACACGGAGGAGCAGAAGAATCGCTGCTGCCTCCTCCTCCCTTCGCATAGTCAGTATGTTCGTTTGGCGAATTTGAACGAGCCTCGAGTTAAGTTTAAGCTTCTTTCAGCTCAGACTTCTTGGGAAGGTCAAGCCTTACCTGCCCCATAGCCAACTGGAAAAAGTTGTGCATGCCCTGATCACAATCGCCTGGACTATTGTAACTTGTAACTTGTACTATGGCCTCGATCAGTCTTCAGTTCGCCGATTACAATTAGTTCAGAATGCGGCTGCACGCCTGCTGACAGGGAAAAGGCGCAGTGTCCACATCACCCCTGTACTGTCGTCTCTCCACTGGCTGCCTGTCGTTTTTAGAATCCATTTTATGCTGATTTTGCACACTCTAGTCAGAGCACTCAGGTCCACTGACCAGCTGCTTTTAGACTGTCCAAGATCCAGACTGAAAACCAGAGGGGACAGAGCTTTTTCAGTATCAGGTCCTAAGCTCTGTAACTCTCTTCCTCTCAACATTAGAGCAGCTACCTCTATTGAGAGCTTTAAATCACTTTTAAAAACACATCTTTTGCTCTGGCTTTTAACACATGCTGAGCCGAGATATTTTATTGTTGTTATTGTTTTAAGTATAGTTTTTTATCTGTTGTCTGTTTTTATTGTTTTTGGCATATTCTGTTTTAGAAGGGTTTTATTCTGCTATTTATTATGCTTTTTATCTTATGCTCTTCTCTGTATCTGTACAGCACTTTGGAGCAGAAGTGACTCTTAAATAAACTTTGACCTTGACCTTGTCCTTGAAGTTGCTGCTGCAGGTAGTCAGGCCATAATAAGAACACGTATCTGTTCATTCGTTCTGTCAAAGCTCCGCGCTGAGCTGACGTCTGAGACACACTTCCGTTTACAAACCAATCAGTGTTGAGTAAATGGAGACGCAGCCCACATAGACGATGACGACAGGACGTATGTGAGCCAGGACGCCATGTAAAGTTCTTTAGTGGTCAAACTGGCTGAATGGATTAAATGAACTCTGGTGCAGACTTGACTGAACCGAGACCACGACAGGACGTGACGCGGCAGCACAAGCTTCATTAAGGACGCTGTTATCCTCTTTATCTCACACAGGCTGATGTTTAAAGGTCTCCGACTTCATCAGGATTTCCTCGAACGGTGTTGAACTAAGCGTTTAAACAGAGGGAAATATGAATTCATATTTAGTTTTCACCACCAGTACAACACACAGCTTTATACCTTCCTCCCCTCCGGTCTGACAGAAACAAACCCAGCTGACCTGAGATCTGCCTGCTGATTAATTATCATTACTTTTTTCCCTTTTAATCACTGCTCTGTAGAGGAAGGAAATATTACAGCAATGCTCTCTGGGAGTTCACCTTTGACCAATAAGACAGGAACCTGTGACGACGTATTACACTGAAGTTTTAGTTAATTTCTAAACGAGCTGTCAGACCAGAGTCCAGAATCTCGTTAGGACTCCCTCGGTAGGAGACTTAACGAGCTGATAATTAGCTGCTGACGCTTCGGTCTCTGCAGGCTGATAAACAGACTGCTGATTACATATCAGGCTGATCCCAGACCAGCTGGAGACCCTTATTAAACACACACACACACACACACACATACAGAGTGTAGTGAGGATGTGTTCAAGTTCTGTGGGACAAACAAGAACTGTCTGCTTCCAGTTTAATAAATAAATTCAGTTTACTTCAAAGATTATTTCTATGAGACACACAGACACACACGCGCACACGCGCGCAAATACACACACAGAGACACATACGCGCACACACACAGAGACACACACGCACACACAAGCACACACACGCACACGCGCGCGCACACACAGACACACGCGCGCACTGACGCGCAAATACACACACAGAGACACACACGCACACACAAGCACACACGCGCGCGCACACACAGACACACGCGCGCACTGACGCGCAAATACACACACAGAGACACACACGCACACGCGCGCGCACACACAGACACACGCGCGCACTGACGCGCAAATACACACACAGAGACACACACGCGCACACACGCACAGAGACACACACGCACACACGTGCGCACACACACACAGACACACACGCACAGAGACACAAACGCGCACACACACGCGCGCACACGCGCACAGAGACACACACGTTCGCACACACACACAGACACACACGCGCACACACACACACAGACACACACGCGCGCCCTGTGGAGCCCTGAGCTGCCTTCAGGCGCTCAGACGTCAGTGGGAAACATTTCCAACAGATAAGAGAAATCAGAAATATTTATATTCAACAAAGACTGAAGCAGGTGGCAGAGACGCTTCCTTCCTTCACACGCCGACTGAATAATAACAAACTTACCTGATTCAAGGTCGTCTCCTCATCTGCTGACGTGAAGAACTGAAGAACTCAACAGTCAGGTGTGTCCGATGGACAGGTGAACACCTGAAGACCTTCAGAAAGACTTCCTGTGCTCAGGTGAGCCTGAGACTCCACACGAGAAACCAGCACAGATGAACAAGTCATTCAGCTTTAAGTGTCTTCAGCGGGTGGATCCAGCAGGATACTTCAGTCTGACACAAAGAGCTTCTGCTGCCATTATGTGACGTTACGGGCAGGCGCAGGCCCCCGAGCAGATCTGGTACCTGCACCGGTCCATGTTCAGGACTGCAGTGAGTTCAGAGGCAGACTGGGGAATGACCTGGCGGCTCAAAAGGCCACAACAAAGAGGAGACACACACAAATGTGTTTATTTAACCCAGAATGAGCCAAATTAGAACAAAGTTATTAAAGTTTCAGGCTTCTCTGTCTGGACGTGTGGGGGGTCTGAATCCTCCAGGACTCCCGGACTGAACAGTTTACCTCCAGCAGCTCAGAAACTCAAATTCAAAAGAAATTCAAAAGGAGTGCAGCGTGGGAGAAAAGCTCCTTTTCAGGGAGATTAGCAGAGCACAGGCCCCGCCTCCGCCGGTGGTCTGGCAGCAGACTTCAGGGCTGTAGGTGGGCTCGCTGTGATCCAGGTCTTCATGAGACCAGGAAGTCCAGATCTGGAAGCTCAGTGATGTGATTACAGTGATGATGACATCACCATCCTCATCATCACGTCGGAGTGAGGAAGAGAGCTGAGATCTCACAGAGTTTGTTGAATTTCTTCATCATCATGTCCTCAGAGAGCTGGAGGACGCTGCTGTTGTTTGTCTCCTGCAGTGGGACGTTTGTCTCCTCTCTGAAAACCTTCACAAACATCTATTTAGTGTTTGAAAGGCTTTGATCGGAGGAAGATTATCCTGCTGCTCCTCACAGCTTTGCTGCTTTGATTTGATTGGCTGTCTGCCTAATGGACAGACGAGGGTGAAGGACAGAAGTGTCTCTGCAGACTGAAGAGGTCACACCGAGCATCAGTCATCATCTGAGTCCTGCGCTGGCAGGTGGACCGACATGGAAATTTATCCAACAAATAGTTTTATTTCTTTAGCGCCATGGCAGGTGTCTCTTTTCAGAGAGGGCAGGTCTGGACCAGACTCAGGTTCAGCTCTCAGTCTGATCCAGAACAAAGGAGAACACTTGCTCAGTGTCACCTGAGGATCAGGTACCATATGGAAACCAGAGAACTGGCAGCTCTTCCCTCTAACACAGCCTGAACATGAATAATAAATTGTCTGGTTTTACTTCCTGTGTGTGTTTAGTAATTTCACCTGTGTGTGATCATGGCGTGTTCGTTGTTCTGGGTGGCGTGCTGCACAGCTGAGGTTTGGATTGCTCGTGTTTCTGGTTTAGTCCCCTCAGTTTATTTCTGCCGGACTCTGTTACGTACCTCAGTAGTGGATCACCCTGTTTTGTGTGGACCGCCAGCCTGCTCCCCGTCCCTCCTGTCAGTCCTCACCTGCTCAGCTGCTGAGCTGAACCTGACCGAGTGACTCCGATCTGACGCCCAGACTAAGGTCACATTTCAAATGATCAGACCTGGATCTGCTTTGGACCACATAGGAAAGTGGCTCAAATCCGAACTGGAACAGATCCGACTGATCACACTGTTAGAAACAAACCAGATCTGAGTAGACTGCGTTCTGAACGCAGCCTGAAGAGAAGTACAACAGGAAGCACACAGACCAAACAGACAGACCATTTCAAAATAAGACAGGAACAAACGGTGACCTGGTCATGTAGCCCCACCTTCTGCTACCTGGGCAGGTACCGAGTCTTTCCCCCTGTCTGAGTTTGGTTTTGTTGGCTTTTAGTTAAATTAGATCTGGAATCTTCCTGCATGAGTTCACCTCCTTTCTGTTTGTATAATCTGCTGCAGCAGACTGTCCTTGTCTGTGATTGGTCATCTGCTGCAAACACCGGCCCTGTATGTGAACGCGCTCATGGCTGGACTGTGAAACTTGTTGGACTAGTTTTGTACTATGGGCCCTTGGTCCTGGATCACTGGACCAGCTGTGTACTCTTGCACTGGAGGGGTCCTGCGAGTCTATGTCTGTATCTCAGCAGGCGTTCATCAGGATCTCAGTGGGAGCTGGACTCCACCAGGGTCACAGATCCAGTTTGGGATCTTCATGGACAGAATCTGAATCTGTGGAGTGTGTCACCATGGTGACCAGAGGGCAGGATCTCAGATGATGTGGTTCTGTTGGTTCCATCAGACGGGGACCAGGTCCATTACCAGCCGTGGATGAGAGCTGGGTCCTCCCAGCCTCAGGTCCTGGTACTGTGCTGGGAACACTGGACTGTTCCCTCAGGTTGAAGTGAGTCACTGCCCCGAGTGCAGGACTTCAGGGGTCTCAGGGTCTGGTTCACCTGTGAGGGTCAGAAGGAGGCGAGATCAACAGGTGGACCCGTGCAGAACCAGCAGTGATGTGGACTCTGGATCAGATTATTGATTGGTGTTTTAATGATCTTATTTTAGTGGTTCTCTCTAAATGTGGCATGCAATCGGAGCGGCGACGGCGTGTCTTATATAAAGTGTTGAGCAGATAAACATCAAACCTTCGCTCTGATTGGGTGGCTCTCAGCTGATTGGCTGGCTCTCAGCAGATTGTCTGGCTCTCAGCTGATTGTCTGGCTCTCAGCTGATTGAACTGCGTTTTCTGTGTAAAGCAGAGAATCAGAGCAGCCGTTCTCCCAGCAGGCCTTGCTCTGTGCAGAAATGGACACAGCTAGCAGCTAGCTTCAAGCTAACAGCTTCCAGTTTCCTGCTGACTGGCGGGGTGCGAACATGTGAACAGGAGTGAAGGACGGAGCAGGCATTCACCAGGCGTCACGCTGACGTCCATTCACACTGTGTGTACATGTACTAATATTATTAATATGTAGTTGTCAGGTTGCCATAGTGACGCAGGGTCTGATCACATGTATCATCTCGTTCATGCTCATGGTGATGATGGTGATATGATGATGATTGTGATGATGGTGATGATGATGGTGATAATGGTGATGGTGATGATTGTAATGATGATGATGATGGTGATGGTGGTGGTGATGGTGATGATGGTGATGATGATGATGATGGTGATGGTGATAATGGTGATGGTGATGGTGATGATGATGATGGTGATGATGATGATGGTGGTGATGATGATGTGATGGTGATTGTGGTGGTGATGATGGTGATGGTGGTGATGATGGTGATGATGGTGATGGTGGTGATGATGGTGGTGGTGGTGATGTGATGGTGATGGTGGTGGTGATAATGGTGATGGTGATGGTGATAATGGTGATGGTGATAATGGTGATGGTGATGATGGTGGTGATAGTGATGATGGTGATGGTGGTGGTGATGATGATGATGTGATGGTGATTGTGGTGGTGATGATGGTGATGGTGGTGATGATGATGGTGATGTGATGGTGATGATGATGGTGATGATGATGATGATGATGATGATGATGATGATGATGATGATGATGGTGGTGGTGGTGATGTGATGTGATGGTGGTGGTGATAATGGTGATGGGGATGATGGTGGTGATAGTGATGATGGTGATGGTGGTGATGATGATGTGATGGTGATTGTGGTGATGATGGTGATGGTGGTGATGATGGTGATGATGGTGGTGGTGGTGATGATGATGTGATGGTGATTGTGGTGGTGATGATGGTGATGGTGGTGATGATGGTGATGATGGTGGTGATAATGGTGATGATGATGGTGATGGTGATGGTGATGATGATGATGATGATGATGATGATGATGATGATGATGGTGGTGGTGGTGATGTGATGGTGATGGTGGTGGTGATAATGGTGATGGGGATGATGGTGGTGATAGTGATGATGGTGATTGTGGTGGTGATGATGGTGATGGTGGTGATGATGGTGATGATGGTGATGATGGTGGAGTTTACAGAGCACTGAGTGACAGACAGGTCTTACAGTTTTTAAAGTGAGCAGATAAAACCAGGAAACAGGAGAAGAGAAACATTAAAGGACAGAAGACGTTCAAAGGAAATTTAAAGTCTGTAAACGCGGAGCGGCTCTCAGAAGTCCAGATCAGAAGGGACGGACTCAGTGTGATGAGACGTCTCAGGTGTCACCTTTCTTCAGCTGATTGTCTGTCATCGGTCAGCTTCCTGCCGGAGGACGGCGGCCTCGTTAGAGAGACAGGAAGGTGAAGTCCCGTCTTCCTGTTACCGAAGAGATCTCTAAACGGACCATCTGATCTTAAGCCCGCAGACTACTGCTATATAGGGGGACACTTCACTCGTCCTGTCAGGCTGGATCTGATGTGTTTTGATGGTGTGGTCGATGGTAGAAACAGGTAGCTTAGCATTTAGCTGTCCTACCACAGGTGTTTCCAGGTAACAGGTCAGAGCAGTGAACATTTCCTTTGAACGGTCTTACCTAGAAATAAACGTTTGAGCATAAGGACGACGAATTCTGCGTTATAAAACAGTAAATATCAGTTTTGATTGTGAAGGTTTTACGCTGATAGTAGCCTGTGAAAACATTACCTTGTAGTTATCAGGTTATTACCCCATTATTGTTAAAAACACTGCACTGATGGAACCATTTGATTGTTAGGTTACCATAATATTCAGAATAATAACTGTTAAGCTATTACTCTGGTAACTAAAAAGAACAGACATGTTTTTCTGCGTATCAGAACTGATCTCCATCTGTATTAAAGTGACGCACATCATGTGACCGTAAAAGCACCAAAACTAGAACTCTGTCAGTAGCATCTTGAGCCAATGAGGAAGCCAAACGTGAGCGTCTGTGTCATCGTTTTCACCTGTCAGCGCGAACACGCCACCCCAGAGTTTAAAACCAAGATGGGGTCAGCAGTGTTTCCAGACTTCACCGTTTGAGGCATTCGGATTCTCGTTTTCAGTCTGAACGGGAGGCGGAAACGTAGCAGAAGGTCTGAAGGCATAGGAGTGTGGGCGGAGCCTGAGACACAGTCAGAAAACACTGGAAACATCTGTTTTGTTGTTGTTTCTGACCTTCACGATCTTTCCTGTAGCGCTCCGAGTTCTGGTTTGGTCATGTTCTGTCTCTGGTTTCCTGTTTTACTTTGTAGTTCTCCGTCTTCAGTGTTCCTGGTCTTTATTTACTTCCTGTGTTTGAGTCCTCTCTGATGTGTTTCACCTGGTCGTGTGTACTGAACCCTTCACTCTGTGCTGAGTTGCGGCTGGACCCATCGCGGTGTCCTTCCTGTCTCCTCTGTGAGTCTTGGATTTTGTGTTTTCCTCCGGATGTTTTTGGATTTCAGTTTTCTGTTGGGCTCCTGGACTTCTTCTGGTTTCAGTTGTGGATCACCGTGTGTTTGTTTGGCCTGCTACCTAGATCACGTTAACTGCAGTCAGGTCTAAACGTTATCACACCATAAAGCAGCTCCCCCCCAGGACTAACCAGACCCGTTGTTCAGACCATCAGAACGGGGATGTTAAAAGGCTGCTGCAGTAACGGACTTTACACCAGAGAAGCTTCAACTAAGAAAAGACTGAAAGTCAGGATTGTGGGTATGGTTGAGAATGTTGGACCCAAACACAGGACACAGAGCAGGTTCAGTTCAGAAAGGTTTATTAACAAAGGGCTAGCACACTTACTGGCAGATTGGCTGAAAAACTGTCCAAATAAAACAAGGTAATCAGGAACAGAAATCAGAGAACCACAGAAACAGGGTGACACGATGAGCAAGGCAGGCAAAAACACTACAACACGAGACAGAGAGTCTACACTCTACAACAATGACCGGACAGGGAATGAACAGAAACACCAAACATATATACACAGGGACTAACGAGCAGGGCGGAAGCAACACAGGTGACTTACGAGACAGAGAGACGGCAGGGGAAAGCAGAGAGGCAGGCAAGCAGAGTGATAACTGGGGGAACAGACTGAACTGGTCAGACTGAACTTTTAACCACAGAGCCGACATGGGGCATAAAATAACAACCAACACAGAAGTACACAGACCAGGAGTAACACTAAGATATGAAACCAAAATCTAAACACAGTAACTAGACACAAGACAACAGACAGGACTGAAACCCAAAACACAGACTAAATGACACATACAGAAAAGGCAAAAAGTAACAAAACTGGCTGAAACTAACTAAACAGAACAGCAGACATGCCCACAGTGTGACAAAAGGACGCCAGAGTTTTTATTTCTCCACCAGAGGATCGATGGACGCTTTGAAGTTTCTCTGGTTGTTTCTTTTCCGTCTGCTGGCAATTAAATCCTCCTAATGAAAAGATGAATATTTCCACACCGAGAGGAAGAGAGTTCACAAGGGGGGGAAGGGTACAGAGGGGAAAATGGAAGGAGGGGGAGGAGGAGGGGGAGAACAGAATCAGGAGGAGGAGGTGATGAGAGGTTCAGCAGAGAACAGAACAGATTTCATTATCGAGCTCCTCGGCTGCTGCTGGACTTTAATAGAGGGGGGGGGGTTACTGTCTGATAGTGCTGTCCAATCACAGAGCAGAACAGAATAATGAACCAATTCTCCAGCTGTCTGAACAGAGACAGAAATGACCTGTCCCTCTGTGGAAGTCATTTGATCTAAGAGCAGAAACAGACATTAAACAGCACCAGGTGTCTGTCAGCTGTTCATGTCCACAGTCCTGTCGCTGCTTTACAGATCAAATGAATCTGAAGCTTCATCAGTCCGAGTCAGACCCATCATGCTGGGAGTGTTGTTCAGGTCCGCTCTGTGTTTAACATCTTCAGCTTCCCCGCCCCCCCACGATGATCAGCACAAACAAACAAAAAGCAGTGTTGAATAAAGAAGCTGACGTTGATCTCAGCTCTTAGTGTTTGTGTGGATCTTTCAGATTAATCAGAAGCACCTGTGATCTGGTGCCACATTATTGTGTGTCAGGTAATGTGGGGAACTGGTCTTGGTTTTGACTTGGTCTCAGCCCCTAAAAGTCTCGGGCTTGTCTCTGTGTCGATGAACTCTGGTCTTGGTCTTGACTTGGTCTCGGTTTGGGCGGTCTTGACTACAACACACCTGAAGGGCCTCCACTGCTTTGATGTCCTCCCTACAGATTTACAGAGCTTTAGTTTCTGCCTGTCTGCAGGACTCAGGTGGACCATGACGTGGTCAGAGTGTCCCAGAGTAGGTGGCGTGATAGGCGCTGCTTACTGTAACAGTGATCCTGAACGTTCTCCTCTCTGGTTGGACATAAGAAGGGAGTTCGGGTCAATCCGCTCCACACACGGTATCGTGCACGGCGGTGCGTCCTGCGTGTTGGAAACGCAGAGCAGAGTGAATGAAGCTCAGAATGTCGTTTACTCACTGATGACACGAGAAGAGGGAAATAAATCCACTGGCGTTGTTTGTCTGATGTTCATGAGCTCGGCTCTGCTGAGAGAGTTTCACAGCAGAAAACTGAGTTTACAACCACAGAGGCCGCCATCTTGGATGGGCTATATATGCACTCTGCATTATAAGTGTTTGTATGGAAGGACATATGGGACTTCAACCTGGTAAATGAGTTTAATGCTGGTTTATAGTTGAATGTCCCTTTAAAGCTGAGATTTGTCCTTTATGTCTGATTTTTTTATACTCATAAGGTTGGACAAACTTACTGTGTTTCATTTCCTCCAGCATGTGTCTGGTCCACACCCTGGACCTTGTCTTTACGCTTGCTTTAAATCCTGGAGGAACCATAAATGTGTTTTGTTCACATTTAATCCAGACTCTCTGGTCGCTCTCATAAATCTCCTCTCAGCTGAGGGGTTTTCTGCAGTTCAGTCTTCCCACGCTGACGTTAACTCCTTGAAAACTCGCTCTGCTGTTTTGGATAAAGTGGCTCCCAGTAAAATGAGACTCGTTCCCTCCATAAATCCATCCCCCTGGGTAAAAGACACCGTTCGGGGTTTCCAGTTTTTCAAACCCGTTCTCCCTCCCCATGGACGCTGGTCACGACCCGTTGGTGTCAGTTTGTAACGCGCTGGGGAGCCCCTTAGCATCATAGTTCAAGGCAATGCAGGAAGCTGTGCAGCGTCAGTTATGAACACTAAAAGCAGCATAATGAGGTGGTTGGGGTGGACAGAGGGCCAGAAACAGGGCCTTAAAAAGCGACACCAAGGGGTCTTGACCAAGTGTCTATATGTGACGAGCTGGAGAGAGAATGTGTGGGTTTTTCAGCATCTTTCTGATTCCTAAATGGTCATACTTCAGCTGTTTCCTGTTTTCGTCACCTTGTTAATATGGAGATAACAAGAAGACCTGTAAGGTCAGATCTAATCTAGGGAGTTAATTTCCAGAGACGAGGACTTGAGTTTGAGACTCGGACTCGAGTGGCACACACAGTGACTTCAGACTCGACTTGAGACTGGTTCTCAAAAGACTTCGGACTTAACTCGAGCTTGAGGTGCGGGACTCGTGAGCTATGTTAATTTTAGGAAGCGTCTGATGACCTTGCTGTTATTTCCTTCCCTGCATGACCTATAAAATATATTCCTCTGCCTGCGTAACACGTAGTAACAGCTGCGCGGCCACACGTGAGAGAGGACAACAAACAGCGGGTTCATGCTGAAAAGTGGTTGCCGTCCGCAGGAGCGTGCACGATATGTCTCTTTACGACTACAGCTGCATCTGGATCAAACAGACATAACGTGCAAATAAAAATCACTAAATGTCCCTGGTAACAGCAAAAGGTTTGTCTTTGTGAAACTTTACTGTTTCTTTTAAGAGAATAATCACAATTGTGGCCAAATAAGTATTTGCAGTTTATAGAGTAATCAGGTCTGACCTTTCTGATTACAGCCAATAACAGAAGCCTGTTGTTGCTGACGGATGATGTGTTTGGTCTAATATCCTTGGTTATATTTGGAAAACAGACTGTAACCTATAATTAACATGACTTACTGTTGAGTTAGATATAAAATCAAGACATGATCTCTTATGCAAACCTTATGACCCTACATTATTTAACTTGCTGTGTACCAACCAGTCCTTTTTACCTCTTAAAATACCAATACAACCCATAACATGCAGTATTCTACTTGCCAGAAAGTGAGTGCAGCCTCTGCTTATTAACTGAAGGTAGTTTCTTTGATTTCATTAATGAGACAATGGGTTTGAGAGTCTGCGGTTGGTGTTGCCTTACAGTAGTTTATAAGCTGTCATTAATTGCATTGCACAAGTTGTGCTCTGTAAGTGAAAAACAGGTTACAGAATCATTCATTATAACCACGAGTGACTTGAGACTTGACTTGGACTCCAAGCTGAGGGACTTGAGACTTGACTTGGACTCTAGCTCAGTGACCTAAGACTTGACCTGGACTCTAGCTCAGAGCCCTGAGACTTGACTTGGACTCTAAGCTGAGGGACTTGAGACTTGACTTGGACTCTAGCTCAGAGCCCTGAGACTTGACTTGGACTCTAAGCTGAGGGACTTGAGACTTGACTTGGACTCTAGCTCAGAGACCTGAGACTTGACTTGGACTCTAAGCTGAGGGACTTGAGACTTGACTTGGACTCTAGCTCAGAGACCTGAGACTTGACTTGGACTCTAAGCTGAGGGACTTGAGACTTGACTTGGACTCTAGCTCAGAGACCTGAGACTTGACTTGGACTCTAAGCTGAGGGACTTGAGACTTGACTTGGACTCTAGCTCAGAGACCTGAGACTTGACTTGGACTCTAAGCTGAGGGACTTGAGACTTGACTTGGACTCTAGCACAGAGACTTGAGACTTGTCTTGGACTCCCCAGATTATTAAACAGCACATACATTTCTCTTTTTGTTTTCTGGCCAAAGAGTAGAAATTCAGTTTTGTCCTCGTTTAACTAGAAACTAAGAAATGATGGCTCATGTGTTGATTAAAGAAAGGTAGTGATGGAGTTTATAGCTGCTGCATCATTTGGGTCAACAGAGATGTACAGTTGTGTGTCATCAGTGTAACTATGAAAACATGACGTTGCTCAGTGGTAGCATGAATGCAATGGACCGAGGCGTAGTTGTTAACCCCAAACAGAGGTCACGTAATCTCCAGGACTGATCTGACTGACCTCTCTTCGGTTTTTTGAACCAGTTTCACACAGTCAGAGAGACCGAACAACCTTTCATGGTGACTGATCGTCAAACAACCTTTCTTCATCAAAGTTCAGTCTGGGGGAGCTGATTGTTTTAGTTAGAGCAGGGTCGCCATCTGAAATTCCTCTGGGATCTTATTTTCTTTACTAAAGGAGTTTATTTGCACTGAAACAACCTTTTCAAGTATTTACTAATGAAGGAAAGCTGTTCAATGCACTACGTCCAGGATTGAAGAGGTGCATTTCTAATCTCCAGGACATGAGCCGAAACACACTTTCTTAAAACATGCTGTGGGTCCAGGATCAATACACGAGATGGAGAAGCAAAGCTCAGTTAATGTAATACAGGTGAAGGTTTCTACTGGTCACTGTAATGCTGGAACATGGTCGATGTTTCACCCCGTTGTTATCGCCAAGTCCAGAATGTGACCATACTGATGAGTGGCTTTGTTTATATGTTGGGGAAGTCCAGAGCTGTTCAGTAAATTCATAAGCTCCATTTCTTTGTTGATACGAATGTTCAGGTCTCCAATCAGGGTGATCGGATCTCGTGATACCAAGTGAGACCAGAATCCTGCAGGAACAACATGGGTATCTTGGTGGCCGATTCAGTGCGATGGTGATAGTTCTGCTTTGAGAGCAACATGTTTAAATGCTGTAGAGTCACCAGGTCAAAGTCCTGATGGCTGTTCTCCCTCCTCCTGTTTGACTGACTGGCTGAGAAACCTGCAGCTGTCAGTGTTACACCAGCAGCGCTCTTTAGCCAGCTCCCAGCTCAAACATTAAATGCAGATTCCTGGAAGGTGAGATGGAGGAGAACATAAAGGATCCAACACAGGGCTCCTGAAAGGGAGTCACACGTCTGAGGACTGCTTCTGCAGCCCAAAGTGTGGCGTACAAGAAAATAAGAGGCTCCTGTCCAGCAAACTCTGAAAACGGCAGAAGTCTGAGTGGATGGGCTCGCCTTTGAAAGAGTTATCTGCTTTAGAAAGCCTGTGCCTGCCAGATGGATGAGGGAGATGCCTGCATATTGCATGGAGAAATCTGGACATCACATTTATTTAACTGGCGCTTTTATCCACAGTGACTTACAATAAGTGCATTTCACCCGTGTGGATACAACCTGAGGACATCTTCTTCATCAAACATGCTGCTTCAACACTTAGATGACAAACAATAAGAGACTTTGAGGGCCACGGTGCCATCTGAACAGAGGAGCTGACGCTGCGAATGCTTTAAATGTGCGGCCATGAGGGGAAGATAAGTCTTTGCCTTTTGTTCACGGCCTATCATGAACTCCTCTTTGTCCTCTTTATCCAATAGGATGTCGACGGTGTCTTCTTCAGAAAGAGGGCACTGTGGTAGACATGGGAAGTGTCAGGAATGACTTCTGTGAATGGGAGGGGGTGCAGCAGGGGCCCTAGGATGTTCCCATGTAGAACTGGTGTGGTCGCCTGGGTGTTGGCAGCTGGAAAAGCTCGTCCCTCCGAAACTTGAAGCCACATGTCTTTCTGGAAAAGCCGAGCAGCCTGGATTGAGATAAAGGGAGAATGTGACGGAGCCGAACTACACCTCGGTTACTCTGCGGTTCTCTTGGCTGGCTGGTGTCGATGAGGGACGGCTGCAGGAGCTGGACGAGATCTACATGACTATCAGAGGATCTGCTGGCGCCAGATTGATGAAGCTAGCTGAGAGACTGGTGCTGCTGTGGCCAGTGGAAAAACTTCGGAGTAACAGGGAGGGATGGTGAAGGTGTTGGGACCCGTCCCGGTGAGTTGATGGTTTGGTGTAATCAAAGGTAGCAGAGTCGTACTTTTAGATCTCCTGAGACAAACAGGGCAGATGGGTTCCTCCCACTTTCCTCCCACTTTCCTGCCTCCTCTCCCTTCTGTTATGTTTTCCTTCCTCCTGTTAATCTTCGTTCATCCTTCTCTGGTGAGATTTATGGATCATGAAGCTGTGGTTTTGGTTCGTGTACACCGTCCTGCTCTGGATTTAGTCATTATTCTGCACGTGTTATCTTCCTGTCATTTAAAGATTCACAGATGAAAGCAGTCGAAGTATCGGCTGAATAAGACTAACTGTACGTTTTATTCTAAACGTATGGTTTTTAAATTTCTGTTATCATCTGACTCTGAGCTGTGAACAGAGTGAAAAATCATTTTCTGTTTACTGTGTATTTTCACCTCCTCATCCAATCAGAGCCACCGAATTAACTCGGTATGTGTGTGTGTTTGTGTGTGTGATAATGCTGTTTGTCACGCTTTGTAAAATTTGCTGAAACTGACCTGGCAGGCTTCCATATTTTCCCAGCATGCATCAGTGCCATAATAACTGTGACCTTCAGTTAATTCGACATCAACAATTACATCAGATGACCTTTGACCTGTCACAGACCACCGCTGGTGACATCAGCAGGGGGCGTGGCATAGACTGTCACTTCATTGGAACTTGACCCAATTTCTGCTCCAATCAGATCACTGCTGCAGGAAATTAAAGATCATGGACCTGATAACCCAGATCAGGGTTTAACAGAGAAAGGTGGACCTGACGACCTGTCTGTCAAAAAAAAACATTAAACGCTGAATTTGACATTCCATGCTGTGCACAATAAAAAGGTGTACCTCTACAACAACAGCTCACAGGTTAACATCTTGAAGGACATGTTGCAGGTCATATGTATTAATTAACCTCCAATCACAGCCAATCGTAACGCAGACCTGTCTGGACAGATAGATCTGTACATGTAGCTGATAAATGAGGAGAAATTTAAGAACAGAAATGTCAAACAAAAGTCCACCCGAGAGACGAGTTTATTTTAAATCAGCACATTTCTATCAATAATAATAATAATAATGCTATTGATGCTAATAGATTCTGTTCCGGTTACCAGGCTGCAGCGCCATAAACAGCTGGAAGCATCTGCAGCAGGTGCTTTACCTTTGACAAAACGCCGGCTCAGCTTAACAATAAAGAAAGTCAAAGGAAACATAGATCGATTACAGGTTTTCAGAGCATCCAAGCTGTCAATCCAAACCAGCACAGTGTTGAACAGACAGAGCTGAACCTGCTGCAGATGAATCACCTGAGGTGTAGACCGACCAGCGTAGCGTCCAGCTGGCTGTGAGCCCGTGTGATTGGGCGGAGCGGTGATTATCTAAATGTTGGATGTAAACAGCGGGCGCTGTAATGTATTCTGTGGTGGATGTGATGGATTTGGGCTGGGTCAGAGCCAGCAGGACTCATTGATCTGTCTGTTCTCTTTAATCAGACACAGGACACTGCTGAGCTTTTAGTGAGATGAAGCTTGAGACTGCTTTTAAAAACTGAGCCACGACTCTGCAGACGTGAATACAAACTAAATATAAACCCAACATAAACTGAAAATTAACTTAATATAGACTGATTATGAACCCAATACAAACTGAACTTAAGTTTTGTGTCTCTTTGTGGTCGTTCTATGTTTTGTGTCTCTTTGTGGTCGTTCTATGTTTTGTGTCTCTTTGTGGACGTTCAATGTTTTGTGTCTCTTTGTGGTCGTTCTATGTTTTTGTGTCTCTTTGTGGACGTTCAATGTTTTGTGCCTCTTTGTGGACGTTCAATGTTTTGTGTCTCTTTGTGGTTGTTCTATGTTTTGTGCCTCTTTGTGGACGTTCAATGTTTTGTGCCTCTTTGTGGACGTTCAATGTTTTGTGCCTCTTTGTGGACGTTCAATGTTTTGTGTCTCTTTATAGTTGTTCTATGTTTTGTGCCTCTTTGTGGTCGTTCTATGTTTTGTGTCTCTTTGTGGACGTTCAATGTTTTGTGCCTCTTTGTGGACGTTCAATGTTTTGTGTCTCTTTGTGGTTGTTCTATGTTTTGTGCCTCTTTGTGGTCGTTCTATGTTTTGTGTCTCTTTGTGGACGTTCAATGTTTTGTGCCTCTTTGTGGACGTTCAATGTTTTGTGTCTCTTTATGGTTGTTCTATGTTTTGTGTCTCTTTGTGGTCGTTCTATGTTTTGTGTCTCTTTGTGGTTGTTCTATGTTTTGTGTCTCTTTGTGGTCATTCTGTGTTTTGCATCTCTTTGTTGTCATTTTGTGTTTTGCGTTTCTTTGTGGACGGTTTACGTTTTGTGTCTCTTTGTGGACGTTCTATGTTTTGTGTCTCTTTGTGGTCATTCTGTGTTTTGCATCTCTTTGTTGTCATTTTGTGTTTTTGTGTCTCTTTGTGGACGTTCAATGTTTTGTGCCTCTTTGTGGACGTTCAATGTTTTGTGCCTCTTTGTGGACGTTCAATGTTTTGTGTCTCTTTATAGTTGTTCTATGTTTTGTGCCTCTTTGTGGTTGTTCTATGTTTTGTGCCTCTTTGTGGTCGTTCTATGTTTTGTGTCTCTTTGTGGACGTTCAATGTTTTGTGCCTCTTTGTGGACGTTCAATGTTTTGTGTCTCTTTATGGTTGTTCTATGTTTTGTGTCTCTTTGTGGTCGTTCTATGTTTTGTGTCTCTTTGTGGTTGTTCTATGTTTTGTGTCTCTTGTGGTCGTTCTATGTTTTGTGTCTCTTTGTGGTCATTCTGTGTTTTGCATCTCTTTGTTGTCATTTTGTGTTTTGCGTTTCTTTGTGGACGGTTTACGTTTTGTGTCTCTTTGTGGACGTTCTATGTTTTGTGTCTCTGTGGTCGTTCTATGTTTTGTGTCTCTTTGTGGTCGTTTCACGTTTTGTGTCTCTTTGTGGTCGTTCTATGTTTTGTGTCTTTGTGGACGTTCTATGTTTTGTGTCTCTTTGTGGACGTTCAATGTTTTGTGTCTCTTTGTGGTCGTTCTATGTTTTGTGTCTCTTTGTGGACGTTCAATGTTTTGTGTCTCTTTCTGGTCGTTCTATGTTTTGTGTCTCTTTCTGGTCGTTCTATGTTTTGTGTCTCTTTGTGGTCGGTTTACGTTTTGTGTCTCTTTGTGAAGGTTCTGTGTTTTGCATCTCTTTGTGGTCGTTCTATGTTTTGTGTCTCTTTGTGGTCGTTCTGTGTTTTGTGCCTCTTTGTGGACGTTCAATGTTTTGTGTCTCTTTGTGGACGTTCAATGTTTTGTGTCTCTTTATGGTTGTTCTATGTTTTGTGTCTCTTTGTGGTTGTTCTATGTTCTGTGTCTCTTTGTGGTCGGTTTACGTTTTGTGTCTCTTTGTGAAGGTTCTGTGTTTTGCATCTCTTTGTGGTCGTTCTATGTTTTGTGTCTCTTTGTGGTCGTTCTGTGTTTTGTGTCTCTTTGTGGACGTTCAATGTTTTGTGTCTCTTTGTGGTTGTTCTATGTTTTGTGCCTCTTTGTGGACGTTCAATGTTTTGTGTCTCTTTATGGTTGTTCTATGTTTTGTGCCTCTTTGTGGTCGTTCTATGTTTTGTGTCTCTTTGTGGACGTTCAATGTTTTGTGTCTCTTTGTGGTCGTTCTATGTTTTGTGTCTCTTTGTGGTTGTTCTATGTTTTGTGTCTCTTTGTGGTCGGTTTACGTTTTGTGTCTCTTTGTGAAGGTTCTGTGTTTTGCATCTCTTTGTGGTCGTTCTATGTTTTGTGTCTCTTTGTGGTCGTTCTGTGTTTTGTGTCTCTTTGTGGACGTTCAATGTTTTGTGTCTCTTTGTGGTTGTTCTATGTTTTGTGCCTCTTTGTGGACGTTCAATGTTTTGTGTCTCTTTATGGTTGTTCTATGTTTTGTGCCTCTTTGTGGTCGTTCTATGTTTTGTGTCTCTTTGTGGACGTTCAAAGTTTTGTGCCTCTTTGTGGACGTTCAATGTTTTGTGTCTCTTTGTGGTCATTCTATGTTTTGTGTCTCTTTGTGGTTGTTCTATGTTTTGTGTCTCTTTGTGGTTGTTCTATGTTTTGTGTCTCTTTGTGGTTGTTCTATGTTTTGTGTCTCTTTGTGGTCGTTCTATGTTTTGTGTCTTTGTGGTCATTCTGTGTTTTGCATCTCTTTGTTGTCATTTTGTGTTTTGCGTTTCTTTGTGGACGGTTTACGTTTTGTGTCTCTTTGTGGTCGGTTTACGTTTTGTGTCTCTTTGTGGTCGTTCTATGTTTTGTGTCTCTTTGTGGTCATTCTGTGTTTTGCATCTCTTTGTTGTCATTTTGTGTTTTGCGTTTCTTTGTGGACGGTTTACGTTTTGTGTCTCTTTGTGGTCGTTCTATGTTTTGTGTGTCTTTGTGGACGTTCAATGTTTTGTGTCTCTTTGTGGTCGTTCTATGTTTTGTGTCTCTTTGTGGTCGTTCTATGTTTTGTGTCTCTTTGTGGACATTCAATGTTTTGTGTCTCTTGTGGTCGTTTTATGTTTTGTGTCTCTTTCTGGTCGTTCTATGTTTTGTGTCTCTTTGTGGTCGGTTTACGTTTTGTGTCTCTTTGTGGTCGTTCTATGTTTTGTGTCTCTTTGTGGTTGTTCTATGTTTTGTGTCTCTTTGTGGTTGTTCTATGTTTTGTGTCTCTTTGTGGTTGTTCTATGTTTTGTGTCTCTTTGTGGTCGTTCTATGTTTTGTGTCTCTTTGTGGTCATTCTGTGTTTTGCATCTCTTTGTTGTCATTTTGTGTTTTGCGTTTCTTTGTGGACGGTTTACGTTTTGTGTCTCTTTGTGGTCGGTTTACGTTTTGTGTCTCTTTGTGGTCGTTCTATGTTTTGTGTCTCTTTGTGGTCATTCTGTGTTTTGCATCTCTTTGTTGTCATTTTGTGTTTTGCGTTTCTTTGTGGACGGTTTACGTTTTGTGTCTCTTTGTGGTCGTTCTATGTTTGTGTGTCTTTGTGGACGTTCAATGTTTTGTGTCTCTTTGTGGTCGTTCTATGTTTTGTGTCTCTTTGTGGTCGTTCTATGTTTTGTGTCTCTTTGTGGACATTCAATGTTTTGTGTCTCTTTGTGGTCGTTTTATGTTTTGTGTCTCTTTCTGGTCGTTCTATGTTTTGTGTCTCTTTGTGGTCGGTTTACGTTTTGTGTCTCTTTGTGGTCGTTCTATGTTTTGTGTCTCTTTGTGGTCATTCTGTGTTTTGCATCTCTTTGTTGTCATTTTGTGTTTTGCGTTTCTTTGTGGACGGTTTACGTTTTGTGTCTCTTTGTGGTCGTTCTATGTTTTGTGTGTCTTTGTGGACGTTCAATGTTTTGTGTCTCTTTGTGGTCGTTCTATGTTTTGTGTCTCTTTGTGGTCGTTCTATGTTTTGTGTCTCTTTGTGGACATTCAATGTTTTGTGTCTCTTTGTGGTCGTTTTATGTTTTGTGTCTCTTTCTGGTCGTTCTATGTTTTGTGTCTCTTTGTGGTCGTTTTACGTTTTGTGTCTCTTTGTGAAGGTTCTGTGTTTTGCATCTCTTTGTGGTCGTTCTATGTTTTGTGTTTTCGTTAGTCGGTGCGGAATGACCTGAGTTAGCCTCTGGTAGCTGTCCCCCGGCATCTCCTGTGCAGCCAAGGGATGGCTGGGTGACTGTCCGAAGGAGGAATAGTCGTAAGCATTCAAAGTCCACGGGGCACCATCAACCTGTTCACGTTTCTAACAGATTTTCCCCACTCAGCGACACACCCGCTGAGAAACCAACTCTGATCATTGGCAGCTCCATTTTGAGAAACGTGAAGTTAGGGAAGCCAGCGGCCATAGTTAAGTGCATCCCTGGGGCCAGAGCGGGCGACATTGAGTCTTATTTGAAACTGCTGGCTAAGGATAAACATAAATACAATAAGATTGTTATTCACGTCGGCGGTAATGACTCCCGGTTACACCAATCGGAGGTCACTAAGATTAATGTTGAGTCGGTGTGTACATATGCAAAAACAATGTCGGACACCGTAGTTTTCTCTGGACCCCTGCCAAATCTGACCAGTGATGACATGTATAGCCGCATGTCGTCATTCCGCCGCTGGTTGTCGAGGTGGTGTCCAGCAAACGATGTGGGCTTTGTAGATCATTGGCAGACTTTCTGGGGAAGACCTGGTCTGATTCGGAGAGACGGCATCCATCCCACTTGGGAAGGAGCAGCTCTCATTTCTAGAAATCTGGCCAAGTTTATTAGTGGACCAAATCCATGACAACCCAGAGTTGAGACCAGGAAGCAGAGTCGCAGTTTAACACACTTCTCTGCCCTTCTAATTCAGCAGTTACCCACCCAAAACCCTACGCAGAGTCACAGTCTAACACACTTCTCTGCTCCTCCATTCAAGGAGTTACTCCTATAGTGACGGTGTCTGCCCCCCGACCATTGAAATTATTTAAATCAAAGATAAACAGAAGAGGAGCTGTGCATAAAAACCTCATAAAAATTAAAACCACAAGAGCAATAGTGCAAACTAATAAAAAAATTAAATGTGGACTCTTAAACATCAGATCTCTCTCTTCTAAAGGTGTACTAGTAAATTAACTAATATCAGATTATGATATTGATTTATTTGGTCTTACTGAAACCTGGCTGGGTGATGGAGAATATGTTAGCCTAAATGAATCCACCCCTCCCAGTCATATTAATACTCAAATTCCTCGAGGCACAGGCCGAGGAGGTGGAGTTGCAGCTATCTTCCACTCTAGCCTACTAATCAGCTCTAAACCTAAACTAAACTATAACTCATTTGAAAGCCTTGTTCTCAGTCTTTCACACCCAAGTTGGAAATCACTGCAACCAATTCTTTTTGTTATAGTGTACCGAGCACCTGGTCCGTACTCTGAATTCTTATCTGAATTTGCAGAGTTTTTGTCAACTTTAGTCCTTAAAATGGACAAAGTTATTATTGAAGGGATTTTAATATTCATGTGGACGTTGAGAATGACAGCTTCAGTACTGCGTTTATCTCTCTGTTAGATTCCATTGGCTTCTCTCAGAGTGTTCATGAACCGACTCACTGTTTTAACCACACCCTCGACCTTGTTTTGGTGTATGGTATTGAAATTGAACATTTAGTGGTGTTCCCACAGAATCCCTCTTTATCCGACCACTGTTTGATAACTTTTGAGTTTGTATTGCTGAACTACACGCCATTAGGCAAAAATTTCTATACAAGATGTCTGTCTGATAGTGCCATAGCTAAATTTAAGGATGCGATTCCATCAGCTCTAAATACATTATCTAGTCACAAAGTAACGGAGGACTCCTATGCTAATTTCAGTCCCTCCCAAATCGATCATCTTGCTGATAGTGCTGCAGGCTCGCTGCGAATGACACTGGACTCCGTAGCCCCTCTAAAAAAGAAAATACTAAAACAAAGACGGTTAGCTCCATGGTATAATACTGAAACTCGCAAATTAAAGCAAATATCGCGGAAACTTGAGAGGAATTGGCGTTCCACCAAACTGGAAAATTCTCGTTTAATTTGGCAAGATAGTCTTAAAACTTATAGGAAGGCCCTCCGTAATGCCAGAGCAGCGTACTACTCGTCATTAATAGAGGAAAATAGGAACAACCCCAGGTTTCTTTTCAGCACTGTAGCCAGGCTGACAGAGAGTCACAGCTCTATTGAGCCAAGTATTCCCATAGCTCTCAGTAGTTACAACTTCATGAGCTTCTTTAATGATAAAATTCTAACTATTAGAAACAAAATTCACCAAGACCTGCCCTCAACTGGCACCAAATTATCTCTTAACTCAGGAACCTTAGAAACAGCTGTAGAACCAGATACATGTTTAGACTGTTTTGCTTCCCTCAATCTTTACCAACTAACTTCAATAATTTCTTCATCTAAACCATCAACCTGCCTCTTAGACCCCATCTCGACTAGGCTGCTTAAAGAAATTTTACCCTTAGTCAGCACCTCTATACAAGATATGATCAATCTATCTTTATCAACAGGCTATGTACCACAGTACTTTAAAGTAGCTGTAATTAAACCTCTTCTGATCCGGATGTTTTAGCCAACTATAGACCTATATCTAACCTTCCATTTCTCTCTAAGGTTCTGGAGAAAGCAGTTGCTAAACAGCTGTGTGACTCTACAGAGCAATAGTTTATTTGAGGATTGTCAGTCAGGATTTAGAGCTCATCATAGCACAGAGACAGCACTGGTGAAAATTACTAACGACCTCCTTATTAGACAAAGGACTTGTCTCTATACTGGTTTTATTAGATCTTAGTGCTGCATTTGATACCATTGACCAGATCCTATTGCAGAGACTGTAACATTTAATTGGCATTAAAGGAACCGCTCTAAGCTGGTTTAAGTCCTATTTATCAGATTGATTTCAGTTTGTACATGTTAACAATGAGTCCTCCATGCACGCCAAAGTTAGTCATGGAGTTTACATTTATTCATTTAGCTGACGTGTTTATCCAAAGTGACTTACAATTGCTATACATGTCAGAGATCCCATGCCTCTGGAGGAACTAGGGGTTAAGTGTCTTGCTCAGGGACACAATGGTGGATGGGTCACAGGGGGAATTGAACCCAGGTCTCCCACACCAAAGGCAAGCATCTTATTTATGTGCCACCACCACCCTGTTCCTCAAGGGCAATATTATCAGGAGATATTCCATAAACTTTCATTGTTATGCAGATGATACTCAGTTATATCTATCGATCAAACCAGATGAAACTCATCAGTTAGCTAAACTTCAAATGTGCCTTCAGGATGTTAAAACCTGAATGACCTGTAATTTTCTAATGTTAAACTCAGATAAAACTGAAGTTATTGTTCTGGGACCTAAGAACCTCCTTTACACTTTATCTGACAGGAACCAGGAAAAGAGATCATATTTCTCCTGTTTTAGCTTCTCTGCATTGGCTTCCAGTAAAATCCAGAATAGAATTTAAAATCATTCTTCTTACCTACAAAGCTCTTAATGGTCAGGCACCATCTTATCTTAAAGAGCTCATAGTACCTTACTACCCCACCAGAGCACTGCGCTCCCAGAATGCAGGGTTACTTGTGGTTCCTAGAGTCTCCAAAAGTAGACTAGGAGCCAGAGCGTTCAGCTATCAAGCTCCTCTCCTGTGGAACCAGGTTCCAGTTTGGGTTCAGGAGGCAGACACCATCTCCACATTTAAGAGTAGGCTTAAGACTTTCCTCTTTGATAAAGCTTATAGTTAGGGCTGGCTCAGGTGAGTCCTGAACCATCCCTTAGTTATGCTGCTATAGGCCTAGACTGCCGGGGGATTTCCCATGATGCACTGAGCTCCTCTCTCCTCTACTTTCTCTCCCTCTGTATGCAACCTCATCCCATTATTGCATGTTACTAACACAACTTCTCCCCTTTCTGGTAGTCTTGTGCTTTCTCGTCCCTCTCCTCTCTCCTCCTATCACTTCCTGCAGGTGTTTCTGGCTCTGGAGCTGTGGAGTCTGGATCTGTGGTTGCGGGTCACCTGCTGCCCCCGTGTTCCTGCTCGACACCCTCTGCTGCAACGACTATTGTTGCTAGTCCTATTGTTATTATTGTTATTATAATCATTAACATTACGACTGTTATCATTAACACTACTATAAATATCTGTACCATTTTTCATTTAGTCTATTATCACCTTTACTGTCTGTACCTCTGTGTGGATATTGTGTAGGCTGCCTCCCTCCCCTCTCTCTCCTTCCATCCCTCACTTTTTCTTTCTGTTACTCTCTCAGTTCCTCTTTGTGGTCGGTTTACGTTTTGCCTCTTTGTGGTCGTTCTAGATTTTGCGTCTCTTTGTGGTAGTTCTAGATTTTGCATCCCTTTGTGGCCGGTTTACATTTTGCCTCTTTTTGGTCGTTCTAGATTTTGGGTCTCTTTGTGGTAGTTCTAGATTTTGCATCTCTTTGTGGCCGGTTTACATTTTTCCTCTTTGTGGTCGTTCTAGGTTTTGCGTCTCTTTGTGGTCATTCTGTGTTTTGCGTCTCTTTGTGGTTCATTTACATTTGAATTATACTGATGTTTTTATTCAAAGAGATCCACTCTCTCTGACAGCAGCACACTGAAAATCCTTTAACTGCAGGGTACTTATTCAGAACCATTTTCTTAAAAACTCTTATGTAAACTTTTATGTAACACAGGAGTAACAGTTTTGGCTCAGCAGCACACACGTCCGTGCCAAGCTGCCTTTTATAAACCTCCTGTCCAATAACTGAAACACAGAGCCCACTGAGCTTAGCTGTTTTAATTTACTGACCTGGATAAATGTTTCAGAAAGTGATAAATAAGCCCAAATAAGTTGACTTTAGTTTGGAAGTATGATTTCATTTCTTGGTTCACTCAGCATTTTCTAAAGGTGATAAATCTGTCACCATGGACGAGTCAGCATCATTTACACTGAGAGAGAGAGAGAACTTATTAGACTGTAAGTGCTTATTATTTAGAACTAACAGAAAAGAGACCAAACTAATCTGAGCAGTCAGTGTAAAGTCTGGCTGAGTTGTTCTGATCTGTTTCTTGTAGCTTGGCTCTGTCTCTTTTCACCAGACAGGAAAAAAATTCAGCAGTTGTTTGGTGCTGATCATATTTTCAAGAATGAAAAGGGTGTGGCAGAAAAAGAAACATGACTTAAGCTTTTATTGGACAGACAGTGAGTGCACCTCAAGCGCAGATTTTAACATTATCTGCTCTGGTGATTTTGATCCGTATGTGGGTTAAGTTTCACCCTAATGCCCTAAGACTGTTGCATTTTAATGCCAAGATATAGGCCTATGTACAGTTCCTGAATGCCCCATGCTGATATCAGTCTCTAAATGCCCAATGCAGTTCCTGAACGCCACACATTCACTTTAGTTAATTTTAGAGAGTGTGTCTGGACTGTTTAAACTTCTCATTCATTGTTTCAGCACGTCGTCCGTGTGATAAGACAGAATTCCTTCACAGGTGAGAGACAGAGCTGTGTTTTCCACAGAAAGTGTTGCTACAGCTCAGACTCGGCGTTCAGCTGCTGCTTGTTTCAGATTTGTGGGTTTGTTCAGTGTACACTCTGTCTGTGAAGGTCTCTGTGTTGGATGTTTCATGTCGTCTCCTCCTGGGACACTTTCTGGTTGTCAGCCACGAAGCATTCAGGGTCCTCGGGACAAAAAGAGCGAGCTGCTGAGTCCTGCTGATAAAGCACACCACAGCCCTGCTGTTGTTGTAAGAAAACCCGAGCTGAGCCTCTGAGCCAGGACATGACGCCGGGGAGACGGCAGGTCTTTGTCTTCAGCGTGTTTTTAATCAAAGCCTCAGCCCTGGTCTGGTCCCAGGTCTTCTGTCGGTCTCTGGGGGGTCGGATCAGAATGTCATGGCTCAGAACACACCACTAAAACCCCGATCGATATTTCATCTGTCACACAGAGAGAGAGAGAGAGGAAGGGCAGAGGGATAAGATCAGACAGGAGAAAAACCGCCTTCATCATCAGCAGCAGCAGCAGCAGCATTTAAACCGTGCACCGGCGTTCACCATAAAACAAGCAGCTTGTCTTTATTTTCCACTTCATTCAGGTCATTACCATTTACCTTTTATGCATTTTATTTTGGCGGTGTGGCCCATGTGGTGCCCTGGAACAAATCAGAGCAGTTTGACACAAACTCTGATTTGTTCAGCCATTCAAACTGCTGGATTACCAGCAGGGCAGAGCGGGAAACCCCAGAAGGCCCCCAAAGCTCAGGTCCACTGCATGTCAAGCCGGTCAAATAATTGCACATTTGATTAATTGCAGTTTTACACCAAAGGTTTGCAGGTCCCGCAGTTTTATCAGGTCCGGCAACATTTAGAGCGTATTTCAGGGACACAGTGTCCGAATCCAAATGATGAGCTTTGTTATTCTGGTTTAGACCCACAAACTGAAACAGATTTAGTATTTGTTCAGCATGGGAATACCAGTGGGAACTCGGAGGCATCAGTAGGGGCCCGACAGCTAATTTGAAGTTAATCAGGCCCCGCTTGTGCTCACTGTCCATTGATTGGAGAAACAGCTGGCTAAAAGTCTTGGAGGTGGGAGTCGGGGGGGGGCTTGTTTTCTACATGGTTATCTTGTGAACTAGTGTGGATGAGATATTTCCAGCTTTTCAGAAATAACAACTCTTTAACGACCTCTGTCCAATCAGTCACTGCTGACTGGTCAGATCCATCCAATCAGAACACAGCAAACACTGAAGCAGGAAGGGGAGGTTCAGCTGTGCTCAGGTCAGCAGTGAGTTCACCACACATCTGTTTCTAATGATCACAGCCTGCTGTTTCTGTGGCTGTTCTGTTTGTTATATAAATCAGACAGGCTTTTCTGTTGAGCACCTGTGATTCTGCTGCACACCTGGATCACTTCATTAATGCATTCTTCAGTTTAAGATTGAGAAACAGAAAAATAAAAATCGACTCGGTAACAACACAGAGTCATCGGGTCAGATGTATTCAGGTCCTACATCCTGACCATTCAGGATTCATGGGACATTTCATCTTCCTTCAGCAGGCCACCACAACCACATCATCTGCAAACTGCACCACGGGGTGGTCTTCAGCCTCACTGCGGCAGTCATTAAAATGTTGAAGTTAGAGCAGAGAAATGTCCGTTCACTCTCTGAGGTCTGTTGGTCAGGAAGACCAAGGTTCTTACTTGAAGTTAAGCAGAGATAAAAGGTGCGTTCGAGGTGACTGCGGCTGACTTTTGCCGACTTGAGAGTCAAACGTGAGCTGAAGGGGGCGATTGCTGGGGGCGGGGTATAAAAACAGCGCCGTCCAGTCGGAAACGTTCTACCTGCGTGAGCTTACTGAGAGCTGAGAACAATGACTGATCTTGCGTGCTGGTCTGTTCTTGGTTTATTCTGTTATTGTGTGGTGTTTTATTCATGCTTTGTTTCTGCCTGCCTGTTCCCCATTGGTCACCTTCATGTGTGTGTGTGATCTGCCTTCCTTACCTCATGTGTCTCGGCCCGCCCTTCTCGTCACCTTGTGCTTGGACGTTCGTCTTCAGTCCGTGTCCGGTTATTGTTGTTCTGCCTGATCTGCTGTTTGAGTTTTGGATTAAACTCTCCAGAGTCGGGTATTTGGGCTCAGACCTGCTCGTTGAATCCTGACATCTAAAGCCCCCCTTTTATTTGCTTTGTCATTTAAGCCAGCCAAGGTCCTGACGCTGTCCCAGGCTGAACTGTTACTGCTCAGTTTGCATTTAACTTAGTTCAGATAAGTTACCTTGTGAATGCACGTTTTTCCCTTGTTTACACATTAGGGTTTCTGCTCGCCCAGGGTTTGCTGTTGTTGTAGATCCTAACTACCTTTTCAGGGATAACAATGACCTTGCAGTATGATACCTGTGAACTGACCATGAGTTCATTAATGTCCTGATATGATTGGATGAACTCCTCCCATGCCATGCAGTCCAGAGAACTTTGCAAAGTCAGCTTTGCCTCCTCTGACCAGAGTTTGGCCTTTCTGGTGAACCCTTTCTCATCTACAGGTCCACCAACAAAACAAAGGCAGAAAAAAAGGGCTTAAAAGCAAATACAGAACTTCACATACTATATTTCCCTCACCAAGCAGAACCCTTCGGGTGTCCCAGAGTCAGAGTTCTGGATGGAGCAGCTGTAAACCACCTCAGTACTGTATCCCCTGTCAGACTGGCCTCCGTTGGTCTCAGAGGACTTGTTCGGTCCTGCTCTGCATTCAGTAGGCTGCTGAGCCCAGTTCCGTTGCCTGGCTCGCCAGGCTCTGGTTCTGGTACCCATTCCAGCAGCACTTTCCGTGAGCATTCACTTCTGGTTCCATGAAAACCTGAAAACCTCCTCCTCCCGGCAGACCAAAGCTCCTGTACCCCCCGGTGCTCCGAGCTCCCAGTCCCAGCTACAAGGGCTACTGCTAGTTGCATGGCTAACTGAGATAACTAGATAACAGCTGCTTCAGTTACCAGCAGTAAGCGGGTCCTCCTGTGATATGCTGCCCCCTTTGTGTTTGGAGGATGAATTCGACAGGTTGCACATTGCACCTTTAAAGATTTCTTTGTAGTGAACATCTGGGGACAACTTTCCAAATGACTCCTGATCAACTTCCTGCTCTACAGAGGATGAACCCTTCAGATCTGAATGACTCCTGATCTTTCCTTTAGCGCCGATCAGGATGTTTGGAATGAGCTCTGCCGCCTGAACAGGAGAGCTGACTGGTTTTACTGGGTGGTGATGTGTTTGCTGGTTCAGGATTCAGAGTAATGAGGGCCCATTACAGCCAGACAAACCGCTTGTTAATATTTAAACAGAGCGAAGCCGCCGCTGGCGTTTCTGCTGTCAGCTCTCATTATTACAGTAAAATCCCAGTTCCTGTCAGCAGCTCGCAGGACTCATATTAACGATGTTTTCCAACATGATGGAGGAGAAAGTCCCGCAGCCAAACTCCTGCAGAGAAACACATTATTTAACATCAGAGTCCCTGAGAGGTTCTTTACTGCTGAACTCATTTATTAAACCAAACGTGCACACAGACTTCAGTGAAATCATCTTTTTTCATTGACTTAATTAAATACATGTATTTTATATCAATTTTCCTTTTTGGACCCACGTCAGAACTTGAAATGATGAGCTGAATAAAAGTGCTTCTGGCTGAAAACTGAACTCACTGATGACTGGTTTTAGATGATGATGACGATTTGAACTCACTGATCACTGGGTTTAGATGATGATGACTTATTTTTATGAACAGACAAGATGAACCTCAGTAGATGGATAGATCAATCAGCTTGTCAGAATTGTTTTCTTAACCATGACCATCTGACCTAGACCTGCTTGTTTAGTACTGAACCTCTAATTTCCTGATCTTTTACCTGAAAACATATTCAGAGGCTGTAGTTTGACTTTAGTTGACGTTAAAAGTGGTTTTGTTCATTATCTGCAGACAGATTTCCCCTGTTCTGGCTCAGCTGACCTGCTGTGAACAGACACTTCCAGTTTCACCAGCAGTTAATCATTCAGTTAGAAGTGGCTGAACTCTGTCTACATTTCAGCAAAGAGGTTTGTGATATTGAATCTTCCTTTTGTGGGAGAAAAACCTTCAACTAGGCCAGATGTATTCAGGTCCTCCCCCACACTGTGTTACTCTTCTTCAGTAAAACTCTTTATTTCAAAGAGTACAAATCAGCGGGCTCAGTGGTGCATTTGCTTTATTCCAAATACATGCTCCTCCTGATTCTTATTGGTCTAAAATCAAAACACACATGCTTTCCAATGTGTCCTTTCTATGTCACGGCATCCTTTCGACCTCACAGCGTTCTTTCTATGTCACGGCGTCCTTTCTACGACCACTGCGTACTTTCTATGTCACTGCGTCCTTTCTACGACCACTCCGTCCTGTCTACGTCATGGCATCCTTTCTACTTCCACTGCGTCCTTTGTACGTCCACTGCATGCTTCCACTACATTCTTTCTACTATTAATGCATCCTTTCTATGTCCACTGTGTCCTTTCTATGTCACTGCGTCCTTTCTACGTCACGGCATCCTTTCTACGTCCACTGGGTCCTTTCTATATCACTGCGTCCTTTCTACGTCCACTGCATCCTTTCTACATCCACTGCGTCCTTTCTACATCCACTGCATCCTTCCTTTGTCATTGTGGCTTTTCCACAACCACTGCATGCTTCCACTGCATTCTTTCTACTATTAATGCATCCTTTCTATGTCCACTGTGTCCTTTCTATGTCACTGCGTCCTTTCTATGTCACTGCGTCCTTTCTACGACCACTGCGTCCTGTCTACGTCATGGCGTCCTGTCTGCTTCCACTGCGTCCTTTGTACGTCCGCTGCATGCTTCCACTACATTCTTTCTACTATTAATGCATCCTTTCTATGTCCACTGTGTCCTTTCTATGTCACTGCGTCCTTTCTATGTCACTGCGTCCTTTCTACGACCACTGCTTCCTGTCTACGTCATGGCGTCCTGTCTGCTTCCACTGCGTCCTGTCTACGTCATGGCGTCCTGTCTGCTTCCACTGCGTCCTTTGTACGTCCACTGCATGCTTCCACTACATTCTTTCTACTATTAATGCATCCTTTCTACGTCCACTGTGTCCTTTCTATGTCACTGCGTCCTTTCTACGTCATGGCGTCCTTTCTACGTCCACTGGGTCCTTTCTATATCACTGCGTCCTTTCTACGTCCACTGCATCCTTTCTACATCCACTGCGTCCTTTCTACATCCACTGCATCCTTCCTTTGTCACTGTGGCTTTTCCACAACCACTGCATGCTTCCACTGCATTCTTTCTACTATTAATGCGTCCTTTTTACGACCACTGCGTCCTTTCTACATCCACTGCATCCTTCCTTTGTCACTGTGGCTTTTCCACAACCACTGCATGCTTCCACTGCATTCTTTCTATGTCACTGCGTCCTTTCTACAACCACTGCGTCCTTTCTACGTCCACTGTATCCTTTCTACATCCACTGTGGCTTTTCCACAACCACTGCATGCTTCCACTGCATTCTTTCTACGATTTATGCGTCCTTTCTATGTCACTGCATCCTTTCTGTGTCACTGCATCCTTTCTACAACCACTGCGTTCTTTCTACGTCCACTGTGTCCTTTCTACATCCACTGTGTTCTTTCTACGTCACTGCATCCTTTCTACGTCACTGTGTCCTTTCTACATCCACTGTGTCCTTTCTATGACCACTGCGTCCTTTCTACGTCACGGCGTCCTTTCTACGTCCACTGCATCCTTTCTACGTCACTGTGTCCTTTCTACATCCACTGTGTTCTTTCTACATCACTGCGTCCTTTCTACGTCCACTGTGTCCTTTCTACATCCACTGTGTTCTTTCTACGTCACTGCGTCCTTTCTACGTCACTGTGTCCTTTCTACATCCACTGTGTTCTTTCTACATCACTGCTTCCTTTCTACGTCCACTGTGTCCTTTCTACATCCACTGTGTCTTTCTACGTCACTGTGTCCTTTCTACGTCACTGTGTCCTTTCTACATCCACTGTGTTCTTTCTACATCACTGCGTCCTTTCTACGTCACTGTGTCCTTTCTACATCCACTGTGTTCTTTCTATGACCACTGCGTCCTTTTACGTCACGGCGTCCTTTCTACGTCCACTGCGTCCTTTCTACATCCACCGCATGCTGCCACTGCCTTCTTTCTATGACCACTGCATCCTTTCTACGTCACTGCATCTTTTCTATGTCACTGCGTCCTATCTATGACCACTGCGTCCGTTTTACGTCACTGCATGCTTTCACTGCATTTTTTCTACAATTAATGCGTCCTCTCTACGACCACTGCGTCCTTTCTACGTCCACTGTATGCTTCCACTGCATTCTTTCTGCAATTAATGCATGCTTTCTACGATTTAAAATGAACACACCCATTATGCAAGTTTCTGTATCAGTAACTTTCAGATCATGTGCTCTTTTCCGCTGTTGTTGTGCAACATACCAGTCTGCTTGAACTGTATGACAGGAGTGTCAGTGAAAACTCCTGGGATGGAAACGATGACCGTCTCTCCCGGGATTAGAAGTTCTTATTGGCAAACTTCCCCAGGCTCTTCACAGCAAAGTCACCTTGATTCCCACCAAAGTTCGTATTGCTTTCTGATCATGACTTCAATGTTTCTTTGATTAAAATGAAACGCTGCATTAAATAAGCACATTCTGATCTTAGGCAAAACACATCTGGGAAATAAAGGGATAGCAGGGAAAGTCTTTCCCACACCTTCCAGGAATCTTCCCCAAACATAGCAGTCACTTAAGTTCACATCAGTCCCTCTCTAGAAAATGGAAGAAGAGTTACCTGGTTGTCTCAGCGTCAGATCAGAAAACTGCTGATGATGATGACGAACCTGTTTGGGTCTGAGGACTGTGTTCTTTATCTCATGTGATTCATCTGCTGTGAGAGCAGAACTGTTAAAGGCTCAGTCCAGCAGTGACAGCAGAGTCAGTTTACTTTTAATGACTAAAGCTGTCGACGCTGAAACATTCAGACACAAATGCTGTCGACAGTCAGCCCGGAGTCACTGATGATTTTTATCAAACAGGAGGTTTAATGCAGCGGCAGACAAAAAAATTCCCTGTTGTTAGTGATAACCACTTACATGTACCTACTGAAAGCAATTTCTTTAAATTTTATTAATGCAGCTGACCTTTAACTGTTACATTTGGATTCATCGCACTACTTCCAGGTTTATTTATATGGCGCCAAGTGATCTCACTGCACTTTTCATATAGAGGAGGTCTAGACCATCCTGTTTGTCGGGTCTCTGTTAATAATATCAGCCCTTCTTATATTTCTTTATTATTATGCACATTGATTACGGGTCTGTTGGTCTGCTGATCCCAGGTCTGCTGCTGCCGTTTCCTGTCGCAGAGCAGAGTAACTGCTGAAGCTGCAGATTCTCTTTTTCCTCTGCCGGAGGGTTTCAAACCGAATCAACTGCTAATATTAACAGACCACAGCGAGTGTGAACGCTGGCCTGAGGTCAGTGTGTCTGCTGTGTGTAATACTACACACAGTGTTCAACACTGAACTGAGAGACAGACCACCTTTATTTTCTCAGAACGCCGGTCAAAGTGAACACAGCTGATGTTTAATGATTAAACATTATTTCCTCCTAATGAGCCAAACGACTCATTAAACTTGTGATGTGACTGACCTGATCTGCGCAGGAATCTGGGACTGTTTATATTTACTGTGTGATCTGAGGCACAACATGAGGCTAAATATAGAGTATAATATTATTAATGATGTATAACATCGATGAGACCAGACTTGAGAAAAACAGACTTCTTTACCCGAGGAAGTGATGATGTCATGTCCACATGAAAGAAGACTCATATCGTCTATTTAGTCAACACTTTTGTACTCGGACTCAAGTACTTTCACTTTTACTTGAGTTTGTCTACTTCACCAGATTAGCTTGAAGCAGGTCTCAGGTCAGAATCTGTCAGCTGTTTGTTTCTTTTCTTCCAGCTGATGTTTGACTGCATTCATGTTTGTGTTTCAGGATCTTTCATCTTCTCCTCTTTATATTTTATTCACACTTTATTAAATCACCTTCTTTCTCTCTTTGTCTCTGCTTTGATCTCGCTTCTGTTCCAGGTTCATGAATTCACTTTGTTCCTGAACACAGAAACTTTCCTTTCCAGCAAAGTGATTTAGTAATAAAAGTCGTCCTCGACTCTTTAAAGTAAAGGTTTGTCACTTTTCTCTCTGTGGCTTGTTTCTCAGGTTTAGTTTTGGGGGGGTGGCGATGGGCCAGTTGTTAAGACGCCTGCCTTTGGTGTGCGAGACCTGGGTTCAATTCCCACTGTGACACAGCCGCCACTGTGTCCCTGAGGAAGATACTTAACCCCTCGTTGCTCCAGAGGCGTGTGACCTCTGACATGTACAGCAGCTGTAAGTTCCTTTGGATAAAAGTGTCGGCTAAATGAAGAAATGTTAATGTGAAGGAAACTGAACATGGTGACATTTAGTTAAAGTTCACTTCTATGTTTAAGGGAAACATCATTCTGTGTTTGAGGCTTCAGCTGCTTTATGTCCCTTCTTTTCTTTGGTTGTCACTACACTGGTGAACTAGTTCGTATTGTGAGTGATACGTTGATAGTTTTTGTTCTCCACGTCTCAGTAGTTTGTTCAAAGAGAACTGTGAAGCGTGGCAGTCAGATTTGTCTCTCTTCAGTTTGTTTCAACAAAGTTCAGGATAGTTCATAACAGGATCAGACAAAGTTGTTGTTAATCTTCATCAGTTCCTTCGGTGTTTCCTCTGTCACCAGCTTCACAAGTGGAGTCTCTCATTTCAAATCAGAGTTGGAAACCAGCTAAAAGTGACCCATTGCCCAAATAAACCACGCTACAAATGTTCTGATGGAGTCAGAAAAGTCCAGGAAACCACAAAAAGGTCCATTTCAACCATAAGATGGCGCTTTAATGAAGGCAATCCAAACCAGGGTTCACTCATTCTGATGCTCCTCAGAGCCGCTTCATGTGTCGAATCATCTGTTTCTACTTCAAATGTTTTCACAATTTAGCTAAAAATGCAAAATTTCCAAACCCGCCGTTCTGACACTCGCACATGAAACTGGTGACAAAAAAATCTTTTGAGCCTGTTTGTGAAAAATCAGCTGGCAGCCTCTGCCGTCAGTGTGTTAATGTGACGTGTATTAAAGCGCTCTGATGGGCGGCAGAGCACAAAGTCATTTCACCATTTTCGGGTCGTCTACCCGCAGAGCTCAGTGGTTACTGGGCAGAGGTCCAGTCTCTGGTGGTCTCTGATTCCTGCTTCGTCCTGACTGTCGAACTTCTTGATACTGGTTTCAGCTCGTCGGCAGCTTCGTCCCTAACACGAGAGAGGACAGTAGACATGAGACTGAATGAAACTGTCCTGGTGGCCTGTAGTAGAGGGGAGTGAATTGTTCGGTGAGTTTTGGTTCTGAGTTGGATTGATTGGTTGGGACTCAGAATACAAGTCTGGTTTAATGTTGGATTTGACCTTCTGTCTCATCAGCGGGATGTCTCTTTCCCTCCCTTCAGGACTACGGTTTCCAAGCATTTGTTCACTGTTTGTTTCTGCACGGATTCTTATTTAGAGCAAATACTCAATAGAAAACAATTTTAGCATCAGTTCTGCTTCACTCAGTGGTTTCCTACATTTCCCAGGATGCCCTGGGGCAGACAGGACCTGAGGGGTGACTGGCTGTATTCAGCTGTGTAAGAAAATGCAGAAACAGGTTTCAGTAGCGGAGAGTCAGCTGGTTTCAGTTTCTCCTCAGGAACCCTTTCCTGCTTCGGTCTGCAGAAACAAACACTCTGAGAAGAAAAGTTATTTTACGGAACACGGTCTGGTCCTCTTCTTCCTCTGTGGGTAGATGTTGTGACCGTCACGCTTCCTGTCACCTCGTGGCCCAGAATCCTGTTTGTCATCAGAAATATTCCCAGCATGCACTGCAGCTTGCTACAGAGTTACTTCATACAGCAGTCTTAGGCCAGTTTCACACCAGCCTTGTTTAGTCCGGCTGAACCGAAGTGACGTGTCTTAAGAGTGTCTTGAGAGCTCACCTCAACTCACCTGAACTCAGATGATGAATTGCAGGTTTGAGTCCTGACCTTACTGAGTGATCCCTCATCATCCCTCAGTAGCGGGAGGGAGGGGTGTCCTGTACCTCTAATGTCACCTGAAAACCACTAGAGGCCGCTGTCACTGACTGGAAACCTTTCCTGAAAAGATTAAGAATATTTCACAGCTGCCTCGTTTGGTCGGGACTTTCTGAACTTTAAGTTTGATCCGAACCAAAATCACAGGTGTGAAACCTCCTTCAGACTACAATCCAGACCGAACAGCCGGAATATGGTCATATGAAAAGAGGTCTGGATCAAACTGAACCATGGTTCGATTTGCTTCTAGTGTGAAAGCATTTTTTGCATGGTTCAGATTTTCAAACCATTTACAGGAAGTTCTGGTGGTTCCGGTGTAAACTGGAAACAAACAAATGCACCGAGAAATGCACAGAGACAACTCATCTTTTAAACACAATATGGAAGCAAGCTGCTTCAGTTTGTTTGGCCTCTCCTCAAACGGAGGTGCCAGGGCTCAAATGATTGGCTGCTGTCCTCTCTCCTTTGCTGCTGGCGATGATATAATGTTCGCACAAGGAGGACGTTCATTTGGCGAACTAGCCTCGGGAAAATTTGTATTACAGGTAGTAATTACATAATCATAACAAGATAGTGGTAACAATATGCATCTGTTCATTTTTCTTTCATTCATTCTTGCCACTAGCTTCCAGCCGAACTGACAACACGCTGATGTCAGACGCACCTCACAAACCAATCAGTGTCGAGAATAGGGAAACAGGATGCAAGTACGTCATATAAAGTTATTTAGTGTGCTCAAATTATTGCAATGTGAAACCAAACTAGAACAAACCGACTGTATCAAAACATTAACTTTCGTATGGACCAAGGTTCGGACCCTGGTTTGGACCTTGGTTCGGACCTTGGTTAGGACCTTGGTTAGGACCTTGGTTTGACCCTGGTTTGGACTTGGTTCGGACCTTGTTTCGGACCTTGGTTAGGACCTTGGTTTGACCCTGGTTTGGACTTGGTTAGGACCTTGGTTTGACCCTGGTTTGGACTTGGTTCGGACCTTGGTTTCGACCCTGGCTAAGACCTTGGTTTGGAACCTGGTTAGGACCCTGGCTAGGACCTTGGTTCGGAGCTTGTTTCGGACCTTGGTTTGACCCTGGTTTGGACTTGGTTTGGACCTTGGCTAGGACCTTGGTTTCGACCCTGGCTAGAACCTTGGTTTGGAACCTGGTTAGGACCTTGATTCGGACCTTGGTTTGAACCCTGGTTTGGAACCTGGTCAGGACCTTGATTAGGACCTTGGCTAGGACCTTGGTTCGGAGTTTTATTCGGACCTTGGTTTGACCCTGGTTTGGACTTGGTTTGGACCTTGGCTAGGACCTTGGTTTCGACCCTGGCTAGAACCTTGGTTTGGAACCTGGTTAGGACCTTGATTCGGACCTTGGCTAGGACCTTGGTTCGGACCTTGGTTTGAACCCTGGTTTGGAACCTGGTTAGGACCTTGGTTCGGACCTTGGTTTGAACCCTGGTTTGGACTTGGTTCGGACCTTGGTTTGGACCTTGGCTAGGACCTTGGTTCGGACCTTGGTTTGAACCCTGGTTTGGAACCTGGTTAGGACCTTGGTTCGGACCTTGGTTTGGACTTGGTTTGGACCTTGGCTAGGACCTTGGTTTCGACCCTGGCTAGAACCTTGTTTTGGAACCTGGTTAGGACCTTGATTAGGACCTTGGCTAGGACCTTGGTTCGGACCTTGGTTTGAACCCTGGTTTGGAACCTGGTTAGGACCTTGGTTCGGACCTTGGTTTGAACCCTGGTTTGGACTTGGTTCGGACCTTGGTTTGGACCTTGGCTAGGACCTTGGTTCGGACCTTGGTTTGAACCCTGGTTTGGAACCTGGTTAGGACCTTGGTTCGGACCTTGGTTTGAACCCTGGTTTGGACTTGGTTCGGACCTTGGTTTGGACCTTGGCTAGAACTTTGGTTTTTGTGGTTGCCACACTGACTGAAAAACATTTAAGAGAAGCTGCAGCGTGTCCTCACAGGTGACCTCATGCTGGAAAGAAGCGAGGCAGTTGCTGCAGCCGCTCGCACATGATGTGCTCAGGGAGGATAAAACCTCCAGGTGTGACAGATGACATCACTGCTCCTCCAATCAGATCAGACAGAGCAGAATCAGACTGAAATAGATCTATTTCTTCTTCTGCAGTCAGAGAGTGGCGGCGTAAAGTCTCCTGTGTTTGTTAGCGTGGTGTCAGGTGCCGTTAGGGTGACGGGAGGGCAGCAGGGAGAAACGAGCGCTCAGAGAGTCTACTCATCTACAGACAGAATGAAACTGTGGTTTCATGTGACCTTCAAACAGCTGCTGACTCCAGATCTGGGCTGAGAAATCAGAGGTGGAATCAAACAGCTGATGATGGTGAAACACTGAGATCAAATATACACGTTTATATACATATCATATTCACTGTTCTGCACAGAGATAATAACAGTCCTATCAAACAGATAAACAGACACAGATATACAAACATGTTTATAATGGTGTTAAAACAACAAAATTCATCCATCACCAGAAATATAATGGCTTTTATAATTGATCAATCATTTTCACAGCACACATTTATAGCTGCAGCTTCTCCAGACTTTATGTTTTCTATATCTTTGGGTTTGGACATTTGAAGACTTCACTCTGACTCCTGACTTTTTATTTGCCTGATCCATGGAGAAAGTAATCCTTAGTCTCAGCCCTAGTTCGGAGTTTCAGAAAATAAACAGATGAAATGAATGAATGTCTTGTTTTCTGAACAGATCTATGTCTCCATGGAACCAAACTGAAGACTAAAACATATCTTCATACAGCAGGAAGATCTTTTAAGGTGAAACACAGCTTTCCTGTTGAATCTCTGCTAGAAGACGTTCAGTTCCACAAAGACATTAAAGCTCTTCTGGAGTCGTGTTTCTCTCTCAAACTAACATAATAAACATATTTCCTTCCTCATTAAACATCTGCAAAATGAGCTTTAACATTTGAAACCTGCACCGTTGGCTTCCATGTTTAGTTGTTACCAGTCGTTTTGCTCACACCTTTGCTGATGCATTAGTGCTTTACCAGTAAAAACTCTGTGGAGGAAAAACTCCACAGAGTTCCTCTAAAGGTGTCGCATTGGGAGGAAGTATTAATTTAACCCCGTTAGAGAACCATTAGTTTAACCCCGTCAGAGAACCATTCGATTAACCCCATTAGAGAACCATTCGATTAACCCCCAGGATCCCAACACATGGTTCCAATAGCGCCACTGGCCAGTTATTAGTTTGTGTTCATAGTATGTACACATAGTACAGGCCACCCCCATTTGGTTCTCTGGTGGTTCTTTAGTGGTTCTCTGATGGTCCAGGAACTGATTTGTCCTAAAGACACCAGAAAAGATCAACATTTTTAAATATCTGTGGTTTCTAATTGATTATCTGATGTTTTATTGAAGATTTGTTTGGTTCGACCCACTGTACCATTTTGACATGTTCTAACTCTGTTCTCCTCCTCATTCTCCCCCTGGTTTTTCTGCTTGTTCTCCTGCTGGTTCTCCTGCTGGTTCTTCTGCTGGTGTTTTTGCTGGCTTTCTGGCTGGTTCTCCTGCTGGGTCTCTTACTGGTTCTCCTGCTGGTTCTCATCCGGGTTCTCCCCCTGGTTCTCCTGCTGGTTCTCCTAACGGCTCTCTTACTGGTTCTATTGCTGGTTCTCCTGATTGTAACTGCTGGTTCTGTGTAGAACCGGTTCCATCTGCAGATGGTCACAGGAGTTCCAGAGTCCGGTCTGTCCAACCTGTTGCTAACGGTTCTGCAGCGGTCTGGTTGGAGGGAGGGTACTGCGGTTCTGTGTCGGGGCTGGGAGGAGTCTCGGGGGCTCCTGCGGCTCTTGGACGATGAGAGCGGAAGCAGTGCATCATGGGACGGTGGGGGCAGGGCAACCTGGCACCTGCACGCAGTCCTGAACCTGACGCAATCGGCACATGATGACACGCAGATCCACGACTTCCTGTCCCGACACTTCAGACAGAACCAGCCTTCACCAGTGTCGGTGCTGCTGTTTGGAGCTGACCCGCAGTGTGCGGCAGCGGTGCTGCGCAGTGCCCAGGACCTGGGCCTCACTCTACCCATGGTGCACTGGGTGCTGGGCCAGCCACTCAGCCCCGATGCGCTGCATGCCATCGGGCTGCCGCTCGGCCTGCTGGCCTACGGAGAGGTGGAGCGGAAACCGCTGGACTTCTACGTCAGAGACGCCCTGGAGCTCGTCACCAGGGCCGTCACCGCTGCAACCATGGTGAGACCGGACCTGGCTCTGATCCAGAATATGGTGAACTGCTACGACAAACCCAACAAACACGAGGTCCCATCATCAGGACAGTACCTGTCCAGGTAAGAACCAACACTTCTTTCATAGTGATCGTATATTAAATATACATTAATATAATTATTATTACTCGTTATTTTAATGCTGAAAGAAATTTAATGATAATTCTATCATACACTCTCCCCTGACATGTTTCATGGAAAGGTCTGTTTTACACCAAACTTTAGTTTGATAGGGTTTATGGAGAGCTGCTTATTATAATTACTTATTCGCTTATCAAACACAGATTAGACATCTTACTGTCTGCAGGCATGTAATAACCTAAAATGCTTCTAAACACTGAAATGTATAAAATAAATATATTAATCTGAACAGAAGATCTTGGAAAAGATTTGTGTTTACGTGGCACACTGCTGTTGATATAAATAGATTTTAATTTTCTCTCTGTGTTATTGCTCTTCAGTGAATGGAAATAACAGCAACACGAGATTAATAATCAGAGTTCATTAGCAGATTTAATCAGACAAACTGAAATATTTACATGTGTTTTTTCACTTTGTCCAAATGAGTCAAGTGTTTCTGAGCCAGCAGCTGTTTGAATGAAGTTATTTGTCACCAGACTGGATTCATGCAGGCAGAGCTGTGTTATCAGTGCAGTGGAGGAAAATCCCTGTGGGTTACTGTGATTTCTCCATCCTTACCTCTCAGGCGGGGGGAGTTAAGACTGAAGGAAGAGAGGAAACACACACACATTAATATTCATATATATTCATAACTACAATATGTGTGTTGGAGGTTTAACTTTTATTCATGAGGAGATATTACAGAGCCTGAAGCTCTCTCTCCCTCTCTCCCTCTCTCTGCCTCTCCCTCTCTCTGCCTCTCCCTCTCTCTCTCTGCCTCCCTCTCTCTCTCTCCCTCTGCCTCTCCCTCTCTCTCTCTCTCTGCCTCTCCATCTCTCTCTCTCTCTGCCTCCTTCTCTCTCTCTCTGCCTCTCCCTCTCTCTCTCTCTCTGCCTCCCTCTCTCTCTCTCTCCCTCTATCTATTTGTGGTTTTAGATACACTCGCTGGAAGAAGAACAAATGTCAGCTATTGAACTTGTTTTAGGACAGGCAAAGCTGGCGGTGTATATGACCCGGAGACGGAAGGTGGAGGAATGGTTAGATGTTGATCTGGTTCTTGTTTTTGAGAAAAATATGTTAACATTTTCCACTAGAATTTTTAAGTTAAGACTGCTGGCAGAATTACATTAGTTCAAAGCAATGTTTTGAGTAAGGTGAATTACCTTTCAGGCCACAATAAAACACATTTCTAAGTAACATGAATTTAATAATTGTCAACATGAATGCAAGTATTTAAGTTGATCCAACATAATGTTTTAAGTTAGGTGAAGAAGCTTTTTGGCCACAATAAAACACATTTCTAAGTAACATGAACTTAATAATTAAGTTAATCCTCGCAAGAGTTAAGTTGTGTGTTAGCGAGTTATCTTTAGTATTTCTTCTCATCTGAATCATAGCCAGCTAACTGGCTAACGTAGCTACTTGTAGTTTATAAAAGTAGCTAGCCATATTAAGTTGTCTTGCCAAGACGTTTTCCCTGGCTGCCTGGCCACCTATTACTCCCACATTTAAGCCTACTCAATCAGTGACAGGCTACAGCTACTAGCTAACTTTACCTCGGCACACAGACTGTACTATCAACACTGCTCAAATTTCAGAGTAAGGACTTCCAGATTTCGGTTACAGTAGGCTATCACTAACAGAATCCTGAGAGAATGCAAATATGTGTAATTGCGCATAAAATTACTTACCATTCAACACATTACGCTTCAATGAGTTTCAGCTGTGGCCCTGTCATCACTCGTCTGCCTTGAACATGCAAGAGAGGGAAACTGTGGGCTGTTTAAACGGCAACAAATTGTATTTTACTTTAACAGAACTTTTAACAGAATTAAATTGTTTTTTGATTGACTGATGTGCTCTGTTCTGTGACAGAGGGGCAGTTAAGTTTTGAGATGTGCTGATCTAAACTTTTGGTACATATGTAAACGCAAAGGTATTTATTAATGTGATATTAATGTAAAATAGTGTCTCTCTCTCTCCCTCGCTCTCTCTCCCCCTTTCTCTCTCTCTACCTTTCTCTCTCTCTGCCTTGCTGTCTCTCTCCCTCTCTCTCTCTCTGCCTCACTCTCTCTTTCACCCCCCCCCCCCCCCCCCCCATCAGTTGAATCACAGTAGAAGCACTGGACGGTAATCACATAGTAAAACCGTCCTGCACACTGTCTAACAAGAACCAAACATTTGTGAGATATGGGAGGAGGCATGATGTTTCTTCCAAAAGCATTTAGTTTATAAATTTCATTTTTTTTTTAACAGACGTTAGAGGAAAGACTCTCCTCCTCTTAAAGGTATGGACCCCTCACAGCTAAACAACTACTGTCCGATCTCTAAAACAGTTTTTACTTGATAATATTTCAAACCGTCTGTGAAGGTTCTCAGTCATCCAGGTCATAGTTATCAAAAGAAGATTAAAGTCAAGGGCAACTAGAGTTGGTTGAAGATATTTTCTAGTATCTCTGGTTGCCCTTGACTTTAATCTTCTTTGGAGAATATTTTAAACCATTTTCAATCTGGTTTTAGAACTGGCCACAGTACCATAACTGCTGCTATTGTGATGATAAATTATGTTATTGGTGCCTTTGACAGAAAACAGCATTGCGCTGCCTTATTTCTGGATCTATCCATGGCATTGATTCTGTGGATTGATTTGTAGCTGTACAAACTTCGGGATGTTGGGTTCTGTGCTAATGCTGTGACATGGTTAAGAAATTATTTTGTAGATCGAACTCAGTGTGTCCATGCAGATGGCCACAAATCTGATTTTCTTGAGATAACTAAACTGGAGGATCAGTGTTCCATTTTGGGACCTATTCTCTGTTTTTATAAATGACTTAGGTAAGGACATTCAAGCCAAAAATACACTTCTATGCTGATGACACAGCATCATTTATACACATGCTCCCTTCATAGAACAGGATGTACAAGAGGTTCAGATTGCATTTCAGTCGTTAAAAGCTGCTTTGATGAATTGGTTTTAAAGAGGTGGTATTATGCTCATTTTCAGGTTCAAAATCTTAATTAGGGATTGTACCAGAACACGTTTACATGGTTTAATTTTCAAAAAACACCATATTTTTCTCATACTGCACATTGCTGCAGTTCCTCTTTTCACCCTATGTGTTGTACGCTCTGCTCTTGAGCTACAGAGTGATGCATCTTACTTGTACAAAATCTTTGTTGGGAGTTGCACATGTGGAGTTCTCAGGTAAGGACTACTAGCCAATCAGAAGGGCGGGTCGTAAGAAATAAGGTAGTGTGATCCAAATCAAAGCCGCTTCAGACTGCGACCGTAACCTAGCAGATGGTATAAGTTAGTCCACAACCACACAACATCATTGTTCCTTTTGCCGGTGTTCTGACGATCTATGCTGCCTTGCCGAAAAATGCTACCATAGCACAAATCAATAGACTTGACTCTACTCAGCCCTGCTCCGTTTTCCAGTGCAGACAGTAACCAGAGATAGTACGTAGCTTGTCGTCATAGCGACGCCACACACAATTGCTGTGACGTAATGTTCAATGCGACACACACACCAGCTCTTAAAATATATCTACGGTTAAAATGTTTCAATATTACTCAGAATGTAAAGACAGATGAGCGGTATGAAAACCTTCCAGCTGTGTTTTCCTCTGCCGTTGTTGCTGCAGCGGTCTGTGTGACGGCGGGAGCAGAGGGCTCTGTGAGCGGGCGGCTGGCTGGCCTCACACGCCACTTGCTGAGCTCCTCAACTCCAACAATATTCAAGCATTTTTGTTCCGCCATCACTTCTCGCATAATACCACCTCTTTAAAGTTCATGGTCTTGTCAAAAGCTCGCTTACAGTTGCTTGATCTTAGCATTTTACATCTGATGGTAAATCCATTTACAATGTAAATGTAACAGGTGCTTGTGCATATGGATAGATGTCAAATGTTTATTCACTGTACAACACTGTGAACTGTGGGAAGCACTGCGAGCTGCAGGAAACATTGCAAGCTGTGGGAAACACTGCGAGCTGTGGGAACATTGTGAGCTATGGGAAACACTGCGAACTGCAGGAAACATTGGCAACTGTGGGAAACACTGCAAACTGCACGAAACACTGCTAACTGCACGAAACACTGTGAGATGTGGGAAACACTGCGATATGCGGGAAACACTGCGATATGCGGGAAACATTGCGAGCTACAGGAAACACTGCGAGCTGCCGGAACACTGCGAGCTGCGGGAAACATTGCGAAGTACAAGAAACACTGCGTGCTGCGGGAAAAGCTGCGAGTTGCGGGAAACATTTCCAACTGTGGGGAAACACTGCAAACTGCACGAAACACTGTGAGTTGCGGGAAACACGGCAAACTGCATGAAACACTGCGAACTGCAGGAAATACTGCGTGCTACTGGAAAAAACTGTGATATGCGGGAAATATTGCGAGCTACGGGAAACACTGCAAGCTGCGGGAAACACTGCGAAGTACACGAAACACTGCGTGCTGTGGGAAAAGCTGCGAGTTGTGGGAAACATTGCCAACTGCGGGGAAACACTGCGAACTGCACGAAACACTGCAAGCTGCGGGAAACACTGCGAGCTGCGGGAACATTGCAAACTGCATGAAACACTGCGAACTGTGGGAATCACTGCAGACTGTGGGAATCACTGAGAGCTGTGGGAACATTGCAAGCTGTGGGAACATTGCAAGCTGCGGGAATATTGCAAGCTGCGGGAACATTGTGGGCTGCGGGAAACACTGCAAACTGCACGAAACACTGCGAACTGCACGAAACACTGCGAACTGTGGGAATCACTGCAGACTGCGGGAAACACTGCGAGCTGCGGGAACATTGCAAGCTGCGGGAAGCACTGCGAGCTGTGGGAACATTGCAAGCTGTGGGAACATTGCAAGCTGCGGGAATATTGCAAGCTGCGGGAACATTGTGGGCTGCGGGAAACACTGCAAACTGCACGAAACACTGCGAACTGCACGAAACACTGCGAACTGTGGGAATCACTGCAGACTGCGGGAAACACTGCGAGCTGCGGGAACATTGCAAGCTGCGGGAAGCACTGCGAGCTGTGGGAACATTGCAAGCTGTGGGAACATTGCAAGCTGCGGGAATATTGCAAGCTGCGGGAACATTGTGGGCTGCGGGAAACACTGCAAACTGCACGAAACACTGCGAACTGCACGAAACACTGCGAACTGTGGGAATCACTGCAGACTGCGGGAAACACTGCAAACTGCACGAAACACTGCTAACTGCACGAAACACTGTGAGATGTGGGAAACACTGCGATATGCGGGAAACACTGCGATATGCGGGAAACATTGTGAGCTACGGGAAACACTGCGAGCTGCCGGAACACTGCGAGCTGCGGGAAACATTGCGAAGTACAAGAAACACTGCGTGCTGCGGGAAAAGCTGCGAGTTGCGGGAAACATTTCCAACTGTGGGGAAACACTGCAAACTGCACGAAACACTGTGAGTTGCGGGAAACACGGCAAACTGCATGAAACACTGCGAACTGCAGGAAATACTGCGTGCTACTGGAAAAAACTGTGATATGCGGGAAATATTGCGAGCTACGGGAAACACTGCAAGCTGCGGGAAACACTGCGAAGTACACGAAACACTGCGTGCTGTGGGAAAAGCTGCGAGTTGTGGGAAACATTGCCAACTGCGGGGAAACACTGCGAACTGCACGAAACACTGCAAGCTGCGGGAAACACTGCGAGCTGCGGGAACATTGCAAACTGCATGAAACACTGCGAACTGTGGGAATCACTGCAGACTGTGGGAATCACTGAGAGCTGTGGGAACATTGCAAGCTGTGGGAACATTGCAAGCTGCGGGAATATTGCAAGCTGCGGGAACATTGTGGGCTGCGGGAAACACTGCAAACTGCACGAAACACTGCGAACTGCACGAAACACTGCGAACTGTGGGAATCACTGCAGACTGCGGGAAACACTGCGAGCTGCGGGAACATTGCAAGCTGCGGGAAGCACTGCGAGCTGTGGGAACATTGCAAGCTGTGGGAACATTGCAAGCTGCGGGAATATTGCAAGCTGCGGGAACATTGTGGGCTGCGGGAAACACTGCAAACTGCACGAAACACTGCGAACTGCACGAAACACTGCAAACTGTGGGAATCACTGCAGACTGCGGGAAACACTGCGAGCTGCGGGAACATTGCAAGCTGCGGGAAGCACTGCGAGCTGTGGGAACATTGCAAGCTGTGGGAACATTGCAAGCTGCGGGAATATTGCAAGCTGCGGGAACATTGTGGGCTGCGGGAAACACTGCAAACTGCACGAAACACTGCGAACTGCACGAAACACTGCGAACTGTGGGAATCACTGCAGACTGCGGGAAACACTGCAAACTGCACGAAACACTGCTAACTGCACGAAACACTGCGAACTGCACGAAACACTGCGAACTGTGGGAATCACTGCAGACTGCGGGAAACACTGCAAACTGCACGAAACACTGCTAACTGCACGAAACACTGTGAGATGTGGGAAACACTGCGATATGCGGGAAACACTGCGATATGCGGGAAACATTGTGAGCTACGGGAAACACTGCGAGCTGCCGGAACACTGCGAGCTGCGGGAAACATTGCGAAGTACAAGAAACACTGCGTGCTGCGGGAAAAGCTGCGAGTTGCGGGAAACATTTCCAACTGTGGGGAAACACTGCAAACTGCACGAAACACTGTGAGTTGCGGGAAACACGGCAAACTGCATGAAACACTGCGAACTGCAGGAAATACTGCGTGCTACTGGAAAAAACTGTGATATGCGGGAAATATTGCGAGCTACGGGAAACACTGCAAGCTGCGGGAAACACTGCGAAGTACACGAAACACTGCGTGCTGTGGGAAAAGCTGCGAGTTGTGGGAAACATTGCCAACTGCGGGGAAACACTGCGAACTGCACGAAACACTGCAAGCTGCGGGAAACACTGCGAGCTGCGGGAACATTGCAAACTGCACGAAACATGGCGAACTGTGGGAAACACTGTGAGCTGCAGGAACATTGCAAGCTGCGGGAAACACGGCAAACTGCATGAAACACTGCGAACTGTGGGAATCACTGCAGACTGTGGGAATCACTGAGAGCTGTGGGAACATTGCAAGCTGCGGGAATATTGCAAGCTGCGGGAACATTGTGGGCTGCGGGAAACACTGCAAACTGCACGAAACACTGCAAGCTGCACGAAACACTGTGAGTTGCGGGAAACACGGCAAACTGCATGAAACACGGCAAACTGCATGAAACACTGCGAACTGTGGGAATCACTGCAGACTGTGGGAATCACTGAGAGCTGTGGGAACATTGCAAGCTGTGGGAACATTGCAAGCTGCGGGAATATTGCAAGCTGCGGGAACATTGTGGGCTGCGGGAAACACTGCAAACTGCACGAAACACTGCGAACTGCACGAAACACTGCGAACTGTGGGAATCACTGCAGACTGCGGGAAACACTGCGAGCTGCGGGAACATTGCAAGCTGCGGGAAGCACTGCGAGCTGTGGGAACATTGCAAGCTGTGGGAACATTGCAAGCTGCGGGAATATTGCAAGCTGCGGGAACATTGTGGGCTGCGGGAAACACTGCAAACTGCACGAAACACTGCGAACTGCACGAAACACTGCGAACTGTGGGAATCACTGCAGACTGCGGGAAACACTGCGAGCTGCGGGAACATTGCAAGCTGCGGGAAGCACTGCGAGCTGTGGGAACATTGTGAGCTACGGGAAACACTACGAACTGCACGAAACACTGCGAAATGTGGGAAACACTGCGAAGTGCACAAAATACTGCGAACTGCGGGAAACACTGCGAGCTGTGGGAACATTGTGGGCTGCGGGAAACACTGCGAACTGCAGGAAACATTGCAAGCTGTGGGAAACACTGCGAGCTGTGGGAACATTGTGAGCTACGGGAAACACTGCAAACTGCACGAAACATTGGCAACTGTGGGAAACACTGCAAACTGCACGAAACACTGCTAACTGCACGAAACACTGTGAGATGTGGGAAACACTGCGATATGCGGGAAACACTGCGATATGCGGGAAACATTGCGAGCTACGGGAAACACTGCGAGCTGCCGGAACACTGCGAGCTGCGGGAAACATTGCGAAGTACAAGAAACACTGCGTGCTGCGGGAAAAGCTGCGAGTTGCGGGAAACATTTCCAACTGTGGGGAAACACTGCAAACTGCACGAAACACTGTGAGTTGCGGGAAACACGGCAAACTGCATGAAACACTGCGAACTGCAGGAAATACTGCGTGCTACTGGAAAAAACTGTGATATGCGGGAAATATTGCGAGCTACAGGAAACACTGCAAGCTGCGGGAAACACTGCGAAGTACACGAAACACTGCGTGCTGTGGGAAAAGCTGCGAGTTGTGGGAAACATTGCCAACTGCGGGGAAACACTGCGAACTGCACGAAACACTGCGAGCTGCGGGAACATTGCAAACTGCACGAAACATGGCGAACTGTGGGAAACACTGTGAGCTGCAGGAACATTGCAAGCTGCGGGAAACACGGCAAACTGCATGAAACACTGCGAACTGTGGGAATCACTGCAGACTGTGGGAATCACTGAGAGCTGTGGGAACATTGCAAGCTGCGGGAACATTGCAAGCTGCGGGAATATTGCAAGCTGCGGGAACATTGTGGGCTGCGGGAAACACTGCAAACTGCACGAAACACTGCAAGCTGCACGAAACACTGTGAGTTGCGGGAAACACGGCAAACTGCATGAAACACGGCAAACTGCATGAAACACTGCGAACTGTGGGAATCACTGCAGAATGTGGGAATCACTGAGAGCTGTGGGAACATTGCAAGCTGTGGGAACATTGCAAGCTGCGGGAATATTGCAAGCTGCGGGAACATTGTGGGCTGCGGGAAACACTGCAAACTGCACGAAACACTGCGAACTGCATGAAACACTGCGAACTGTGGGAATCACTGCAGACTGCGGGAAACACTGCGAGCTGCGGGAACATTGCAAGCTGTGGGAACATTGCAAGCTGCGGGAATATTGCAAGCTGCGGGAACATTGTGGGCTGCGGGAAACACTGCAAACTGCACGAAACACTGCGAACTGCACGAAACACTGCGAACTGTGGGAATCACTGCAGACTGCGGGAAACACTGCGAGCTGCGGGAACATTGCAAGCTGCGGGAAGCACTGCGAGCTGTGGGAACATTGTGAGCTACGGGAAACACTACGAACTGCACGAAACACTGCGAAATGTGGGAAACACTGCGAAGTGCACAAAATACTGCGAACTGCGGGAAACACTGCGAGCTGTGGGAACATTGTGGGCTGCGGGAAACACTGCGAACTGCGGGAAACACAGTGAACTGCATGAAACACTGCGAACTGGGGGAATCACTGAGAGCTGCGGGAACATTGTGGGCTGCGGGAAACACTGCAAACTGCGGGAAACACTGCAAACTGCGGGAAACACTGCGAGCTGCCGGAATACTGCGAGCTGCCGGAACACTGCGAGCTGCGGGAAACACTGCGTGCTGCGGGAAAAGCTGCGAGTTGCGGGAAACATTGCCAACTGCGGGGAAACACTGCTAGCTGCGGGAAACACTGCAAGCTACGGGAAACACTGCTAGCTGCGGAAAACAAGGTGAACTGCATGAAACACTGCAAACTGCAGGAAACACTGTGTGCTGCGGGAACATTGCAAGCTGCGGGAAACACAGCGAACTGCATGAAACACTGCGAACTGTGGGAATCACTGCGATTTGTTCGAACATTACAAGCTGCAGGAAACACGGCGAAGTGCACAAAACATTGCGAACTGCACGAAACACTGCAAGTTGCGGGAAACACTGCGAGCTGCGGGAAACACTGTGAGCTGTGGGAAACACTGCGAGCTGCAGGAAACACTGCGAGCTGCAGGAAACACTGTGAGCTGTGGGAAACACTGCGAGTTGCAGGAAACATTGCGAGCTACGGGAAACATTGCGAGCTACGGGAAACACTGTGAGCTGCAGGAAACACTGTGGGTTTTGGAAAACCGTGAGCTGCAGCAGAGCCAGTCATTGTGTCTGAGAGTCTGACAGCAGCAGGAAACAGGACGATCAAAGGTTTAACTGCTGTGTTCAGTTTACTGACAGAAAGAGATCAAACACATTCACAGTAAATGAAATTACATTCAAACCCTGAAAGATAAAAACCTCAGAGGACGGATTATCTGCTGCAGAAGAAGAAAAGAAAGAGCGTGAAGAGAAAAAGAAACATCAGAGTGATAATATGAAATCAGATCACAGACTCGTCAAACTGACATTCAAGCACAGAAACAAACTCAAACTTTCAGAGTTAATCAGTAAATGAAATGACAACCTGTCCCTCAGGTTCTGATCTTTGTTAATGTGAAACTTTGGTCCTGTCAATAGCAGCAAAACAAGGTCAGAAAGCCACTGAAATCACCAGGAACTATCCTCTGAAAGCCTCCAGTATACTGTGAGAACATGAGCTCATTGGCTGATGGAGACAAACAGCTGATTCTCCAGTCGCTGCTGTTAATGCACCACAAGTGAAGAAGAGGACACAGCAAGGTCACGTCATTAAAAGAGCTGCAGTTCAAACATGACGACATCAGACATTTCTGTTAGTGTCATGTGTTCATGTTAGGAAGGTCACAGTCTCCTCATCGCTCCACACAGCTGATGTTTCACTGCTTTAAGTACAGCAGCTTTTATTCATCCGCAAACTACTTTAAGTCCTTAGTCAGGAAACCTTGTTTCTGACTAATCAGGTGTCTGTCAGTTTGTAGACAGTCAGGTTCCTCTTCAGCTCGCTGCTCTGAGAAGTTAAGGAGCTGAAAATGTTGTTGAATCTGTCAGTGAAAATCTTTAAACTGTTTTAGGTCTGAATATGTTTGAATTGATGTTAATGTCCAAATATCTAATATCACACTGCCTTCAGCAATAAACACATTTAATTTGTGTATTAATAGACTAAACTATCTACTTTCTGTAAAGATAAAACTTCATAAATCCAAAGAAAATGAGTTCAGAATAACCAGGTCCTGAAATCTGAAATCCACCGGATCTCCTAAACCTGTATATTAAAATGAGACAGGATTCAGAGTTTATTTGGAGTCCAGTTGCGGTGGGCAGTAACGTGCATATCAGTTTGGTTCTCCAGGTTGTAAAGTCTTAGAACCTGGATATCTGAAAACCAGATGACAGATGATGATGATGAAGCCGGATCATTCAAAAGTTTGTTTTTTCTTCTGTCATGCAGGTTCCTGTCCAACACATCTTTCTTTGGTCTAACGGGTCCGGTCCGAGTCCACCAGAACCGGTCTCAGGTCCTCACCTCACAGCGTTTCCATATCTGGAGCCTGCGGCGGGATGCACTAGGTCAGCCCACCTGGGTGACAGTGGGCAGCTGGGAGGGAGGCCAGCTACAGGTAGAAGACCAGGGAGTATGGGAGGGACCCAAACCTCGCCGCAGGACAGAGGGGACAGGCGGGAGGACCAGGGGCCGCTGGAGGGCAGGGATGCCAGTTGCAGGGAGTCGGGTCCGGGTGGTGACTCTGGTGGAGCATCCCTTCGTGTTCACACGGGATGTGGACGATGAGGGCAGCTGCCCGGCCGGACAGTACTGCCTGGACGCCGGCACCAACAGCTCAGAAACACTGGAGAGATTTTTTGGGGAGGTGGCAGGCGGGAACGGCAGCTTCCTGCCTGAAGAATACAGCAAGTGCTGCTACGGATACTGCATCGACCTGCTGGAGAAGCTGGCTGAGGACCTAGACTTTGAGTTTGACCTTTATATCGTGGGAGATGGGAAGTATGGCGCTTGGAAGGGGGGACGCTGGACTGGGCTGGTGGGGGATCTTCTGAATGGACTGGCAGACATGGCCGTCACCTCCTTCAGTATTAACTCAGCTCGGAGCCGGGTGATCGACTTCACCTCGCCCTTCTTCTCCACCAGCCTGGGCATCCTGGTGCGCAGTAAGGACACGGCAGCGCCCATCGGAGCCTTCATGTGGCCCCTGCACTGGTCCATGTGGGTCGGCATCTTCCTGGCGCTGCACATTACGGCGCTCTTCCTCACGCTGTATGAGTGGAAGAGTCCATATGGCATGACGCCTCACGGACGCAACAGGATCAGGGTGTTCTCGTACTCATCAGCTCTAAACCTGTGCTACGCCATCCTGTTCGGACGCACCGTCTCCTCTAAGACACCAAAGTGCTGGACAGGTCGATTTCTGATGAACCTGTGGGCCATCTTCTGCCTGCTGGTGCTGTCCAGCTACACCGCCAACCTCGCCGCCGTCATGGTAGGAGAGAAGACCTTCGAGGAAGTATCAGGGATCCACGACGCCAAGGTGAGGAAACAAAGTCTGAAGTACTTTTAACATATTCATTCTTTTGATAGCACACATGTCTGTTCACAGGTGCATGTGATATCTGCAGGTACTGAACTGTCCACCTGCTATTGGCTGGTCTTTGGTAACTGGTGACCATCTGTTGTAACCTAAAGACAGTGACATCATTAACAGTAACATGTGACATAGACTTATTAAAAATGATCAAACTACAGCCTGCAGTTTGTCCTCTAACGTCCGACTGACCGAGCCGCTTGTCTCGAATTTTCTACTTTTCCCAACTTGTTAGCTGAAAATGTTTTCTTATAATATTTGTTCCAATCTGCTGTGGTACAGACACGGGGAATCTGGGCTTTGGGCCCAGATGTAGATACGTACCCGACAGAGGGATGGTTAGTGAGGTTTTTGTTAGGTTTAGTTTCAGGGGGACCCAGGTGCAGAGAAAGTCTCAGGTAGTGAGGAGGAAGTTCAGTCTTTATTCTCCAAAAAACTCAAATAAGGATTCGGTCCAGGCGGTTTGAGCAGGGGTACAGGCAGTCTTAGAGGAGGTGGAGCTGAATCCTCTCCCAGAGGGTTGGAACTTGAAAAAATATCTTAAGAGACAAGAGAACACTGGTAAGTGAGTACGGCCAACACAACTAGAATCACAAACAAAACGTCTCGGGTTACGTATGTAACCCTTGTTCCCCGAGAAGGGGAACGAGACACACACACTATGGGAACGCCTCTGGGCGTGACAGGGCTGAATTATGAATGAAACTACTCCAATTCTATTGGTTTTGCTAAAACAGTAGCGTGTGACGGCGTAACTGGAGGCGTATATGAGCACGCTGGCACACATGACACATTAGCTCTTTGCAATGAAGCAAGGCACTCCAGGCGGGGTGAGGTGTGGCGGACCTACGCAGTGTCTCGTTCCCCTTTTCTGGGAACAAGGGTTACATACGTAACCCGAGACTATCCCCTTCGAGGGAACTCGAACTGCGTCGGTGACGACACTATGGGAACGAGATACCCACTAGGCCACGCCGAAACCCCCGCCTGCCCCCAGCGTGCAGAAACCTGTAGGCACGACTAAGAGGAGAGCGCATGGGTGCCGGGTGCAGAAGGAAGGTCCAGACTGTAAAACCGGATAAAAGTGTAAGGAGTGGCCCAGCCAGCTGCCTCACAAAAATCCTGGAGCAAAGCCCCTGCGAGGAGGGCCCTAGAGGCTGCCATGCCTCGAGTAGCGTGTGCCCTCACGGCCATAAGTGAAGGCAACCCGTGCACCTGATAGGCCAGGGAAATAGTCTGAACGATCCAGTTGCTGATCGTGTGTTTAGAAGCGGGGAGCCCAGCATTGGGGGACCCGAAACACACCAGCAACTGGTCTGCTTTTCTCCACCGGGAAGACCTCAGATTGTAAATACTCAGCGCTCTGACAGGGCAGAGCAGATGAAGTCTCCCGTACTCCGCCGTCAGATGAGGTGGGGGATGAAATGCCTGCAGCACCGTGGACCCTGCCAAACTGGACGGAACCTTAGGGACATAACCCGGACAGGGGTGCAGGATGGCTCTGACCCACCATCGAGGAGAAACCGAAAGTGCCAGGAGATCCCCCACCATCCTCAGAGAGATGATAGCGAGGAGAAAGGCCATCTTAAGGGTCAGGTGCTTGGCCTCAGCCGACTCCAGGGGTTCGAAGGGGGCCTCAGCCAGCGCAAGTGGGAACCCAGGAACGAGTCATGGATCTCATCCTCCGGGCTCCAAGGAGGAAGCGCACGACCAGTGGAAGCCTCCCAAAAGGCCCATACCTCAGAGGGGCGTGGAACACTGCGATGGCAGCCACATACACCTTGAGCGTGGACGGGGAAAGGCCAGCAGAGAAACGGTGCTGGAGGAACTCCAGTACCATAACCACCGAGCAGGTAGCTGGGTCCACCGCCCGTTCTCTACACCAGGTGGCGAACACATTCCACTTCAGGCCGTACATCCTTCTCATGGACGGGGCTCTGGAGCTGAGTAGTGTCTCGACCGCTTCTGCCGTCAGGCCCGCCTCCAGGAACTGCGCCCCCTCAGGGGCCAGACCCACAGCTGGGTCTGGCCCCTGATTCTGGGTCCCAGGGATATACATCACTCTGAGACAAGGAGGTGGCGACCGTGGAGGGCGGGCATAAAAACTCCTCAGAGCTCTGGAAACCGCCAACATTTCCAGGCAATTTATGTGCCCAGAGAAATGATGCTCCTGCCAGGATCCTCTCGCAAAGCGGCCGTCCATGACCGCACCCCACCCCGTGAGTGAGGCGTCTGTCGAAATAATTATCCGGTGACATGACGCTCCCAACTTGGGACCCTGGGACAGGAACCAAGGTTTCCTCCATACTGACAGGGAACGAAGGCACCTGCTCGTAACCCGTATCAGATGGAGCGGATTTCCCCTCGGGGAGAATCCCTTGGATTTTAACCACCACTGCAGGGCTCTCATGTGCAGCAGGCCAGAAGGTATTATACTAGACACTGCTGCCATGAGACCCAACACCCTCTGAAAGTGTTTCACAATGATGGTGCAGCCTAGTTGCACTCTGGTCGACGCGTGCAGGAGACAGGTGGGCCCGCATCGTCATTGAGTCCCACACCACCGCCAGGAACGTAGTCCATTGGGCGGGCGTCAGCACGCTCTTCTTTGCGTTGAGCCGCAGCCCCGAACGCTGAAGGTGGGCGAGGACGACATCTCAATGCCGAACCGCTAACTCTCGAGACTGGGCCAGAATGAGCCAGTCGTCGATGTAGTTCAATATGCGGATGCCCTGGAGCCTCATCGGGGCCAGCGCTGCATCCATACACTTGGTGAACGTGCGAGGGGAGAGTGCTAGGCCGAACGGGGCTGGTGGCCGGTGTTATGTGTAGGTCCCCGGTGGCACCCTGAAGCGGAGGACCATCAGGGAAAACTCGCCGGTGACCCATGGTGTGTGAGCCCGATCGTCTTCCGGCAGCAACCCCATGAGGCGGGTAGACTGGTGAGAGCTCGCTGGTGGCTAGCGTGTCCCGAACACCGAGACGGCGGGAAAAACAGCTCCTGTTGCCCGAGCCGCCACGAGGGAGGGGACCTCAGGAGGGAGACGGGGGGTGGTAGTGGGCCCCCCTACTCGAAACCTCAGGACCTCTTTCCCCGGGCCCGCCGAGACTGAATGATGGTCCTCAGATCCGTCGTCTTGGGGGGCTGTGGGCGAGAGTGCCGCCTTGCGTCCCAGGTTGGTTGACGGTAGGAACTAGACAAGGGCTGAGCTCGTCTCTCCTCGGCCGTTGCCATCCTAGACCCAGACCGGCGGGGGAGATACTGCTCAAACGCCTCTCCCTGCGTTTTGATGTGCCGGAACCTGTTGACGACAGTGTCCACTGCCACACCAAACAGGCCAGTAGTAGTGAGGGGCGCATCGAGGAGGAAAGCCTTTTCCTTTTCATGGATAGCCGAGAGGTTGAGCCACAAATGGCGCTCCGTAGCCACCAATGCTGCCATGGAGCGGCCAATGGAACAGGCCGTCTCCTTGGTGACACGAAGCGCTAAATCCGTAGCTCTACGGAGCTTCGTTAAGTCCTCCTCAGAGGGGCCTCTCCCTTGGTCACAGTCCTGCAGGATGGCCATCGTGTGCAGGCTTGCTAGCTTTACCAGCTCGACCCACCGCCATGTAAGCTTTGCCCACCAGAGCGGATGTCGCCCGACATGGCTTGGTGGACAGCGCCGGCGTCTTGAGGGATGACACGAGGGTGGGAGAAAGATAGCTCGCTAATGCCTCCTCAACCCGAGGCATCGCTACGTAGCCGTGCTGCTTAATTTCTGTCACATAGCTGTAATCCAGCAGACGGGAAGTAGTCAGCCGTGCAGAGAACGGTCTATTCCAAGATTTACACAACTCAGCACCCTCAGGGACAGGGCCTCGCAATGGCCCCCTCAAGAGCTGCCTGGGCGTGCGACATCCCTAGGCAGGAAATGCACATCTCATGAGTATCCCCAGCGTGGAAAGGAAAAACACACTGTCGGAACTGTTTACCAGACATGATCTCTTCTGCTTCGTCGGGAACTTCCAGGTAAGACGACTTTCAATTTCAATAGTGGAGCTTTCAAACATACTCAGAGTGCCTGCTGAATAGAAAAAAGCTAATGTGTCATGTGTGCCGGCGTGCTCATATACGCCTCCAGTTACGCCGTCACACGCTACCGTTTTAGCAACACCAATAGAATTGGAGTAGTTTCATTCATAATTCAGCCCTGCCACGCCCAGAGGCGTTCCCATAATGTTGTCACCGACGCAGTAGAACATGAAGTAGCCTGAAGACCTCCACCGTGTAAGGGCGAAGAATAATCTGGCGACGGGCAACAGGCAGCTGGCAGTAGATAACCCCTCTGGGATGAGCTGATGAGGAACAGCTTCGCCGCCTCCAACACACCCAACCACCTCCTAGCCTGGGAAACGCCCACGCATTCATACAAACAGGCAGAGAAAACACAAAACAAAATCACAGCTAGGGCTGTGACAGTTTTATTACACTAACAGGTGAAGATGAGATTGGCCAAAAACTAGGTTAAACCAAACATGAAAAGGAGAGTAATCTATACAGTATAAATCTAAAAAGGCAAGAAACAAGAGGTTTAATGCAGAGACTCAAGACATGAGATGAAAGACCGGTAAGACAAGTCATGAACAATGAATGAGTGAAAAGAGCAGCCAACTAAATACACCAGGAGGTGTGAATATACACACAGGTGAAGTAAACCAAGACCATAACAGCAGGGACAGGCCTCTACCAAGTAAAACTGAAACACCCTCACACCAGAACTGTGACGTCATTGGCTAAACCAGAATTAAGTATAGTAGAGAGCTGGCAGGGCACGAGAGACGAGGGATATTATGCAACAAAGACACAAACTGGGTACGTTGCAGTTACATGATCAGCATCTCAAACCTCTAGACCACCGTGATATCCCGGTCACGATAACCTAATAATTGATCATTCAGTGTTAGTGATACTGATCAAATCTAAAATCCCAACTGTGTGTTGACTTCTGTCTTAGCTGCTGAGCTCTGGCTCTTTATTCAGACAATTTCTGCTTCATGTTGTGAAATAATTACAGATTAAATTTGTTCTTGGGTCACCTGCCTCATCCTAATTACACTTTTAATTCAGCAGCTAATTGAAGCGTGAAACACGTCTGTACGCGTTTATACAGCCGGGGCTGCTGGGAGCTGGGGGGGTTTAATTGGATGTCCATCTGTGTGTGATTAGCTTTTTATTTTAAATGGGGAGAGACTCAGAGTTCAGCTCTGATCTGCTGTGACAATCACTGCGACGCTGTCTGAACATAGCCCCATGTTAATGTCATTTTCAAGAAAATCCTGATAACCAATAAGAGATATGTCCTCATTCTGTATCACTGATAATAATAAGGTATATGTTATCATGATTATTGCTAACAACCAAGGAAAGACTAACTGATGCGTAGTATACCTGTACTCCACATATGTCCACACATCAGTTAATTGAACAGTGACTTCAAATGGAAATGATGAAAACAAGTTCTGTGCATGTTGGGATTTTTCCATCCGGCCACTTCTGGTTGGAGGCATAATGTTTGTCATATTTTGTATTTGTAGTGCACTATAAAGTCTTTAAATCATCTCTACGTTAAACTCCACCTCTCATTCTTCTTCTCCTGCACTGGGTCTCAGCTGCACCACCCGTCATGGGGTTTTCGCTTTGGGACGGTGAGGGAGAGCAGCGCAGAGGATTACATGAAGAAGAGTTTCCCAGAGATGCACGAGTACATGAGACGCTTCAATGAGCCGACCACGCCTGAAGGGGTCGCCACTCTCAAGTAAGAGAACCAACCAGGATAAGAGAGAACACATGAGAACACACCGGAAGGACAGCAGTTACTGTCTGTAGTTGCTGTTTGTAATTGTTTAAGTTGCTGTAGTTGTTTTAGTTGCTGTCTGTAGTTTCTGTTTGTAGTTGTTTTGTTGCTGTCTGTAGTTGTTTTAGTTGCTGTCTGTAGTTATTTTGTTGCTCTGTAGTTGTTTTAGTTACTGTCTGTAGTTGTTTTAGTTGCTATCTATAGATGTTTTAGTTGCTGCTTGTAGTTGCTGGTTGTAATTGTTTAAGTTGCTGTAGTTGTTTTAGTTGCTGTTGGTTTGTTGCTGTCTGTAGTTGCTCTAATTACTGTCTGTAGTTGTTTTGTTGCTGTCTGTAGTTGTTTTAGTTACTGTCTGTAATTGCTGTTTGTAATTGGTTTAGTTGCTGTAGTTGTTTTAGATGCTGACTGTAGTTTTAGTTACTGTCTGTTGTTGTTTTAGTCGCTGTATGTAGTTGCTTTAGTTGCTATCTGTAGATGTTTTAGTTGCTTTCTGTAGATGTTTTTGTCGCTGTCTGTAGTTGTTTTAGTTGCTGTCTGTAGTTGCTGTCTGTAGTTATTTTGTTGTTCTGAAGGTGTTTTAGTTGCTGTCTGTAGTTGTTTTAGTTGCTGTCTGTAGTTATTTTGTTGCTCTGTAGGTGTTTTAGTTACTGTCTATAGTTGCTGTTTGTAATTGTTTAAGTTGCTGTAGTTGTTTTAGTTTCTGTCTGTTGTTTTGTTGCTGTCTGTAGTTGTTTTAGTTACTGTCTGTAGTTATTTTGTTGCTCTGTAGTTGTTTTAGTTACTGTCTGTAGTTGTTTTAGTTGCTATCTGTAGATGTTTTAGTTGCTGCTTGTAGTTGCTGGTTGTAATTGTTTAAGTTGCTGTAGTTGTTTTAGTTGCTGTTGTTTTGTTGCTGTCTGTAGTTGTTCTAATTACTGTCTGTAGTTTTAGTTACTGTCTGTTGTTGTTTTAGTCGCTGTATGTAGTTGTTTTGTTACTGTCTGTTGTTGTTTTAGTTGCTTTCTGTAGTTGATGTATGTAGTTGCTGGTTGTAATTGTTTAAGTTGCTATCTGTTGCTTTGTTTCTGTCTGTAGTTGTTTTTTTACTGTCTGTTATAGTTTTGTTGCTGTCTGTTGTTTTAGTTGCTTTCTGTAGCTGTTTTGTTGCTGCCTCTAGTTGTTTTAGTTGCTGTCTGTAATTGCTGTTTGTAATTGTTTAAGTTGCTGTACTTTTGTAGTTGCTTTCTGTAGTTGTTTTAGTTAGTGTCTGTAGTTGTTTTAGTTGCTGCTTGCAGGTGTTTTCGTTGCAGTCTGTAGTTGTTTTAGTTACTGTCTGTTGTTTTAGTTGTTGTCTGTAGTTTTGTTTCTGTCTGTAGTTGGTTTAGTTGCTGTCTGTAATTGCTGTTTGTAATTGTTCAAGGTGCTGTACTTTTTTAGTTGCTTTCTGTAGTTGTTTTGTTACAGTTTGTAGTTGTTTTAGTTACTGTCTGTAGTTGTTTTAGTTGCTGCTTGCAGGTGTTTTGTTGCTGTCTGTATTTGTTTTAGTTGTGGTCTGTACTTTCTGTACTTGTTTTAGTTGCAGTCTGTAGTTGTTTTGTTACTGTCTGTTGTTGTTTTAGTTGCTGTCTGTACTTTTGTTTCTGTCCATAGTTGGTTTAGTTGCTGTCTGTAATTGCTGTTTGCAAGTATTTAAGTTGCTGTACTTACTTGCTTTCTGTGGTTGTTTTAGTTGTTGTCTGTAGTTGTTTCGTTGCTGTCTGTAGTTGTATTAATTACTGTCTGTAGTTGTTTAAGTTGCTGTCTGTAGTTGCTGTTTGTAATTGTGAAGTTGTTGTAGTTGTTTTAGTGACTGCTTGCAGGTGTTTTGTTGCTGTCTGTGGTTGTTTTAGTTTTTGGTCAGTACTTTCTGTAGTTATTATAGTTGCAGTCTATAGTTGTGGTCTGTACTTTCTGTACTTGTTTTAGTTGCAGTCTGTAGTTGTTTTGTTACTGTCTGTGGTTGTTTTGTTGCTGTCTGTATTTGTTTAAATTACTGTTTGTAGTTGTTTTAGTTGTTGTCTGCAGTAGTTTTAGTTGCTGTCTGTAATTGTTTTGTTGCTGTCTGTAGTTGTTTTAGTTACTGTCTGTTGTTTTAGTTGTTGTCTGTAGTTTTGTTTCTGTCTGTAGTTGGCTTAGTTGCTGTCTGTAATTGCTGTTTGTAATTGTTTAAGGTGCTGTACTTTTTTAGTTGCTTTCTGTAGTTGTTTTGTTACAGTTTGTAGTTGTTTTAGTTACTGTCTGTAGTTGTTTTAGTTGCTGCTTGCAGGTATTTGTTGCTGTCTGTATTTGTTTTAGTTGTGGTCTGTACTTTCTGTAGTTGTTTTACTTGCAATCTGTTGTTGTTTTGTTTCTGTCTGTAGTTAGTTTAGTTGCTGTCTGTAATTGCTGTTTGTAATTGTTTAAGGTACATTTTTAGTTGCTTCCTGTAGTTTTATTTAGTGTCTGTAGTTGTAGGTGCTGTCTGTAGTTGTTTTAATTGCTTTCTGCACCTGTACCTTTCTGTAATTGTTTTAGTTACTGTCTGTAGTTATTTTGTTGCTGTCTGTAGTTGCTGTTTGTAATTGTTTAAGTTGTTTTAGTGACTGCTTGCAGGTGTTGTTTCTGTCTGTGGTTGTTTTAGTTGTGGTCTGTACTTTCTGTAGTTGTTTTAGTTGCTGTCTGTAGTTGCTGTTTGTAATTGTTTAAGTTGTTGTAGTTTATTTTGTGGCCGCTTGCAGGTGTTTTGTTGCTGTCTGTAGTTGTTTTAGTTGTGGTCTGTACTTTCTATAGTTGTTTTAGTTGCAGTCTGTAGTTGTTTTGTTACTGTCTGTAATTGTTTTAGTTACTGTCTGTAGTTGCTGTTTGTAATTGTTTAAGTTGTTTTAGTGACTACTTGCAGGTGTTTTGTTTCTGTCTGTGGTAGTTTTAGTTGTGGTCTGTAGTTGTTTTTTTACTGTCTGTAATTATTTTAGTTACTGTCTGTAGTTTTTAAGTTGATGTCTATAGTTGCTGTTTGTAATTGTTTAAGTTGTTGTAGTTGTGTTAGTTGTGGTCTGTACTTTCTGTACTTGTTTTAGTTGCAGTCTGTAGTTGTTTTGTTACTGTCTGTGGTTGTTTTGTTGCTGTCTGTAGTTGTTTAAATTACTGTTTGTAGTTGTTTTAGTTGTTGTTTTAGTTGCTGTCTGTACTTTTGTTTCTGTCCATAGTTGGTTTAGTTGCTGTCTGTAATTGCTGTTTGCAAGTATTTAAGTTGCTGTACTTACTTGCTTTCTGTGGTTGTTTTAGTTGTTGTCTGTAGTTGTTTCGTTGCTGTCTGTAGTTGTTTTAATTACTGTCTGTAGTTGTTTAAGTTGCTGTCTGTAGTTGCTGTTTGTAATTGTGAAGTTGTTGTAGTTGTGTTAGTGACTGCTTGCAGGTGTTTTGTTGCTGTCTGTGGTTGTTTTAGTTGGGGTCAGTACTTTCTGTAGTTATTATAGTTGCAGTCTATAGTTGTGGTCTGTACTTTCTGTACTTGTTTTAGTTGCAGTCTGTAGTTGTTTTGTTACTGTCTGTGGTTGTTTTGTTGCTGTCTGTATTTGTTTAAATTACTGTTTGTAGTTGTTTTAGTTGTTGTCTGCAGTAGTTTTAGTTGCTGTCTGTAATTGTTTTGTTGCTGTCTGTAGTTGTTTTAGTGACTGCTTGCAGGTGTTTTGTTTCTGTCTGTAGTTGTTTTAGTTTCTGTCTGTAGTTTTGTTTCTGTCTATAGTTGGTTTGGTTGCTGTCTATAATTGCTGTTTGTAATTGTTTAAGGTGCTTTACTTTTGTAGTTGCTTTCTGTAGTTGTTTTTGTTACTGTCTGTAGTTGTAGGTGCTGTCTGTAGTTGTTTTGATTCTTTCTGTAGTTTTTTAGTTACTGTATGTACTTGTTGTCTGTAGTTGTTTTAGTTGCTGCTTGTAGTTGCTATTTGTAATTGTTTATGTTGCTGTAGTTTTAGTTGCTGTCTGTAGTTGTTGTGTTACTGTTTGTAGTTGTTTTAGTTGCCTTCTGTAGTTGTTCAGTGGGTACTTGTAGTTGCTTTAGTTGCTGCTTTCAGTTTTGTTGCTGTCTGTAGTTGTTTTAGTTGCTGCTTGTAGTTGCTGTTTGTATTTCTTTAAGTTGCTGTCTGTAGGTGTTTTAGTTGCAGTCTGTAGTTGTTTTAGTTGCTGACTGTAGTTGCTGTCTGTAATTGTTTTAGTTGCTGTTTTTAGTTGTTTTAGTTGCTGTCTGTAGGTGCTGTAGTTGTCTCTAGTTGTGGTAACTGCTGTAGTTGTTGTCTGTAGTTGCTGCAGTTGTCTTCTGTAGTTGCTATGTGTAGTTGCTGTAGATGCTGTAGTAACTGTGTTGCTCTGTGTTGAAGGACAGATCCTCCTCAGCTCGACGCCTTCATCATGGACAAAGCTCTGCTTGACTACGAAGTTTCCATTGACGCAGACTGTAAACTTGCAACTGTGGGGAAACCGTTCGCCATTGAAGGTGAGACATTGAGTGTGTGTTTTTCTATCTTTGTGAGGACAGGATCAGTTGAAGACATTAGGGACATTTTGAGAGAGTTTGGGCCAAACTATTCAGATTCAGGTTCATCATGTAGTTATGATGATAATGTTGTTGGGCAATGTGTTATGTCTGCATTATGTTATAATGAAGGTCCTCCAGATTACAGAACCTGTCTTTGTGTGTTTCTGGGTTTGTCTTCTTGCATTTACTTGCTCTCAGTTCTTCCTTCTTAGTTTTTTACTGAAACATGTTTCAATAAGTTTCATCATCTGAGTAGAACAGTCTGACTCTCTGGGCGTTTAAAGATTCACTCCTGTTTCCTCCTGCAGAGAAAATACTTTATAATCAACAATCTTTACACTGGACTGCAGAGTAGGAATTACACTGCGCTCCTCTAGTCTACTGACCACTCAAAGACATGCCAACATTCACATTTGTGGACTCTTCGACACTCTCTCTGGAGGAGCTGGAGACCGAAACAAGAACCTTCCAATTACTGTACCGCTGTACCTCCTGAACCACACTATTAAGATACACAAAGTGAAATATATAATGGTTTATACATAGAAAAGAAAAGGAGGCGCAGACTACACAGGGCAGTGAAGGGTATGAAAGAAATGTAGTTTACAGTTACTGTGTTATGAATTATAAACAATTTACAAATTTACAAAATGTTACAACTTACACAGAAATACAGAATATGAACACTAGACCAGATAACTCCCATGATGATCGCCTGTTTATTGATGTTACACCTAATGTCCACAGGATCTGGCCCAGTCCCAGCCCAGTCCACGTCTTTCATGAACATAAATATGTGTTTGCAGCTTATTGATAAGCTACCATATGGTTTTTGTCTGTACTTGAATATGACAAAGCTGCTTTAAACGTTCAGTGATCTGTCCTTTTGAGATATGGCTGACAGCACAGCTGCTGTCATTAACTTGTTTTGATGTTGATTAAGTCTGACGATGTGGCAATCATAGAATGATGACTATCTGCAGTTCAGCAGCTGGATATTGACTGCTTGTCAACATAGCATTATCAAAACAGAAGCATTAAACATATGTAAATGAGAACAGCTCAATGGGAAACTGGACTGCATTAAAACACAGTGAGGTGATCACAGAGAGGAAGTGATGGAGCTCTGAGTCTGGTAAACTGATCAGTCTCCTCCAGTTCCTCCAGAGTAAAACCATGAAAAACTACTTCAGTTGCCAATAAACATTGATTCATCACCAGCAGCCTCAGCAGAACCAGACCAGGAATGCTGTGAACATTATAGATACCGACATAATTGATTGTGAGTCGTCTGCATAGAAACAGAGAATGATCTGATGCCTTTGAAATATTTGACCTTGAAGTAGCAGATAGATGGAGAAGAAGATACAATGTGAGTAAATCCCGGTTTTTAAGTCAGGTGCAATATGATGTCAGTAAATCCCCGTTTTTAAGTTGGGTGCGATATGACGTTAGTAAATCCCCATTTTTAAGTCAGGCATGAAACAACGTGAATAAATCCCTGTTTTTATGTCTTAAGTAGATTATTTAGTGTTTGGGTTATGTATCTTTCTGTTTATTGTGTAGTTTATGTGTTTCTTGTTTCTTGTTAACTGTTTATTGTTTTGGTCAGTTTATTGTTTATCATGTGTTGTTTGTTATTTAGGTTATGGTATCGGCCTGCCTCAGAACTCTCCTCTGACATCCAACATCTCCGAGTTCATCAGCAGATATAAATCAGAGGGATACATGGACCTGCTGCACGACAAGTGGTACAAAGTGGTTCCCTGTGGGAACCGAGTGTTCGCCGTCACCGAGGTCAGTCTCAGTGTCTGAATGTTTCTACAGCATCCAGCAGGATTTTACAGAAACATTAGTGGACTCTTCTGATAATGACGGGGTTGGGGGGGAGTGTATACAGATGGAAAGGAAGAGGAGAAGAGAGGAGCTCAGTGCATCAAGTCCCCCGGAAGTCTAGGCCTAAAGCAGCATAACTAAGGGTGTACTCACACTAGGCCTGGTTTCATTGTACCGTCCCTGAGCACGATTGTCCCCGCTCCCCCACTGGCCTGCGCTCATACTGCACCTAACGATCCGAGCCATAGCACGTTTAAGTCATCAGTCAGTCAGTGTTTCCCATACACTTATTTGTTTGTGGCAGCCGCCACAGTATCAATGCCTATTGCCATATATTGATATGTGATTTTTTTACCAGGCCTATTTAAAATCGTAGTTGACTGCTGTGCATATATTCGCACAGCACCTTGTCTCTCTCTCTCTCTCTCTCTCTCTCATGAACACCACTGCACAAATCTGTCCAACACAACTGTGAATGTTGGAGACCCACCTTAAAGAAAGTTATTAGCAAGCATGTAAGGAGCCTAGCAAATAAGGAGAGCTATGTTAACGTTATATCACAGCTGGGTTGTCAAGGGTAGCACGTTGTAACCTTACATAGCTAGTAGTCAATGTCGACTGTCATTCTGTGAAAAAGAAGCGCTCTCTCTCGCACGACACAGTGGAGTTTGTGTCAGTGTTCTGTGCTCGGGCACAGTTAGCGATCACACTAGATGCCGTGTTGGAGTCCAGCCTAACTGTGTCCGGGCCAACCTCCTCAAGTGGGCCCGGACACAGTTAGGCACGGAGCAATCACACAAGTCAAACGAACCGGACGTTGGGTGTTAAACGTGCTCGGGCATGGTACGGTTCGCTTAGTGCGAGTACACTCTAAGGGATGGTTCAGGACTCACCTAAGCAACTGTGCTATCCTGTGTCTCTGCTGACACACTTAGTTCACAAAGTCTCTTCTGACTGATAAATACATCAGGTTCATGCAAAGACACGTGAAAAGTCAGCTTTAACGTTGGCTTGTGGGAAGACGTTGGAATGAAAATGATTTTAACCTGCATGTTGCCAGTTTGTGTGCCTACATGTGTATTGGATGATACATACAACGCCGTTTCCAAAGGAGTTGGCTCGCTGTGTAAAATGTAAACAGAAACAAAAGGTGATGATGTGGGAACACTGAAAGCCCAGATTTAACTGAAAACAGCACTTCAAATGTTCAAACTGAAAATGTGTTTTTGGAAAATGAAATGTGATTTGTGTGGAGCAATATAGCTGCCAAGCAGACGAGGTCTTTTTCAGGGACGGTCTTGCTTATTTCAGCAGGACGATGCCAGACCACATTCTGCAGGTATTACCACAGCACAGTCCGGGTGCTGAACTGGCCTGCCAGCAGTCCTGACCCTTTGAAAATATTTTGAGCAGCAAGAAAGGAGCCCCCGAACTGTTGAGCAGCTGAAATCCTGGGAAACATTCCAATTTCTACGTTACAGCAGTCGGTCTCCTCGGGTCCCAGATGCTCAGTGTTGTTAGAAGAAGAAGAGCTGACACAGTGGGAAACACGATCCTGAAACGTGCTGCTGGCAGCAAATTCAGAATGGACACATCATTTTCCAAAAACAAGTTTGAACATTTGATAAGTTTCTTTTTCAGTTAAAACTGGGCTTTCAGTGTTTCCACATCATCACATTGTATTTCTGTTTGCATTTTACCCAGCGGCCCAGATGATTTGGAGACGTGGTTCTATGTGTGGTTGAGTCAGTAATCAGTGCAGTCGGTGTTTAGTAGTGTTGTCTCCACCTGAATAATCAGGTGTTCAGCTGCTGCCCCCTGCAGGTCACTCTGACTCACTGACACTGAGGACTTGCTCTTTTTCTCTTCACATGAAACACTTTATCGAGACCCCAACACACTGACACACTAACACAATGCTGAAACACAGACGTGAGCTGCAGTTTTCTGATTTACTAAGACTTTCAGCTCCTGGACTGAGACTCCTGGTGCATTCTGGGACTGATGGCATTTATCCAGGAAATGATAAACATTTACTTTGGCCACTGTTCCAGTCCACCTGAGAAAAAACTGAATGTATTTCTGGTGGGAGTTTAATGTTCTGAGCTTCAGTTTGAATCATGAATGGAGTGAGACAGTAATGTGAAGCATTAAGTCTACAGAAACTAGCAGCTCAGCTGGAGGTGGGACAGAAATAGATTTTAAAATGTAGTATCTTAAAGAACCTGAACTTTGACCTTTGATAACGTTTTTCTTTCTAAGTGGACCCAGTGTGTTCAGGAATCTGTCCCGTCTCTCTCTTTCAGACTCTTCAGATGGGGATCAGTCACTTTTCAGGACTCTTCGTCTTGTTGTGTGTTGGAGTGGGCGGAGCTTTGCTGACTCTGGCAGGTGAACACGGTTTCTACCAGCTCGTCCTGCCTCACATCCGCCGCCGACAGAACCTCAAATATTGGCTGCACACCTCACAGGTGAGATTTCTGTCACATTGTAACTACTGAGTTTGATTTAAAAATGAAAGCAGTGTGGATCACAGCTGACACAGAACCATCAACTGACACAGACATGGAACAAAGAACCACACTACAAAGGTTCAAAGACACCAGAGGAAACAACAGGCTCTGGCAAGAGGGTCCAACTGCAGACCTCCACTGTCAGGCCACCTCCACCGCCAGGCCAGTCAGGACAGGATATACACACAAAAACTACAAAATAAAAGTGTGCGATTTGACAGGAAACACATAAAATTATAAAGTTTAATCACGTAGACATAGGGGGAGGCTTTTTGTTGTTGATTTATATTTACTTATATTGTTAACATTGTAACGGGAAACCAGCAGGCTAATTCCTTAAATATAGCATATTGATTTGAGCCTATTCTATTTAGCACTTAACGTGCCGATGTAGCAACAAAGCCGACTGTATATCGCTTCAATCATTCAACCAGTAACAGTATCTTTTTTACAGGCACTATTTATTTATTCTGTCAAAATATGACCTTAACTCCGTCCATACAGCCACATCCATTCACAGTAAAACATCGGTGTTGATTAAGAACTTAGCCTCTCTTCCACTCATCAGAAAAGAAACACACGCACACTTCTCATTCATAATTTACATTTGAAGAGTAATATACTGTGGCATTTTACTGCAATCAGCTGAATTTAATAGGAAAAACGGACAACTGTGGAAACTGGACTACAATTTGAGCTTCGTAGGGGTCTGTAGTTTAATGGACGTTACCGGCGGGGATTAATAAATAAATAATAGAAGCCTGGACAGAGACTTCATTGCTCATTACGTGGTCAACACTTTCTCTCTCACACAGCAGCCCACTACACAGCAGCCCAAGCTCAAGTTTTAAAAGCCTGAAATAAACCAACAAAGACTGCTGCTCAAGGAGAGACCCCAAATCCGCCCTTTATGGTATCATATTAATTATTATTAATCATGTCGTAATGACATTCATGCGGTGCGCAGCATAGTTTGTTTGGAAAATGTGTTCATTTTAGTGTGTTTACCTTATTAATATAATGTACATTTGTGATTAAAAATAATGGTTGTTAGTAAATGAATTACTGACCCCCACAGATGCACGATTAAGAGCTCAGACCTCCTTCTGGACCGTAACTAGAACCCTGCTGGACTATGTGGACTATCAAACTCTACAATCCGTAAAAATGAATTTACATTCAATACACACACAGATTACACAGTTAGAACAGGAGCTGGCAGCAGTGACTGATTTGCTTTATCTAAAACATTTAAAAAAAGTCTGAATGCATGAGTCACTGCATGTTCCATCAAAATATCTACCACTATTAATATTTGTACATCTAAATCACGCAGATTAGGATCTGCCAACAGTGGCTGTGGTGAGGAGTCGTTTCTTTATGTGGATAACTGTTTAATTAACCGTGTGTGTTAAATCTGCACCAAAACAGCTGATTCAAACTATCAACTTGTTATGAATCCTGAAGCTGCTTCAATCAGCTGTGTGGAAGCAGGGAGAGATTAAATCATGCAGGACAGGGGGTAACACTCTTCAGGAAAGGGTTGGGAAACACTGTGTAGTACATAAACCTCGAGTCAGCTAAGATTAATTCATACAGGCAGCAAAGTTTAACGTCAAGTGTGAAAAGCTACACCGAACGGTCTAAACGATACAGATTTTTATTGGACAAATAACTAACCTGAGTGTCGTCAACATGTGCAAACCTATGCCCTTGCAAAATGCTTTACAAAAACGAACACACAGTAGCTTCATACAGTCTATGAGTAACGTTAGGTTACGTTATCCAAAGAAAAAAAAAGCTAATCCTGCTACTTCAGGAGCTAACGCTAGCCACCGCTGGCGTAGCCTAATGTTACCTATGTAGAATGCCAAATAGGCTAACCTAACTTACACACGTGTGGCATTCTGTAATTTGTGTGATTTAAATGTACAGTATTGACAGCGGTAGCTATTGACGGCGAACATACACCAAGAGCAATGCATTCAGACTTTACTCAATGTTTTGGATAATGCTAACCAGTCACCTACCGCTGTCGCGATGTGTAGAGTAGCGAAACAACCGAGAATGCATCATGTTACGTCCTGTGGGGACGTAAAAAACTGACCGGCCTGACAGTGGAGGTCTGCAGTTGGACCGCCCTTGGCTCTGGAAGGGTTCTAAGGAGGTGCAGAGGAAGTGTTTAGCAGGTTCTGAAGGGTTCTGGGGAGGAGCAGAGAAAGTGTTGAGGTGTTGATGAGGTTCTGGTTGGTTCTCAGGTGGTGCAGATGAAACGTTAAGAAGGTTCTGGAAGGTTCTAGAGAGAAGCAGAGGAATTGTTGAGAAGGGTCTGGAGGGTTCTAATGGGGTGCAGAGGAAGTGTTGAGGTTCTAAAGGGTTCTAAGAAGGTGCAGAGGAAGTGTTTAGCAGGTTCTGGAGGGTTCTAAGGAGGAGCAGAGGAAGAGTTGAGGTTCTAAAGGGTTCTAAGAAGTTGCGGAGGAAGTGTTGAGGAGGTTCTGGACAGTTCTAAGAAGGTTCAGAAGAAGTGTTGAGCAGGTTCTAGAGGGTTCTAGGGAGGAGCAGAAAAAAGTGTTGAGATGTTGATGAGGTTCTGGTTGGTTCTCAGGTGGTGCAGATGAAACGTTAAGAAGGTTCTGGAAGGTTCTAGGGAGGAGCATAGGAAGTGTTGAGAAGGTTCTGGAGGGTTCTAATGGGGTGCAGAGGAAGTGTTGAGGTTCTAAAGGGTTCGAAGAAGGTGTGAAGGAAGTGTTGAGCAGGTTCTGGAGGGTTCTAGGGAGGAGCAGAAAAAAAGTGTTGAGATGTTGATGAGGTTCTGGTTGGTTCTCAGGTGGTGCAGATGAAACGTTAAGAAGGTTCTGGAAGGTACTAGGGAGGAGCATAGGAAGTGTTGAGAAGGTTCTGAAGGGTTCTAATGGGGTGCAGAGGAAGTGTTGAGGTTCTAAAGTGTTCTAAGAAGGTGCGGAGGAAGTGTTTAGCAGGTTCTGGAGGGTTCTAGGGAGGAGCAGAAAAAAAGTGTTGAGATGTTGATGAGGTTCTGGTTGGTTCTCAGGTGGTGCAGAAGAAACGTTAAGAAGGTTCTGGAGGGTTCTAATGAGGTGCAAAGGATGTGTTGAGGAGGTTCTGAAGGGTCATAAGGAGGTGCAGAGAAAGTGTTGAGGGTTTACTGTGTGCGGGCAGATTTTTCCAGCTCAGAGATTGGTGAAATCTGGAACCAGAACCAACAGATGTGTTCTTAGTTTTTATTTAAACAGGCTGTGAAAATGTTCTTGTTGTTCCCTTTCAAAGTTTAAAATCCAACTGTTTGTGTTTGACAGAAAATCCACCGAGCTCTGAACATGACGTACGAAGATGTGAAGAAGCAGCGAGCTGAAAAAGAGAAAAGGTTCGTCTTGTGTCTGATGTCACAGGATCATGTAAATGTTTCTCACTGGTGTAGAAACCTGTTCCTTCTTCTTCATGTGTTAGTTTGTGAAGTCGAGATGAAGGTGAGGAACTTGTTTGTTCAGGACTTTTTGACCGGATCACATGGTTATGCTGTTTCCAAGGTTTCCAACAGTCTATAGACCTTCATGTTTCTCTGTTTTTGTGCAGCTGTAACCTGCAGAACCCCCCTCCGCACCTCGCCACCCCCCCTGCCCCACCAGCCCCCTCCGCCTCTGCCAAATGGAACAACGAGACCAGCAAGGATGCTGCCGCCGCTGCTGCTGCTGCGGCGGCAGCCGCCGCCTCAAAGGACGCCCGGGACTTCAAACGTGTCCACTTCAACCTGGAGACCCTCAACACCCGCCGCCTGCTTGCTCGCATTGCCACTGCTGATGCAAAGGTGGGCGGGGCCAAATGTGAGGGGGCAGGGCCTGTGAAGCCGAGAGCGGGGGCCAACAGCAGACTGTGTGAGAACGGAGGACCAGCGGCCTCGCTTGCCAGCTTGGTGCTCTCCCTCCCCTCTTCATCCTCCTCTTCCTCTTCTGCCCAACCCAATACCGCTGCTGCTCACCCTGCAGCAATGGCCCCGCCCCCTGCCGCCGTGGCCTCGCCATCCGCCGTCGTGGCCCCGCCCCAGCCCGGCGAGCTGCAGGAGCTACAGGACCAAATCGAACAGATGAGGGAGAAGCTGAAGACTGCTCTGGCCAGGAGGGCCGAGATCCAGACCACTTTGACCAAACCTGTCGCTACGGTGACAACAGCCCGCCTCCCGTCATGACCACGACGCCCACCGTCAACCCGCCCACCATTGTCCCAGTAACGCCCCTCCCTGCCAACATGAAGTGTGTGACCACCATGACAGACCCGCCCCACAAAGTCCTGTCCAAAGTCCGGCCCCTCCAAAACAGACTGACCAATCAGAGGAGGTGATGCTCTATGTGCAGGTCACATGACCCTCTGCACACGGCGGCCATTTTAAACTGCTTTGATGCCAAAGCTGACTCTCCATTTGTTTCTGCAGCAGGTAAATAGCTCCGACAGCGAGACCACGTTAGTATTCAGCCACGGAAAGTTCCAAACATTAGTTCCACGGCAAAACCAACTTCCTGTTTAGGTTCCACATGATCTGCGGAGCCTCTGAGAGGAACCTCTCAGTTAGGCAGCTACAGCAGAGCACCTGTTATTACATGCATCACAATACATGTATTACTGGAATAAAACAGAGGCTTTAATGATTGCAGAAATAAAAACGATTGGTCAAAGAAGATGCACATTCAGGGTTGTAATTAATAATAATTAGTTATAATAGAGGGCGGCACAGTGGTGTGGTGGTTAGCACTGTCGCCTCACAGCAAGAAGGTCGTGGGTTCAAACCCCTGGCAGGCTAGGTTGATTAAAGGACTAGAGGAGGACTAAATTGTCCTCAGGTGTGATCGTGAGTGGTTGTTTGTCTATGTGTGGCCCTGCGATGGACTGGCGACCTGTCCAGATGTCAGCTGGGATTGGCTCCACTACACTTATTTTGAATATCTGCAGTTTAACCAGAGTTTAAAAACTTCTCAAAATGTTTTATACTTTAATTACTATTCTTTTTTAATTAATATTAAAACAAGTTCCACTATCACTGCTATTATTTGACGTCTCTCTGTGCAACTTTGGTGTGGATTACTTTAAACTTTTATACCGAACTGATCCAACAAAAAAGTATTCACGTATAATGATGATTAACCCCAAATTAACCCCTGAATTTACACCTTAACTGAAAAATGAAGGTCCTTCTAAGGTAAAAATTAAAGGTCATCTCTGATGTTGATACGTAAATTGCAAAAAAGTGAAGAAAGAAACTTTGAAAAAAAAGAAATAGATTAAAACCTGATAATTAGCTTTAAATAGAACCCTGGATCATATTAACACCTCATCATTTGTGGATTGTCAAATATTTCAAACCCGTGGAAACTAATGGGAAACTCATGAAGCTTTAAATGAGTTTTAAATTAATCTGAGTGATTCAGATAAGTGTTTGCTAATTAAAGGGTAAATTGAGGCGTTCTTTTTCCATGGGGATCAGGATGTTCTGGGCTGCAGACGGTTAGAGAAGTCAGGAAGTCAAATCTAATATTAGATGTCACTTTACAAACATCAGGGACATCAGAGGCTCCACCAGAGGTTCTTTCATAAAACTGTGACGTTAGAATCAGACAATTTCAAATGTCCTTAAAGAATCCAGAAGCATATTTTTATACATTTGGTAACTAATATGTTTTATAAAGTTTCTGCAACAAGTTTATGTGAAACTCTCTGTTTTTGTAAAAAAGGTTTAAAATGGCCGCTGTGACGCTGACACATGGACATGTTACAGGAACAAGACTTCCTGTGAGGCTGAACTCAGCAGCTCTGCTCACCAACAAACGCAAGACGGGAGCCTCAGAGGATCAAAACCTGCAGGACATCAACGCACCGCCAACAAAACAAGAGGAGGAGGAAACTCAGACGTTCTCCGCTCTGCACATTTGCATCCACAGAAGTGTTGCTGCCACTCGGTCGGGTCGTCACATGTGGACGCTTTCGGTCCTTGGCGTCACTTTTTAACGCCCAGGGTACTCTTTAGTGTCATTGTTCAATAGTACGAGTAGGCCTAATATTAATAACTCTAAGGTGTGCGTATGGAGTGCTTCCTGTGTGAAACAAATATATTTTATCCAAACCGCAAAGTTTTCCTAAATCTAACCATGTAGTTTAGGAGCCTGAGCCTGACCAAACTACAACCCTTTCATAATGTTAACCACGTGTTTTATTTTGAAAGTGCAGGCCGACGTTCTATATTTATTCTTGCTAACTTGACCGTGGAACCCTGTAGGTGCAGGAACAACGCTAAAAGGTTCCCCGGGGTTTAAAAAGCGACTCCACATGTGACGAGTCGGTGGTGAGAGCGAGCAGTGTGTTCTTTATGTAGAGAAAAGCAACCTTCGTGTTCTATGGGAAAGATTCAAGTTCACAGGACAAACATTAAAATGAATCTTTCAAGAAAGATTTAAGTCCGGGAGTTGAACCCATATCTGGAGTTAAAAAGGTTTTTAAAGGATTGGACCACAGAGCACGAATGCCATCCTGACTGAAAAATCGAAAGGTTTTTATCTTCAGTCATCATGATTCCATTCCCTTTCTCATTAATAACAGCCTGAATGTGCGGCTGATTTTAACATATTACAGTTTAATATCAATCCCCTTAAAATCCCATTTAATACGTTCATAAATTTATTTTAATTGTATTTTATGAGGATAATTACTACATTGTTATGCATCAAGATGTATGGATTTCCACAGTCTAAAGGCTTTTTTAGTTGCCATCCCTTAATTTAGATTAAAAAGGCCTTAAAATTCAGGGAAGGCTTTTTATGCAATTTGGTTTCTGCTCCGCCTATTGGTGCAAACAATCCATGAAACCTTTTTAATACAACAGTCTGTTCATTCATCCATTAAACTGATGGAGGGCTCATCCCCTGAATCTGCTGTTTATGGTGTTTTACTCTGAAACTGTACAGATAAGCTATTAAAATATTTAAAATCCATCTATTAATTATCCAAATCAAACATCTGAGTATATTATTATCAAATACTTTTAATTTCTCTATTTTTAACCTGGGCCAGATTTTATTAAAGAGGTGTTATTCTGCTCATTTTCAGGTTCCTCATCTTATTTAGAGGTTCTACCAGAACAGGTTTCCATGGTTATATTTTTTGTCAGACTGCACATTGCTGCAGCTCCTCTTTTCAGCCTGTGTTGAAGGCTTCGTTTTAGCTATGGAGTGATGCATCTTGTGTCTAAATGATCTTTGTTGGGAGTTGCACATGCTCAGTTCCTAGTTAAGGGCTACTAGCCAATCAGAAGCAGAGAAGGGCGGGTCGGCGAGAAGCCGGTAAACGGCTCGGGTTCAGCCGTACGTGTTGCCGACCGGCTCGGCAACACGGACTGGAGCGAGAGTTTCAGAGCAGTGAGTTATTAATCTGTATCCATAAAGTTTTAACTGAGCTCTGTCTCTACATCACAGGAACAACTTTCTGTCCACTGACTGCCTGGAGGGTAGCTAGTGTTTGGAAGGGAGAGGAGAGCTGTGTGCTGCAGCTCGCTGTTTCTGAGGGCGTGTCGGAGTCGCCGCTTGGCGAGCGTTATATGAGGCGCGTTTAGCTTTCATCCCTGTGATGTCACAGGGATGAAAGGGAAGCGGCTGGACTACAAACGAGCTGTTTTCAGTTCAGAGCAGAGTTTTCTGTGGGAGATGGGAACTCACTTTGGCCTGGACTTTGCAAACCTGTTACAGCACAAAAAAAATTTATAACTCAATAAAAGAGAGGGGAAAAGTCAAAAAGTAGAATACCACCAGGATTAATAGGTACACAGGTTTTGGAGTTGGTCTGGTAGATGGACTCAGGCGGGCTGCAGCGGCTGCAACGTCCACTAAAAGACGAGAGAGATATTCCAGTGATCCCCACAGAGACAGACCTTTTGTTAAAGAGTAAGATGACTTCCCACAGCCGTCTTCCTGCAACAACTGACCTCTCGTGAGATTTCACGCCGAGATTTCTGTCCAACAAGAAGGATCTTACTGTTTAACAGATATTTAATGGTCTGTAATTGTTTAGCTCCTTTCTAGTCTTCCGACCACTCAAAGCGTTTTACACTACACGTGTTGGGGTTCAGCATCTTGCTCAAGGACACTTCCACATGCAAACTAAAGGAGTCGGCTCGTGGGCTCATAGCTTTGGGACAAAACTGATGGAAGCAGCATTTAGGTTTTCTTTCAGCTCTTTCTGGAAATCTCCACTAAAGCCGACGATGTTTTGTACACAGGGAGGTTGTGAGTGGACTGAGGTGCTCACTCCTCTGCTTCTGGTTCACACTCCACTGCAGAGTTTGAATGAGCTCAAGTCTGTCTGTAAAAAGAGCGTTATAGTTGTCGAGTCGGCTTGTACAAAAGGCCTGAGGTAGTTTTTCAGCATCTTTCTGATTTTATCTTTTTGTCTGTTTGATTTGAAGGGGTAAAACCAATCCCTGAATCTTCATCTTAAGTGAAAAATTAAGAATTTGAATCAAATTATCTGCAACAGTTTTTAGGGGTAAAACCTCCTTAAAATTTTCCAAATAACATAAAATCCATCCCTTAGTTTTATACCTCTGGCCTTAATGTTCAATAGTTGGTGAATTTTAGGGGTTTTTACTTAAGAAACTTTTAACTTACTTACCAGCATTACAGTCCAGATACCCCCTGCTTCCAGGATTTGTGCTAAGCTAGGCTAACCACATGCTGACCTGTGTCTCCTCGTGTCACTCTGGAGGAGATTGTGACAGCTGCTACCAGGTGTTTCCACAGGTCCAATCCATGTCTTCCTCATCACCGTTTGTTTCTGTGAGGTGTTCACTGACCCGTCAGTTTCTATTGATCAGCTGTGAGACGTTCACTGTCCTGTATGTTTGTAAGAAAAATTAAACTGAGGGTGTTTGTGTTTCTGATGTCTCTGTTCACGTTGGTCTTCACATATTTTTGGAACAATTAAAAAGGAAATAAGTGGGTTACCAAGTTAAGAGTCTTGTTCTTTTTATCAGTTTAATCATATTGAAAATGTTTTTACATGAACAAATGTTAAATTAAATTTCAGAGCGTTCAGTTCTGCAGGTCATCGGCCAGCTGGTTGTAGTTCATCGTCCTCAGGATCTTCTCAGTGACCTCCTTGACCCCTCAGCTTGGTACTGCTGGATCATCAGGTCCATGGTTCTGGTTCTGTCTGCTGCTTCCAGCTGGCTGACGGGGATCAGTTTGGTCTTCAGACTCAGGAGATGCTGGAAGGTTTTTAAATCCACCGACCTGAGAGGGTTCCACGTGCAGAGCAGCAGGAGGACCACATCCACCGACTCTGAGACACAAACAGCAGAGACCAGAACAGATTGAGACTCCAGTCCATGACATCGTTTCTCTGAGCCTGCAGGTGACCCCGTATGTAGGGAAAGTTGAGCCACTTAAACCCGCCTGGCACAACCCCCTTTCCCGACAGGTATTATAATATCCTGTCAACAGTATTCACCTCCTCCGACTTCTGTAATGGATTCTCTATTGTGTACAGTCAAACTGGTTACACTGGATTCAAACTGGTTACACTCGATTCAAACTGGTTACTCTGGATTCACGGAGACCAGAACACTAGTTACACTGGATTCAAACTGGTTACTCTGGATTCAAACTGGTTACTCTGGATTCAAACTGGTTACACTGGATTCAAAATGGTTACACTCTATTCAAACTGGTTACTCTGGATTCACGGAGACCAGAACACTAGTTACACTGGATTCAAACTGGTTACTCTGGATTCAAACTGGTTACACTGGATTCAAAATGGTTACACTCTATTCAAACTGGTTACTCTGGATTCACGGAGACCAGAACACTAGTTACACTGGATTCAAACTGGTTACTCTGGATTCAAACTGGTTACTCTGGATTCACGGAGACCAGAACACTAGTTACACTGGATTCAAACTGGTTACTCTGGATTCAAACTGGTTACACTGGATTCAAACTGGTTACACTCGATTCAAACTGGTTACTCTGGATTCACGGAGACCAGAACACTAGTTACACTGGATTCAAACTGGTTACTCTGGATTCAAACTGGTTACACTGGATTCAAAATGGTTACACTCGATTCAAACTGGTTACTCTGGATTCACGGAGACCAGAACACTAGTTACACTGGATTCAAACTGGTTACTCTGGATTCAAACTGGTTACACTGGATTCAAACTGGTTACTCTGGATTCGCAGAGACCAGAACACTAGTTACACTGGATTCAAACTGGTTACTCTGGATTCACGGAGACCAGAACACTAGTTACACTGGATTCAAACTGGTTACTCTGGATTCAAACTGGTTACACTGGATTCAAACTGGTTACTCTGGATTCAAACTGGTTACACTGGATTCACAGAGACCAGAACACTGGTTACTCTGGATTCACAGAGACCAGAACACTAGTTACACTGGATTCAAACTGGTTACTCGGGATTTACAGAGACCAGAACACTAGTTACTCTGGATTCAAACTGGTTACACTGGATTCAAACTGGTTACTCTGGATTCAAACTGGTTACTCGGGATTTACAGAGACCAGAACACTAGTTACTCTGGATTCAAACTGGTTACACTGGATTCACGGAGACCAGAACACTAGTTACACTGGATTCAAACTGGTTACTCTGGATTCAAACTGGTTACTCTGGATTCAAACTGGTTACTCTGGTTTCACAGAGACCAGAACACTGGTTACTCTGGATTCACAGAGACCAGAACACTAGTTACACTGGATTCAAACTGGTTACTCTGGATTCAAACTGGTTACATTGGATTCACAGAGACCAGAACACTAGTTACACTGGATTCAAACTGGTTACTCTGGATTCAAACTGGTTACTCTGGATTCAAACTGGTTACTCTGGTTTCACAGAGACCAGAACACTGGTTACTCTGGATTCACAGAGACCAGAACACTGGTTACACTGGATTCAAACTGGTTACTCTGGATTCACAGAGACCAGAACACTAGTTACACTGGATTCAAACTGGTTACACTGGATTCAAACTGGTTACACTGGATTCAAACTGGTTACTCTGGTTTCACAGAGACCAGAACACTGGTTACTCTGGATTCACAGAGACCAGAACACTGGTTACTCTGGATTCAAACTGGTTACACTGGATTCAAACTGGTTACTCTGGATTCAAACTGGTTACTCGGGATTTACAGAGACCAGAACTCTGGTTACTCTGGATTCAAACTGGTTACACTGGATTCAAACTGGTTACTCTGGATTCACAGAGACCAGAACACTAGTTACACTGGATTCAAACTGGTTACTCTGGATTCAAACTGGTTACATTGGATTCAAACTGGTTACTCTGGATTCACAGAGACCAGAACACTGGTTACTCTGGATTCACAGAGACCAGAACACTAGTTACACTGGATTCAAACTGGTTACTTTGGATTCAAACTGGTTACACTGGATTCACAGAGACCAGAACACTTGTTAATCTGGATTCAAACTGGTTACTCTGGATTCAAACTGGTTACATTGGATTCAAACTGGTTACTCTGGATTCACAGAGACCAGAACACTGGTCACTCTGGATTCACAGAGACCAGAACACTAGTTACACTGGATTCAAACTGGTTACTTTGGATTCAAACTGGTTACACTGGATTCACAGAGACCAGAACACTTGTTAATCTGGATTCACAGAGACCAGAACACTAGTTACACTGGATTCAAACTGGTTACTTTGGATTCAAACTGGTTACACTGGATTCACAGAGACCAGAACACTTGTTAATCTGGATTCACAGAGAAACCATCATCTGTATTTCTCAGAGTCTTTATTTAAATGTACAAAAGTAAATCTGATATTTAGGCCAACAGTTATTTTCTGATCATCTTGATTAAACAGTTTCTGATGTTCTCATGTGTTTTAAAATCAGTGTCTCAATAAGTACATCGCAATAATCTCATTATTTCATTATTTTGTGGAAACAAACTGAAGATAAACTTTCGTTTGCTGTTAAAACTGTTGAAGAAGTAAACCCGTGACTCTGAGGCGTGTTTGTGTTCAGATCAGGCAGCAGCTGCTGTGACTTCAGAACTAAACCGTTCAGGTCTAATGAGCAGGTTCACACAACATGTGGTGCAACCATCTGTTCTGAATGTGTCTCTGCTGTCAGTCATCTTAAAACATATCATGTAGAAATAATCTGTGATTCAATAAAGAGGTGATTCAGATCCATTTAAATCAAACAACACACTGGGACTCAAAGCTCGGCTGGGATTTAAAAGGATGTTAGAACTGTGGACGTCTGGTTGCTTTTATATGTTGGCCAGAAAAATGTGTGTTATTATCATCAATTCAGGATGTTACCAGCAGGTCCAAGGACTTCTTGGCTATGTCTTTTTTAAGTAATGATTTATGGGTTGTTGGTTTTTTTGTTAAATAAATAATAATATATAATAATAATAAAATCACTAATCTCAATAACCTGTGTTGACGCATTGAAATCAGTTAACAGGTTAATTTGTAAATTCTTAAAGGGGCTATGTGTCATTTTTTTTTAAATGAAATCTCTTTCTAATAAATCAATTTTTTAGTGTTTATATGTTTTCCTCATAAAAATGAACCACACCTGCTTTCTCGGTCCCTTGGAACAGACACCATTCTCATTCCTCTGTGAGGGAATCGGGTCTGATGTTCTGCAGGAGCGCTCTCCAGCCTACAGCGACAACAACGCAGCTAACGAGTCAGCTAACGCCAAAAAACGACCGGCTGCCAGCACAACACAAACTCCACGTGAGGATAAATATATATATTGTTGGCTCAAGTGAGACGACATTCCCTCGCCGGCCGAGCAAAGTACTACAGCCGTATGTCTTTCCACATGACGCTACCAGCTAACACGACCCGTCACTATCCTGTGTAGCACCGGTGTCAAAGTGCCGTCTCATCACCTGACCTCACCTTCATCTCTGCGTGTCCACTACAGAAGGAGGTCTGAGGTCCGCCCTCTCCACCAATGGCAGGGCGACTCTCCAGTCATGTGATCACTGACCAACCACTGGAAAGATCTGAGACCAGAACCTTTAAAGTCTCTGTGAGAGCAGACCTGTCAGAGGGATTCTGGGAAATAAAAAACCTCACGCCGGTGACATCACACATCAGGATCAGGACCTCACGTTGGTGACATCACACATCAGGTGACATCACACATCTGGTGACATCACACATCAGGATCAGGACCTCACGTTGGTGACATCACACATCAGGTGACATCACACATCTGGTGACATCACACATCTGGTGACATCACACATCAGGTGACATCACACATCTGGTGACATCACACATCAGGATCAGGACCTCACGTTGGTGACATCACACATCAGGTGACATCACACATCAGGTGACATCACACATCATGTGACATCACACATCAGGATCAGGACCTCACGTTGGTGACATCACACATCATGTGACATCACACATCAGGATCAGGACCTCACGCCGGTGACATCACACATCAGGTGACATCACACATCAGGTGACATCACACATCATGTGACATCACACATCAGGATCAGGACCTCACGTTGGTGACATCACACATCAGGTGACATCACACATCAGGTGACATCACACATCAGGATCAGGACCTCACGCCGGTGACATCACACATCAGGTGACATCACACATCAGGATCAGGACGTCTGTTCTATGAGACAGACACTGATGACTTTGAAGGGGAAACCCGGTGGAGCTGATCTTCTTAAGACTTGATGGCCCCCCTTTGAACCTCACGTGGACTACAAACCTTGTCAATGATTGGATGGTCTTCCAGCTCCTGTAGTAAGAATGGCTCTAATTGGCTGAAGGCCTGGTAGATCACCTCCTGGGCTTTGTACCCCTTCCTCAGAACCAGGTCCACCAGAGCCCGGTTCTTGTCCTGGCAGACTGCACAGATATCGATGGCCTCCCTGTTGGCGGTGTTCAGGATCCTGGAATCTTACTACTCTTGTAGTCCAACTTTAATTTCCTTTTCCCGTAACCAGCAGTGCGAGAGGAGAGACGCCGCAGCAGAATCCATATGACTCACTTTCCCCTGACGGTCTGAAGGGCTCACCAGGTCTGGGTCTCTGAGCGCCCCAGAAAGGTAGGCAGTGGACCTAACCACTGTGAGGCGTATGGGGGGGGTAATCTTTCAGAACTTTATAGAAGAGAACGAGGACTATTTGTGTCCCAAATACGTCAACTAGAATGCTAGATCGTCTGGTGCAGTGGTTCTCAAATAGGGGTTTGGGGACCCCCAGGGGTCCTTGAAGGGGTTCCAGGGGGTCCTTACACGGGAAACATTTTTCTGTTGTAATTCCGTCCGTAAGTAACACAGTGACAGAATGTAGGAGACCTGGGTCATGGGTTTCATTCACTTTCTGTAACACAACATCTGAAAGCAAAGATCCTGTCAGAGGGGGGTCCGTGGTCTGATTTGTGTCAGTTTAGGGGTCCTTGATATGAAAAACCACCGGTCTAGGTCGTCTCAAAGGTGTTGGACAGGGTGGAGGTCAGGGCTCTGAGCGGGCCGGTCCAGTTCTTCCACACAGAACTGGGAGAACCATGTCCTTATGGGCTCATCCTGAAACAGGAAGAACTGTTGTCTAAATCCGTTAGATTTCCCTCAACAAAGAGCTCAGCATGAAAACACGGCCCGCTTTTATCTGTATTGTGCAGAAGGAAAACACAGACAGATCCGGGTTCGAATCCACTGTGAGACACCAGTGTGATAAAAGCGTCAGCTAAATGAATAAATGTAAGTAACGCTGATCAGATCAGGACTGGATTATGGGTGTCTGCTCAGAGGGTTAGACGTGATCCAGGTCCCCAGGTGGTGCAGGAGGCAGGAACCAGCTCAGGGTCAGCTGTGAATCTGAGAGGGGACGGAGACCAGCAGGTCTGCTGGGGAAGGAGGGAGGACAGGAGACCTGGGTGGGTCCTAGAACCCCCGGTGGTGGATTCAGAGTTACAGCAAGTAGTAGAAGGAAAAGTGCAGATCTAGTAAATGAGTTCTGTAGTTATAGAGACGGTAAGAAGAACAGAACAGAACCAGAACTAACAGACCCCCCATCCTGAACTGGGGGTCGCTGTTCTTAAACCAGTAAAGATTCTAAATCCACAACAGCAGCTGAGACTGTTTAAAGGTCCAATAACAGTTCTGGTTCTGCAGTTCCTGACCCAACAATCTGTAAAAACATGAGCAGACGGTGCTGTGCTGGATGAGCACAGGGGCATCATGGGTAATGAGCGAGTGCACAGATGCCAAAATGAGACTTTCCAAACCAGAGACGGAGCGCGTCAGGACATGTGGTCTGAGAGAAACAGGAGGAGGTGGTAAGGACCAGACCGAGACCAGAACCACGCCGTCTGGGTCCAGAACCTGTAGAACCTGAACTGTACCTGAAGTCTTGCTCAGAGAGGACGGACATTTTTATAAACAACTTTCTAACCTCCAACATGTGACAATCCGGACCCTGCAGGACTCAATTACTCCAGAAGGGGGAAGTCATGCTACACCAATGACGCAGGCTGCAGTTAAACCTCGAAGAAGAAGCCGCGGGCTGGTGATTGGCTGCAGAGAGGGCGTGCGGCTGTGACGTCGGCGCGGCAGCAGAGAGAAAAGATGGCGGCGGTGACCAGAGGCTCCTTCGCGGTGCTCAGACAGCTGGTGAGGAAAGAAAGCTTCTAACTTTCAGCTTTCTGTTTGTCTGCTTCTGACAAAGTGCCGCTGACGCAACGTGACGTCATCCCTGCGTCAGCCGCCTGCTGACACGCTAACAGCTGATAAAGCAGCTGCTAACATGCTAACCGGTGTGTTAGCTTCAGTTAGCTTCATGCAGGTGAACCAGTTAGTGGGTCACAGAGACCTGCAGGAGCCAGACTGCTGCTGACGGAGGGAACAGGGGCCAGTAGGGGCCAGTAGGGGCCAGTAGGGGCCAGTAGAGTCCGGCAGAGTCCGGTAGAGTCCGGCAGGTAGGTAGATTTAACTCCCTCCTGCCCAGCAGCAGACAGAACACATTTATACAGAGTCAATTCTAGAAATTGTAACAGAAATAAACTACGATGAGTGGAGTTTAAGAGTCTGACAGCTTGGGGGGGAAGCTGCTCTGCAGTCTGGAGGTGCGGCAGCAGAAACTTCTACATCTCTTCCCAGCATGCAGCAGGGTGAACAGGCTGCGGCCCTTCAGGATCCTTTGGTCCCTGTCCTGCCGATTGTGTTTGTTTACATTTGGATGCACTACAAGTTATTTGCTGCATTTAGATAAGAAAGATTTATGCTGAAGATTTTTCCCCTTTTCTAGAAATATATAAACGTCGTTGTTAGTTCACATCATTGAGGCATGATATCGTTCAGAGTTTTTCTCTGAGCTGTTAGTCTGTTGATATTTAAGGTACCAGTGAGATTCATCATATTGTTTGCAGGCAAACAAGTCACCTCCTACAAAAGATGGCGTTTCACTATGTAACACCACGTTTCTGATGAAGGTCCAGCACCAAAACATGTCAGTACGTATGTTTTGCAGGTTAGACAGTTTGCTACTGTTGCCTGCCCTGTCCCCCTCCGACGCTCCTGTCTCTCGCTTTAGAAGTTATTTCCTGTTCTGTTGCTCGTCTGTGAAAGCTGGTGTGAGACGACCACGTCGAGTTCTCTGTGATGCTGATTCACCTGCTCCGCCTCGGCTCCACTGATGGAGACGGGAGTGTCTTTATGTGAAATCAGCTCCTTGGTTGTTCTCTGAGCTCCACTCTGCTAGATGTCACTTTCCTCCCGATATCAAGTCTCATCGTCGTTTGAAATCCGGCCGATGATGGTCCGGGGCTCAACTTTAAACTTTAAACTGGGCCAGTGGGTTTGAAACTTACTGGCCCGAATACATTTTTTTTCTTGCCCTTCCTTCCAAAAGTGTTGAATCGGTTATTAAATCTTTCCTGGATATAAAGAAACTAAACTATAAATGTGATCACAGTTAAAATGATAAAAAATAAAAAGGTTAACAAAACAAAGTCAAACATGACGTGCTCTCTGCTGCTGACAGCCGGTTAATTAAAAAAAATGTCGCTATGGTAGCAACATGTCAATCAGCTTGTAGCCCCGCCCTAAAGCCTCCCCTGCTTCCTGGTCTCTGTTCCTCTAAATGGGACCATAATTTACTAAATGAACATCACGCTGTGTTGAAGAAGACTTGAAACTAGCGACTGAGACCAGAAACTCATCAGGAAAGTGTTTACTGAGGGAATAAATCAGCTGACAAGTAGAAACAGTTTCTCTCTGCAGCCGCTGGAGTCGCCCCCTGCTGGCTGCAGGAGAGAACGCAGGTTTAAGTCGCCCCCTGCTGGCTGCAGGAGAGGACGCAGGTTTAAGTCGCCCCCTGCTGGCTGCAGGAGAGAACGCAGGTTTAAGTCGCCCCCTGCTGGCTGCTGGAGAGGACGCAGGTTTAAGTCGCCCCCTGCTGGCTGCTGGAGAGGACGCAGGTTTAAGTCGCCCCCTGCTGGCTGCTAGAGAGGACGCAGGTTTAAGTCGCCCCCTGCTGGCTGCTAGAGAGGACGCAGGTTTAAGTCGCCCCCTGCTGGCTGCTAGAGAGGACGCAGGTTTAAGTCGCCCCCTGCTGGCTGCAGGAGAGGACGCAGGTTTAAGTCGCCCCCTGCTGGCTGCTGGAGAGGACGCAGGTTTAAGTCGCCCCCTGCTGGCTGCTGGAGAGGACGCAGGTTTAATTCGCCCCCTGCTGGCTGCTAGAGAGGACGCAGGTTTTAGTCGCCCCCTGCTGGCTGCTGGAGAGGACGCAGGTTTAAGTCGCCCCCTGCTGGCTGCTGGAGAGGACGCAGGTTTAAGTCGCCCCCTGCTGGCTGCTGGAGAGGACGCAGGTTTAAGTCGCCCCCTGCTGGCTGCTAGAGAGGACGCAGGTTTTAGTCGCCCCCTGCTGGCTGCTGGAGAGGACGCAGGTTTAAGTCGCCCCCTGCTGGCTGCTGGAGAGGATGCAGGTTTAAGTCGCCCCCTGCTGGCTGCTGGAGAGGACGCAGGTTTAAGTCGCCCCCTGCTGGCTGCTAGAGAGGACGCAGGTTTAAGTCGCCCCCTGCTGGCTGCTAGAGAGGACGCAGGTTTAAGTCGCCCCCTGCTGGCTGCTGGAGAGGACGCAGGTTTAAGTCGCCCCCTGCTGGCTGTTAGAGAGGACGCAGGTTTAAGTCGCCCCCTGCTGGCTGTTCGAGAGGACGCAGGTTTAAGTCGCCCCCTGCTGGCTGTTAGAGAGGACGCAGGTTTAAGTCGCCCCCTGCTGGCTGCTAGAGAGGACGCAGGTTTAAGTCGCCCCCTGCTGGCTGCAGGAGAGGACGCAGGTTTCACTTTCGACCCAGAGGTCCTGCATGAGTGAGATCAGAGAAATGACATTTGACAACCTCTCGTCACGTAACTACAACTCTGGATTGGACAACGGTGCAAAGCAACTGCTGGATGTTGAGTTTCTGGGCTGCGAGTTGCTAGTTCAGCTTTCCCTACGTTACTTTTTACTGGCCCCTGGCCATCGGGCCCCGTTATTGTCGGGCACTGTGGTGGTGGTGTTGTCTCCACGGGGGACCGGGGAGGCTGCGAGCACGTCTCGCAGCACGGACCTGTGGTACTGTCTGCTGTTGAACTGTACAGCCGGTCTCTGTCCTCTGGTCTCTGTTGTCTCCGGTCTCTGATCCCTGTCCTCTGTCCCCTCAGCTGAGTCAGCAGTACCGCCGCAGATGTTTCCGGCTGCAGAACTTCAGGTCGGACAGAACTCTGCAGCCGCTCGCCGTCAGATGGGAGAGAAACCTCCAGATGTTCAGCTGCAGGACGCTGCACACCGCCGTCGGTAAGTCCAGACCAGCAGGAACCAGAACCTCCGGACGGTACAGTTTTTAGTTGTTTCTCAGACGTTTACAGTGAAGAAGGTTTGTAATCAGACCAGGTCGGTCCAGACCCGGACCCACGGAGAGGTGTGACTTTAACTGGACCGTCCTGGTGCTGAGGAACCTGTAGTGTTTCTGGCTCAGGTCAAACTCACCTGGATCTAACAGAAACTGCAGCGTCTCCTCATCTGAGTCCTGGTTTATTAAAGGAGACAACAAGTCTTTCCTTATTGGACGAGTACTAACAGATCCAGTATTAATGCAGGATCACTGGGAATCCTGTCCTGCTGTCCACGTGGCCGGTTCCTGAGGTCTCAGATAAATCCACCTTTACCTGCGGAGACCAGCTGAAATCCGTTTAGATGTCTTACTTTTTAACTCAAGTCAATTTTTATATTTATATATTTACCACTTTTATTTCTGCCTGAGTGCAGCCTCTACCCACATCCGGCCCCTCGGCCCCTCGGCCCCTCGGTCCTTAACGATGTCCTTGTTGTCTCCTGCAGTGAGTCGAGGGCCGGTCGTCCAGTTCAAGCTGTCAGATATCGGAGAGGGGATCATGGAGGTGACGGTGAAGGAGTGGTACGTACTGCTGCACCGAGCCTGCCGGCACGCCGGCGGCGACCCGCACACACTTCCTGTCAGTTAGCCAGTTAATAACCTGATGCTGCGCCTGGCTGTCTGTCCGGTGGTCCAGTCTGTCCTTCATGAGCTGGTTTTGTGTCTCAGGTACGTGAAGGAGGGCGATAAGGTTTCTCAGTTCGACAGCATCTGTGAGGTCCAGAGCGACAAGGCGTCAGTCACCATCACCAGCCGCTACGACGGCGTCATCAAAAGACTCTACTACGACGTGGACGCCACCGCCTTGGTGGGCAAACCGCTGGTCGACATCGAGACTGAGTCCAGCTCAGGTGAGACCCCGGCGCCGCTGATTCTAGTCTGGAACCTGAAGGTGTTTCCTGTTGTTCTGGTCTGACTAAAACCTTGTTATTGTTCAGACCTGATCCAGGAGGAGGACGTGGTGGAGACGCCGGCCATGGCTCGAGAAGAACACACCCACCAGGAGATCAAAGGTCACAAGACCCAGGCCACGCCCGCCGTCAGACGCCTCGCCATGGAGAACAACGTAAGTCTGTCCCAGGTCTATCCGGTGTCCCGGTCTGTGTAGTGAAACCTGGTCTGACCGCTGTGACCTCTGACCTCTCAGATAAAGCTCAGTGAGGTGGTGGGGACGGGCAAAGATGGACGCATCCTGAAGGAGGACATCTTGAACTTCCTGGCCAAACAGACGGGAGCCATCTTACCTCCGACCCTGTTCCAGGAGATCCAGACTCCGCCTCCGGTCCCACCCCCTGCTGCTGCCGCTGCCAGGCCCGCGAGCACCGCGGCGGCCCTCAAAGCCCCGCCCACCACGCCCAAACCCATCTTTACGGGGAAGGACGTCACCGAGCCGCTCAAAGGTCAGAGTCTGTTTACCTGGCGGCGTGATGACGGAAGGAAGTCTGATAAACCCGTCACTGTAAAATACGGGGACGTCGGTCCGGACCAGGTTTTGGCAGCGTGCAGCGTGCAGCGAGCGTTCTGAAGCAGCCAATGACAGCTCAGGTCTAAGATTAGAGCCGTGACAACACACTCAGCCTGCGAGCCGCGTTTTTTTAGTACCTGCTGTAATCAGCTGCTCCGCTTCGTTAGGAGAGGAGGAAAAACTTCAAACAACCGCTCAGGAGCCGTCACTTAGCCAACCGCATCAGCTGTTGGCTGGAAACACGCCGCCGCAGGCTGCTGTAAATAAATACGCCCCCGCACGCCGCTGTAAACACGCCACTGTAAACACGCCGCTGTAAACACGCCGCCGCAGGCTGCTGTAAATAAATACGCCCCCGCACGCCACTGTAAACACGCCGCCGCAGGCTGCTGTAAATAAATACGCCCCCGCACGCCGCTGTAAACACGCCGCCGCAGGCTGCTGTAAATAAATACGCCCCCGCACGCCGCTGTAAACACGCCACTGTAAACACGCCGCTGTAAACACGCCGCCGCAGGCTGCTGTAAATAAATACGCCCCCGCACGCCACTGTAAACACGCCGCCGCAGGCTGCTGTAAATAAATACGCCCCCGCACGCCGCTGTAAACACGCCACTGTAAACACGCCACTGTAAACACGCCACTGTAAACACGCCCCCGCACGCCGCTGTAAACACGCCACTGTAAACACGCCGCTGTAAACACACCGCTGTAAACACGCCGCCGCAGGCTGCTGTAAATAAATACGCCCCCGCACGCCGCTGTAAACACGCCACTGTAAACACGCCGCCGCAGGCTGCTGTAAATAAATACGCCCCCGCACGCCGCTGTAAACACGCCACTGTAAACACGCCACTGTAAACACGCCCCCGCACGCCGCTGTAAACACGCCGCTGTAAACACGCCGCTGTAAACACGCCGCCGCAGGCTGCTGTAAATAAATACGCCCCCGCACGCCGCTGTAAACACGCCACTGTAAACACGCCGCCGCAGGCTGCTGTAAATAAATACGCCCCCGCACGCCACTGTAAACACGCCGCCGCAGGCTGCTGTAAATAAATACGCCCCCGCACGCCGCTGTAAGCACGCCGCTGTAAGCACGCCGCTGTAAACACGCCGCTGTAAACACGCCGCTGTAAACACGCCGCTGTAAACACGCCGCTGTAAACACGCCGCCGCAGGCTGCTGTAAATAAATACGCCCCCGCACGCCGCTGTAAACACGCCACTGTAAACACGCCACTGTAAACACGCCGCCGCAGGCTGCTGTAAATAAATACGCCCCTGCACGCCGCTGTAAACACGCCACTGTAAACACGCCGCCGCAGGCTGCTGTAAATAAATACGCCCCCGCACGCCGCTGTAAACACGCCGCTGTAAACACGCCGCTGTAAACACGCCGCTGTAAACACGCCGCTGTAAACACGCCGCCGCAGGCTGCTGTAAATAAATACGCCCCCGCACGCCGCTGTAAACACGCCGCTGTAAACACGCCACTGTAAACACGCCACTGTAAACACGCCACTGTAAACACGCCGCCGCAGGCTGCTGTAAATAAATACGCCCCCGCACGCCACTGTAAACACGCCGCCGCAGGCTGCTGTAAATAAATACGCCCCCGCACGCCGCTGTAAACACGCCCCCGCACGCCGCTGTAAACACGCCACTGTAAACACGCCCCCGCACGCCGCTGTAAACACGCCACTGTAAACACGCCACTGTAAACACGCCACTGTAAACACGCCACCGCAGGCTGCTGTAAATAAATACGCCCCCGCACGCCGCTGTAAACACGCCACTGTAAACACGCCGCCGCAGGCTGCTGTAAATAAATACGCCCCCGCACGCCGCTGTAAACACGCCACTGTAAACACGCCACTGTAAACACGCCGTCGCACGCCGCTGTAAATAAACACGGCGCTGCACGCCTGTGAGGGTCGGGGAATAGACTGATGTTCTAATGTTTCTCTGTTAGCAGCTGCATGAAGCCGAGAGGTTTTCTGAATCCGGTCCCTGGAGCAGGTTTTCTCAGAGCACATCTTGGTGTTGACAGTAGTGGAAAGCTGAGGCTCAGTAGCAGATATTATGAACAGTGAGGACACAGGAAGTGGGCCACATCTTGTCAAGCACGCTTACCTTCCAACACCATTTTCACACTGAGGCTGTGAACTGTGTCAGCTGACATGCATGACGCTAATACTGCTGTACACACAGGATCCCGCAGGGGGCGAAGTCTCCTGCTGAGGGTCTGTTGGCGTGTTTCCCGTCTGCAGGTTTCCACAAAGCGATGGTGAAGACGATGACAGCGGCTCTGAAGATTCCTCACTTCGGTTACTGTGACGAGGTGGACCTGAGCCGCCTGGTGTCTCTGAGAGCTGAGCTCAAGTCCACCACCGAGGCCCGGGGGGTCCGACTGAGCTACATGCCCTTCTTCATCAAGGTGCGACCGCCGCAGAGATGATACGTGTCCTGTCACATGTTTAGTGTCGACGCTAACGCTGTGCTCTCATTGGTTCAGGCCGCCTCCCTCAGCCTGCTCCACTTTCCGGTCCTGAACGCCTCGGTGGACGAAGGCTGCCAGAACATCACGTACAAGGTGAGCACGCCACGTCTTTAAGATGGCTCCTCCCCTCAGAGTAATCCACTGCGATGCGTCGGGTCTCTGTTGATCTCTTGAGTTGTTCTGTGGGCGGGACCTGCGTCTGACCGCTCGCTCTGCGTCCTGGTGGGGCTCAGTAAGAGTCCGGCGGTCCGCCTGGTTCCTCTGATGGTCTCATGGACCCGTGTGTCTCTGTCTGCAGGCGTCTCATAACATCGGGCTGGCGATGGACACCAATCAGGGTCTGCTGGTTCCCAACGTGAAGAACGTTCAGCTGCTCAGCGTGTTCCAGATCGCTCAGGAGCTGAACCGCCTGCAGACGCTCGGCGCCGCGGGTCAGCTGGGAACCTCGGAGCTGAGCGGAGGAACCTTCACCCTGTCCAACATCGGATCAGTGAGTCCAGCAACAGCAACAGAACCGCAGCAGAACCTGCAGCTGCTGCGGGCCTGACTGACGGTACTCTGTTTGTGATTGAAACCAGATTGGAGGGACGTACGCCAAACCGGTCATCCTGCCTCCGGAGGTCGCCATCGGAGCCCTGGGGAAAATCCAGGTGAGGTTCCAAACTTTTCCAGGATTATCAGACTGTTAGAAAGCCACAACGTGGAGACAGATCTCAAACCATGTTAGATGCGGCAGGTCCAGCCTCCAGCTGGGGTTCAGGTCTGACGGGGTCTGGTGCGGCAGGTCCAGCCTCCAGCTGGGGTTCAGGTCTGACGGGGTCTGGTGCGGCAGGTCCAGCCTCCAGCTGGGGTTCAGGTCTGACGGGGTCTGGTGCGGCAGGTCCAGCCTCCAGCTGGGGTTCAGGTCTGACGGGGTCTGGTGCGGCAGGTCCAGCCTCCAGCTGGGGTTCAGGTCTGACGGGGTCTGGTGCGGCAGGTCCAGCCTCCAGCTGGGGTTCAGGTCTGACGGGGTCTGGTGCGGCAGGTCCAGCCTCCAGCTGGGGTTCAGGTCTGACGG